>NW_023270158.1:10986752-11307151 GCF_011800145.1 Mirounga leonina
CAAGTGGGAGTGTGGGATGCCACTTGTGAGATGGGCTGCTCTCTCTCACTCTCTCTGGGCCTGCTAATGCTGGAGAGAGCCAGTTTCATGTCATGAGCCAACCATCTGGACCGGCCCACATAAGTAAGAGGTCAGCAAAAGTTGTCCAAGCCCCCAGTGTTATGGTCCCTCCCTCAGAGTAGTGGCAACGACAGCATTGTAAAGATGAATCCTTCCAGTGAGGGCTGGGACCCCTCGCGCTTGCGTATCTGGATGTTGATGAAGCAAATGTATCACTACATTTATCCAGTCCTCAAGAAAATTCTGATTTTTTTAAGACAGCCAGAGAACTTGGAGCAGTTTTTAATTTTCTTTCTCTTTCACTCTCTCCTTCCTCCTTTCATTCCTTCTAATTTGAAGTAGAGGTTTTCTGTCAAAACTTATGCAAGAATCGTTCTTTGCTGGCTTCTGTTCTATGGAGTATAATTTTGATTAAGATCATTTAGAAAACTGCCAATAAGCAAGTTGTGACCCTCTCAAAACTTCTGTTTTTAAGTGCCTGTATTTCAGTTTCTTAGTATCTATCCACAGGATCCGGAATGAAACTTTTGACAGCAAAGTATCTTTTTAAGCACTCTGTTTCAGTCCGCCCGCTTCCCAAAGTCTCTCTCACTCCCTATCCCAAGAATCCATTTCTGGGGAAAAGCGGGAGCCTTCAAAGGACCTTCAGAGTGAGAACTTAAAGAGTGATTTCTCATAGAAGAAAAGGTAAACATTATTTTAGCTCTATCGAAACTCTCTTCGCTCACAACGGGAAGATGGGAGGCAGTGCACCTCAGAAAAGATGATCTCCCCTAATGGCATTACCATCCTCTGCAATAGAAAAGTAAGCCTTGACCGCGGGAAGCAGGATGATTGTTAGTGGTGCCAGCAAAGACGAGCAAAGTTGATGGCGAGCTCTGGGGCTCCGGGCCTAATACGGAGATGTGCTGCATCTGGGTTAAGGAAAGTAGCTACTCATCCAGTTGCTCTAGCCGCGTTGGCTTCTGTAGTTAAATGTGTGAACACTTGCTCTGAATCTTGGAGATCCCAAGGTGGTTTCAGCAGCAAAGTCTTTTATAATTAATTGCGTGTGTATTGCCATTCACTTGGGAGGCAGGTGATTACTTGGCTCAGTGTCACCCTAAGACATTACAGTATCAATAGCACTACTGATTTTAATTAAAACTTCAAAATGTATGCCTGCTGAAATATTCATTATTGCACCCTTGATTGTGTGTGAGAATTGATAGTCTTGTACGCTTATTTTTTTCATATAATAATACTAAGGACAATTAACAGGAGACAGACTTTGCAGAATATTTTTCTTTCTTCCTAAGACAATGGAATGTTTCCGTACGTGCTCACGTGCGTGTATGCACATGTGATATTTTTGGTGGTACTCTTGATTAGACTTTTCCTTTAACTCTAAAAAAAAAATGTTTATTGTCACAGCTAGTAGACAAAATGAGACAAATGGGAGAGAAGAGGTAAAAAGGCAGAATGATTAATCCTTTCATTGCCAGTTAACTGTATTCCAATCCTGGTTTAGTCAGAAGTCCTGTACTCTGTTGAACATACTGATCTTTTGTGGAACGCCACACCTAGATTTGCTTAATTAAGATATTTAAAGGAAATAGAGAGTGTGCTGGCATTGTGGAAGAATAGAGGAAAAACCATGTGGAACAGGAAGGGTATGGATGGGGCTCTTTTGGATGTGGAGACATTTGTAAGACAGTCTGTCATTTATGTACCAAATGTGTCAAGTACACACTTGCAAGGCGCAGTTAGAGACGATCCAGGCTAGTTCCTTCTTTTTTTTCAGGTTGCATTCATAATTACCCTTTGTGATAAGTATTGTCTGATACACTGGAAGTGAAGACACCTGCAATAAAGTAGATTATCTCATTACATTTAGCAGTATTTTTTTAATCCAAGGTGTTCCGGTCTTCCATATAAAATACATGGAAAGGGGTGTGTATGTGTTTATGGCATGTCGGCAGTCTGTGGCCGTGCTTTGCTTTCTGAGCATGGAAAATGAGGTTCTGAAACTTGGCGAGAAGCTGTCCTTAAATTACTGCTGCTATTCTTGAGGAATGTTGATTGCACCATGCTTTTCTTCCCCCAAAGCCCTCAATATATATGGTTATATTTTTATGGCTTTGAAGGTTTTGGTGACTCCATTAGGAACATTTCTAGTGAGGCTGAATCCTACTCAGGATATCACTTCCTTGCTGGGGGAAGAAAAAAAACCACAATGAAATTATTGCAATAAAAACAGTATGCTTCAGAAAAACAACAATAAGTGGTTTTATTTCGATGGATATTCAGGGGCTTAAAGCAGCACAAACCGGAGCAGGTAGGCTGCATTGTCACTGTAGATTTCTTTACAGGAGAGAAAATCTGGCCTTGATTACTTCAACTCTATGCTGACTCTGGAGACTGGTTTCAATTAAAACTTTCCCCCTAGCTGCAGAGACCGTTTTTTGTCTTCTTTATTAAAGTTGGTTTGGGGATGAAATTTTTGAAAGCAGGAGTCTTATCATTAAGAGTTTAGATTCAGTGTGTGGACAGAAAGAAAAATCCAGATATCCTTTGTAGGTTTCAAGTGAAAACAATGATGGCAGTATTTTTAGATAAGATAAGCAAATACCCAGAGCAGTGGGACCTAGTTAGAACATCAGAATAGGAGGTCTGACCCCATCTGTGATTTGTTTAATGACTTGGGGCAAATAGCATTCATCTTTTGACTTCAATCTCTTTCTGCATTGGTGACCTTCTTCCCTGTCTTTCTGCTCTTTGCTTTCATCTCCTATGCCAAAATTTCTTTTCACAGAATGACTCCTTTTTGGTATGGCACTAGACTTTGAGAAATCCCTTGATCTTTTACTTTGCCTTTAACTTGAGCCATATTTAATTCCCAGGGCTGAAAAATTGCTCTTCATTCAGCTGTTTACCAATATGTCTTTGGATAGATTAGAATTTTCATTTTCAGAGGACTTCAAAGGAGGTGATAATTCCCTTCCTTCTCAGCTCGTTGCAATATTCAACAAACCTTCAGTCTTCTTTCTTTTTGTTTTTGAGAATAATATTTATTTACATTTTAAGGTAACCTTTATAGACAAAGACATGTATGGATCTTAAGTGTGCGATTTGATGAGTTTTGACAAATGCGTGCAACTCTGTAATTCATATTCCTAATCAGGATATAGAACATTTCCTCATCACTCCAGAATTGTTGTTTGCCTGTCTTTTCAGTTAATTTTTGACCCAAGAAGAGTAACTTTTCCAACTTTTTTCACCATAGATTAATTCTTCCTGTTTAGAATTTCATATAAAAAAATGATACAGTATGATCTTTTGAGTCCAGCTTATTTTGCTCAGTGTGATATCTGTGTTATTCATCCATGTTGTTGTCTGAATCAGAAGTTTGTTCCTTTTTGTTGCCGAGTAATATTCCACTCTATGGATATATCATAATTTGCTTATCCATTCTCCTATTGATATTTGGGTTGTTTCCAGTTTGGGGCTATTACATACAGAGCTGCTCTGAATATTCCTGTATAAGCCTTAGTTTTTAGTTTGTCTGCTTGCTTTTTTGCTTTTGGCCCATACTGTAAGGCAGTCTCTAAGGTGGCCCCCAAAGATCTCTACCTCTTGGTACTCAGGCCCTTAGTGTCAGCTACATGGATTGACTCAATTCTAAGGAACAGAACATAGCAGAGGTATTAGAACAGTAATACAAGTGGGAGTGTGGGATGCCACTTGTGAGATGGGCTGCTCTCTCTCTCTCTCTGGGCCTGCTAATGCTGGAGAGAGCCAGTTTCATGTCATGAGCCAACCATCTGGACCGGCCCACATAAGTAAGTTTGGAAGATGATTTGCTCAGGCCTTGCCACCAGCCCCATGAATGCACTTAGAAGCTTATTCTTTCCCAGGTGAGCCCTGAGTTGATTGCAGCCCTGAGATGACACCTTGACTGCAATCTCAAGACACTCAGAGCTGGAACCACCCAGCTAAGCTACTCTAGCATTCTCCACACTGAGAAAATGTAAGATGATAAACATTGGCTGTTGCCAGCCCCCAAGTTTGGAGTTATTTGTTTCATAGCAGTAAAGAGCTAGTCCAGTCCACTTCAGTGACCATGGTGTGGTTTTTACTGTTTTTTTAAGTTTTTACTTTGTTCCACTTTTATTGAGATATAATTGACCTATAGGTCTATATAAGTTGAAGGTGTCCTGCATAACAGCTTGACAGAAATATGTTGTAAAATGATTCCAGAATAGATTTAATTAACATCCATTTCCTCATATAGTTAAACTGAATTTTTTTTTTCCCTCGGGATGAGACCTTGTTGGATTTACTCTCTTACCAACTTTCAGAAATATTCTACAACCACGTTAACTGTAGTCGTCATGTTGGGTGTTATATCCTCAGTACTTATTTATCTTATAATTGGAAGTTTGTACCTTTTGACTCTTCATATCCAATCTCGCCAATGCCTCTCCGTTACTCCCTGGGTAAGCACAAATCTGATTTCTTTTTCTATGAGTTTGGTGTTTGTTTTTTGTTGTTGTTGTTGTTGGTTCTTTTAGATTCCATGGTGTGTCTAAATCATTTGTTCTCTATTGATTCCTCAGTGGAGGATAGTTCACTAGGAGCTTTGTGTTTCTCACATCCACAGCTGGTAAGAGAAGATAGGGTAATCTTCTACAGAGAAAGCTTTATGTAGTCTCTTCATTCATTTTTGGAAAGTGGCTAAAGAACTTAGTTGTTTTCCTCAGGATGGAGTTTTACATATTCTTTTTTGTGAAGTAGCAGAAACTCATTCTAAAAATACTCAGTTAATGAGAAAGAACTGGAGAAAAACTGAAAATTCTCCATAAAATCTTCACCACCTCAATGCAATAATTGTTAAAATTGTGCTGTTCATTTCCCTAGATTTCCCCCCATAGATATACAGGTACACATAAACATGTATACATATTCACAAATGTAATCATATTAGATACGCTCTTTTAAAATCTGCTCTTTGGGGCACCTGGGTGGCTCAGTTGTTAAGCATCTGCCTTCGGCTCAGGTCATGATCCCAGGTCCTGGGATCGAGCCCCACACCGGGCTCTCTGCTGGGCGGGAAGCCTGCCTCTCCCTCTCCCACTCCTCCTACTTGTGTTCCCTCTCTCGCTGTGTCTCTGTCAAAAAAGTAAATAAAATCTTTAAAAAAAAAAATCTCCTCTTCCCCTTCACAGAGCATTCTGATATTATTTCAGTGTCAAAAAAGACAGATGAAGGGGAGCAGAATATGTGACCCCAAAATATGCAACTTTGGCATGTGGGTTATTTTGAGCTAAAGGCAATCAAGACTCAGCTGATGAAGAAAAACTTTTACCTCTTCCTTAACTCCCTGAAAGATTTTAGATAGGGGGCCTGGCTCAGAGACAGAGCTAGTACCAGGAATAACTTTTATCTGAATGACTTACCTGTATGGTGGGGCAAACATTTCATCTTTGTATGACCTTCCTCTCTTTTGAAGCCCCAGGCCCTTATCCTATTCCTTAGCATAGGATGGCCTCAACCGTGCTCCTTATCTTTGGTTCTCAGATTCTTGTGGGGTTCCTCTTTGTATATAATGAAATTTGTTTTTCTCCTGTTTATCTGTTTTCTATTAGTTTACTAACCAAAGAACCTAGAAGGGCATAGGAAAAATTTTTCCTCCCCCAACACAGACCTACGTGATGATTTTAATAGTTTCATAGTGTTACTATATACCATAATTTATCCTATTCTGTGCCTTTGACCTGTTACATTCTCTACCTCCACTGTTTTTTTGACAATTAAAAACAGCTGTGGATAATCATCCTTTGTTATTCATCTCTGTTCACTTACCCAATATTTCCTTAGCATAATTCATCAAGTGAATATTTCCTGAAGGGTATGCAGATTTAAAGGCCTTGGATAAATACTGTAAAATTGCCATTCAGGAAGGTGAGACTCACTAATAGAATATGAGGGTATTATCCCTCAATAAGTATGGTAGCACTGAGCGTTATCAAACTTGTTAATATTTGGCAATGTGATGAACGGACATACTGCCATTTTAACATGCATTTCTTTAATTGTAAGTAATACTGAAATATATTTTTTATGTTGTTCTTGACCATGTATTTCTTGAATTGTGCATATCTGTTAATTTTTGTCCTATGGCAGTAAAATTTTTTTCTGAGTTCTAAGTTTTCTGTCTCTCTCCATTTATAAATTTATGTATATACACACAAATACATTTTTTTAAAAATTTTATTTATTTGACATAGAGAGAGAGAGGGAACACAAGCAGGGGGTGTAGGAGAGGGAGAAGCAGGCTTCCAGGTGAGCAGGGAGCCCGATGCGGGGCTCGATCCCAGGACACTGGGATCATGACCTGAGCTGAAGGCAGACACTTAACTGTCTGAGCCACCCAGGCGCCCCCACAAATACATTTTTATATGTAATATATGTTTATATTTACCTGTAGTGTGTCATATATAGTGCACATAATTCTTTTTCATTTTGTAGTTTGACCTTTAACTTTGATAATGGTGAGTTGTTTGGCTGTAAAGAACTTTTACATATTAAATAAGTTAAATTGATCATTTTCTAAAAAGTTTATAGCTTTGGCATGATGCTTAGTAAGTCTTTTTTCTACTGTAAAAATATAAAATTACTCCATTTTTTCTATTTTGAAGAGTTATTACTATGATTTCATTTTTTTACATTTACATTTTATATCTACATTTTACTTTTTCCATGTTTAAAATTTAATTTTTTATACTTAGTTTTTAATTGATCTGGAATTTATTTTTATATAAGGTGGGAGATGGAGATCCTATTTTATTTTTCCCCAAACTATTGACCAGTTATCCCAACATAATTAATTGAATAATTCTTTTTTTGGTTACCAATAATTTTAAGTGTACTATTATAATTTCCTAATTAATGTGCATTGTAAAAATGTATCTCCCCTCATATATCTCCCTGAAAAAAAAATTAAGAACTTTTACATGTTGATCACTAAATTTGTATTTTAAATTGTAAAAGTGTGTTTGTCCCTGCACTTGAATCTTTTCAGGCCCTACAGATTGGGAAAGTATATCCAAAATCTACCTGACAGTTTCTTTACACGACTAAAGTTGAATCCCAAGCCATATCCATATGTTGAATATTATTTCTTTATGTATAATAAAAGGCATCATGACTACTACCATGAATGTGGTATAGGAGAGAAGGGGTGCATGCTAATTAGCTTTACATTAAAGTTAGAATTTAAGGGCACCTGGGTGGCTCAGTTGGTTAAGCGACTGCCTTCAGCTCAGGTTATGATCCTGGAGTCCGGGATGGAGTCCCACATCGGGCTCCCTGCTTGGCGGGGGGTCTACTTCTCCCTCTGACTCTCTTCCCTCTCATGCTCTCTGTCTCTCATTCTCTCTCTCAAATAAATAAATAAAAATCTTTAGGAAAAAAAAAGAATTTAAAATGTTTACATTTCTTTTTCTTTAAATTCCTCTTTGAAGACATTTCAGTGAATTTAAATTTTATGTATAGGATACAAGTAAACCTCAACTTTCAAACATAGGACTTTTTAACCACCTACATTTTTTATATTAGATGTTGACCACCTCACCATATTTCGATAATTAAATTCATACTTAAATACGTGAGTCGAAGAACAAATGTTTCGAGCTATTGAATGAAGATTTGGCTCTCAAGGCAGCAGTTTGCATCGCACCATCTTTGTTGTTTTAAGCAGTAGTTTCAATATTACTCTTCATTGCATTTTTGTTACTTATATTTTAAAATGAGAAGAAAATTTGGGGCGCCTGGGTGGCTCAGTCGTTAAGCGTCTGCCTTCGGCTCAGGTCAAGATCCCGGGGTCCTGGGATCGAGCCCCACATCGGGCTCCCTGCTCAGCGGGAAGCCTGGTTCTCCCTCTCCCACTCCCCCTGCTTGTGTTCCCTCTCTCACTGTGTCTTTCTCTGTCAAATAAATAAAATCTTAAAAAAAAAAAATGAGAAGAAAATTTAAAAAAATGAAAAATGCTAATCATGTTGGTAAGATGCTTTGGTCTCATGAACTTGGTATAATTGAGGCAACACTGGAAATGTGCTGAAAATGGTGATTGTTCATCCCCAGTGCTTGCTCATGGATCTATGCCAGCGGGCTTTCTGAAGAAAAAGAAGACGACTAAAGAGTATATATAATATGTGAGAAGATTGTGTCCAAGAGACAAAATGTAATTAGTGCTTTTATAATATTTTTAGGTTTCTGGGAACAGAACATTCCTTAAATACAGGTTGTTAAATCCAACTGATATGTTCCAGTTCTCATTTTACTTGACCTCTTAGCATTAAACACTTCTTGAAACCATCTCTTCTCTTGGCTTCTGTTCTTGACATCTTCTTGGTCACTTCTCTTTCTCTTTGCACTTCTTCCTCTTCTTAGATTTTAAACATCGAAGTTATTTAATCGAATCTGGGTCATTTCCTCTGCTCCTGCTATGCTCTCCCTTTATGATCTATTCTAAGCTTGTGGCTTCAAGTTTATCTCAATATAGATCACTTAGAAATCTAAACTATAGCCCAGAAGCCCCCTCTGAAATACAAGCCTTTATGTCTACCTAATTGCTTAACATTTTCTTGATGATGAAGGGGAGTGGAATATACCACCCCAAAACATGCCACTTTGGCACGAGGATTATTTTGAGATAAAGGCCACCAGAACACAGCAGATTCAGGAAAAGCTCCTGATCTCCCCCCCAACTGCCTAAATGTACATTGGAAAGGGGGCTGGTACCAGGAAAAGAGCTATTATCAGAGGTAAGTTTTTACCTGAGAAACTTATCTGCATAAAAGGGCAACCTTTGTTTTCCCCACATCCACTCTGCCTTCTTGTGAATGGCCTTCTCCCCTTCATATCCCCAGGCCTCTGCCCTTTCCTTAGCTCAGGATGTTATATAAGCCTCAGTTACTTGGCTGCCTTTGGAGCCTCCGATCTTTGGGGTTCTTGTATGTATGAAATCACATTTCCTTTTCTCCTGTTAATAAGTCTTAGGACCTTTTGCTTGTTTGACCAGTCACAGGATCTAGAAGAGTAGAAGGAAAGCATCTCCTCCCCAACAGTGATTCAAAGACACGGCACATACCTAATGTCCAACCAAACCCAAATTTCCAATCTTTCTTTCGATTCTGTTTTTATTTTAGGTCACCTTACTTCAGTTGTTCAAGTTAGAAACCCAGAGTCATATTTGTATCTCCCCCCCCCTCTCTCTCAGCTCCATATCTAATTCTTCACCGAGTCTTACTGGTTTTACTTTCCCAGCATCTTTTGAGTTTCTCCACTTTTCTTCATCCCAGATAGCAGTTTGTTTTTCTTCGATTTGTTTTTCACATTCTGACATTGTATTTCTTTTTTCAGATATCAAATGTGATAGATCAGCTCTCTACCCAAAATTCTTTGATAATTTCTTAATTCTTTTAGGGTAGAGGTAAAGGTTTTTGGTTTTTTTGTTTGTTTGTTTTTGCTTTTTTAAAACATTGCCTATAATCCCTGTGTGGTATGGTTTCTACATACCTCCCCAGTCTCCTTTTTCACCTGTTTCTCCTTAGCAATCTAGCCATTTGATCCTTTTATCTGTCTTTTTTTTTTTTTTCCTTTGGTCCTTCTCTTAGGGAAGCTATCTCCAGTGAATTCTTTTCTTTGTCTCTTTTCAAAGATACCTCTTACTGGGCTCACACCCATTGTGCTTTGCGCAGTGGCAGTATCGAAGCCAAGGAGGTTTATCCGAGGCGCGATTATTGCTAATTGAAACACCCATTGTTTCTCACAATTCCTGGATCTTGCCTCTTGCCAGATATCACCACCTTCACCTCTTTTCACATACACAGGAATTTAAGTTGGCTTACCTCTTTACCTAATATTTCTAAGCTTCCATGCCTCCAGCCATTTTTAATACAGTTGTCAGGCATGCCAAAGGCCAAACTACTGGGGATGAAATGTCATTTGTTTTTGCCAAATTAAGGATCCTAGAGCTCCACACTGGATCCTTCTTAAAACGTAAGGCATGGTTGGAGAGAGATGGGATTATCATGAATAATTACAAGTGTGTGAAACACTTACTTGTAAAAGATGGGTGAGGTAAGTGTGTGTTTAAATCCTAATGATGAGGATCTTTTTAATAGGAAACGATAAGCATACAGGGGAGAATATTCTGTGGGGTTGATATTCCTGAAAATGAGGAAGGGGGTGATGTGTCAGATGTAGGTGGCATGACTGGCTTTTTCTTTGGAAACAGGAAGTAAGGAGGTTGACAGTGTGCAGTTATGGTAGATTGCTACATTCAGTTTGGTTGATAACCTCAGTATTTAATATGAATTATCAGACAGGGTCATCTTTTAAGATTGAAAGGAAAGGCGGGGATCATAGGTTTGAGGAACATGGAGAGTTTGAAAAACTTTTGTTGGAAATGGGAGTTGAGCAGAGAAACATGAGAGGATTTCTGATAATTATGGAGGTTCCAACTGATGGTGCCATTGTGAATTTTTTGAGATAAAGCTTGCCACATTGTGTGACCTTTTTCAGCAGCACCCAGCTGACCTGGTCCAGGGTTGAAGAAGCAAATACTTGGTTTCATCCAGCTTGAGGGTTTACATAGATGGCTCTGATGAAAAGACAGATGGATAATGGAGTTTAGAGTATTTGCCTGTTTAAAAAATGCTAATTGTGGATTCTCTTTTGGCCAGGAGGAAGATGGGGAAAAAAAAAAAAAGGCAGGAGGGCTAATGATTGGGAGAAGGCACAAAGGTCAATGGCTTTGTGTTTCAAATGAGGGCCAAAGTATAACAAATAAAAATTATTTCATTTCCCATCAATGTTTGGAACTGTTTCCCACTGTTTATTTGAAATTAAAAAAATTGTTGTTGTGAATCTCTTACCAATATACTGTGATTTAGTTTCCCATCTGTGGAGAATGTTACAGGAAGTGATAAGCTAATTCACTAATGTTTCATCCAATCCTAGATGTGAAATTTGACGAAGCTCTAAAAAGAGTCTTCACGAAAATGTCTTTCCTTGCGGACTGGCGTCTCTTGCCTTTTCTTGCATTAGCAAAAATAAAGTAAATTAGTCAAGGGCTCCATAGCAAACAAATGGCACACTCAGAGGAAGATCATTTGAATCGAGAGGGTTTATTTAGGAAGGGGCTGTTTTTAACTAGTGGGTCTGGGTATAGTGGTAGAACTAGAAGGGAAATTGCACAGCTGAGGTTTTACCATTCCTCAATATGAAAGGACAAGGGGAGGATGGACTCGGTCCACAAGGATGGCCGGTCCCGTAGTGCTGGCAGCCGTAGGAAGTGCAGTGACCTTTGGTCAGGTGATATGCCCAGGCCACACTGACCTTGGGGGTATAGAATATGAATACCCTGCCCTCACTCTTCTCTTTCCTTTGAATCTTGTCAGGTGGTGCCCATTTGGCTGAGCTCAATTGAAAGAGAATCCTGTTGATGTGGTACATACAGATGATCTCTTTGAGGCTCAGACAGGGTGGAGAAGGGTGGAGCTCGACTCTGAAAGGCCAACTCGAAGACAACTGATACATTGAGAGAGGGAATTAATATTTTAGTTCTTTTCTAACTCAGATGCTATTTTAATCTCTTGGTATGCTTAAAGGGGGGACGTATGTGATCTTCCATCCCCTAGTGTCTTCTGTCATGGGTTCAAAGCTTGCTATCTATGTGGCAGATACTGTGTCAGGGACTGGATATATAAAGATACAGAAGACATGATTCCTGCCTTTGAGATGCAATATGTAGTGGTAGAGATAGATAGGAGGATTGTATAGATAATACTCTTAAGCTTGTTATTTATTATGTTTACTATTTGATAACTAAAGTCCTATGGTAGCCTGGAGAATGGAGGATGTAAACTTTTACCTGTGTATGTTTTATATATGTCTAATGTATATGTATCTGTGTGTGATGGTTGCTTGAGGGGAAGGAATGGGAATTCCATCAGTCATACTTATTACCACCCGACTACTGTAATTAAAACATCACTTTCCTTATATCCTTCTCTTTTCTTGAGAACCTGTAATGGCTCCCTTTTAGAGGACCTCCCAGAAGCTTTCTCCTGCTTTTCAAAGGTTTCCATCCTTTGATCTTACCCTGCCTTTCCAGTTGCATTTTCCAGAACCCTCCATCTGAGATCAGCAGGTCTCTCTACCTCTCCTTGCATTTTGCAGTAACTTCTGTGATGATTGCATACTGCCAACCTCTCGGGCCCCAGACTTCAGTACTTTTAAAACTGATGGCTGCTTGTCATTCAAAATGGTGCTCAAAATGGTGCTCAAAGGGTACCTTTTTGAATTAAGTCTTTCCCAGTATTTTAATTCATAATCAACTCTTCCTTTGCTCAATTCTGTTGGCTCTTAGAGCCAGTTATACAGTGAAATTAATTGATTCTTTAGATGTCTGGCATATGCTAATTTTGTCTCCACAGGTATACTGTAGGCATGTCTTTCACTTCCTCTATATCTCCTTCAGCACCTAGGAAAGTTGAGTTTTAGTAAATACAGTTGACCCTTGAACACAGGTTTGAAATGTCTCAGTCTACTTATACATGAGATTTTTTCAGTAAATCCAGTGCAGTACTGTAAATGTATTTTCTCTTCCTTATGATTTTCTTAACATTTTCTTTTCTCTAGTTTACTTTATTATAAGAATACAGTATAACTTACAGAATATGTGTTAACTCACTGATTATGTGGTCAGTAAGGCTTCCAAAGAACAGTAAGCTATTAGTTAAGTTTTTGAGGAGTCAGAAGTTACACATAGGGGTGCCTGAATGGCTCAGTCAGTTAAGCATCTGTCTTCGGCTCAGGTCACGATCCCAGGGTCCTAGGATCGAGCCCCGCGTCAGGCTCCCTGCTCAGTGGGGAGTCTGCTTCTCCCTCTGCCCCTCCCTCTTTTCAGCTATGCAAGGGGTTGGTGCCCCTAACCCCCACATTGTTCAGGGTTTAACTGTACTTGGTTGAGAGTGTCCTGGAAAAGTACCAGGACAAGTATGTCACAGCTTTTGGAAAAATAAAGGAGATGCTCTACTAATTGAGGGACTCACTGTATATGAAAGAAAAAGCATTATATTTGTTTGAATTACTTGTTCATGCTGTTTTATTGACATTGATCTGATGTGGAGGTTAGATCTGAACAGATACTAACTTATGACTTTTAGTCATAGTCTGTGTAAATATAGCTGACCTCCAATTTTTTTTTTTTTAAGATTTTATTCATTTATTTGACAGAGAGAGAGAATGGGAGAGAGCATGAGCCAGGGGGAGAGGCAGATGAGAGGGAGAAGCAGACTCTTTGCTGAGCAGGGAGCCCGACATGGGGCTTGATCCAGGAAGCCTGTGATCATGACCTGAGCGGAATGCAGCCGCTTAACGACTGAGCCACCCAGGTGCCCCTGACCTCCAATTTTTAGTGTAAATGTATTACCAGTGTAGAGTATCAACCGTCCAAGTTTATAATCAACCCACACTTCTTTTTGCTAGTGTTGTTGAGCTGTATATAAAGTCTTTGCCAGTTTCTTCTCTGTTAATTACTCTTCTGAATCTATGTGTATAGAGTGTTCCATCTCAGGCTCCATTAAAAGCATTAGTATGCAGGGCGCCTGGGTGGCTCAGTCCGTTAAGTGTCTGCCTTCGGCTCAGGTCATGATCCCAGGGTCCTAGGATTGAGCCCCACATCGGGCTCCCTGCTCCGCGGGTAGCCTGGTTCTCCCTCTCCCACTCCCCCTGCTTGTGTTCCCACTCTCGCTGTCTCTCTCTCTCTCTGTCAAATAAATAAATAAATCTTTAAAAAACAAAAAAACATTAGTATGACTACTTCCTCAGGCCTGCTTTGCTCTTTCCTGATCTCCTATGGCAGACTTGAGGCCTAATCTATGTTCAGGTTGCTTCTGTCCTACATATACTTTCTTTTGGGTGTTCCAGTTAATTATTCCTATAGTTTTCTTTTCAGCCTAATTAGAACTAAAATTCCAAAGTAGAGAGCTGTTTAAATAAAATATGAGCCATCCATAGGATTTAATAATGTATATTAGAATATGTAAACAATGTTTGTGATATGCTAAGAGAAAAATCAGATGATAGGGTAGTGTGTACAATATTGTCTCAATTCTATAAAAACATGGTAAAATACATGTTTCCATAAAAAGATAAAAATAATATTTACCAAAATATAATTAGTAGGTAATAAGTGCAATTAGCAGACATTAATGCTTTTTAGCATTAATATTTCTGGCTCTCTGCTCTCTGGGTAGATGATAGGATTGCTCTTCCCCTTTCTTTGACAGTAAGTGTGGCCATATGACTTGCTTAGGCCTATGAAATGGGAGTGGAAAATCCATGTATCACTTCCAAGTTGTAGTTGATGAGACAGTGCGAGATCTGCGTTTCCCTCCCACTGCTGCTGTAGTTGTAGAAGAGCTTGTTCAAATGATGCCTCCATCTGCCAAGTTTCTGAGTGACCAGTAAGTGAGCAAGAATCTTCTGTTAGGCTAAACTACAGAGATTTTGGAGGTTGTTACTGTAAGTGCAATCTAGCCCATCCTGAGTAGTTCGGTATTTATGTTATAATTTTTGAAGGATGCAGGAGAGCAAGAAGGACAAAAGGAAAACCATCCGTGAAGCCACGTTGTAGGTGTGCGATGGTTTTTCCCCGCACTTGTGTTTTTGCACAAGCTATGCCAACTTAACCTGATTTTTTTAATACCCAAAATAATCGTGATTTCTGCACATCACAATAAAAATGACCAAAGTCTTGTGGAGAAGCACATTCCTTTGTTTTTGCCACACTAGTCCCTTACCAATGTCAAAGCATCGTGAGGGATACTGCTACTGAGGGTAGACTCTAGGCTAAAGAAGAGAGTAAGTGATTTGAGGCATCCTGAGCCTCTCCTTTGCTTCCATTATATGTATCTACTTGAGGCTATCCTTGAAAAAGCTATCATGTCCTCTTGAGGAAGGATGAAGTACATTCAGTGCTCTGCCCACTTAAGAACCCTCCATACCAGTCTTAATTATGTTCTTAATTATTTCTCTTTGCCTCAGAATGATATTCACTTATGAAGTATTTCATGATAAATTGAAAGGTTAAAAAAGACACTTGCGTCGTTCTCTTTTTGTGTGCACGTGCACTACATTAACGGAGAAAATGATAAAATTTGTGAGGCTTTGAAACAATCATTTGTGAATATTAACTTAGCTCGATTGAACAGTGAACTCCAGAAGATCAGTAAGGATTTATTCAAAGACATGTAGGAGGCACATAGTTTACAGAAACCATTCTATGTTATAAACTCTTAGTCGGAAAGAACACGGAGAGGATTTTAGTGTTGATTGCATCAATATTTTCTTTTATTTTGTTTTTCTCTCACTCGCTCCCCAGCCTGTCTCCACTCACACATTATGATACATCAGCTCATGCACCCAGTACCCTAAGACTAATGTCAGCTGTAAAAGTGTGGCGTGGCATTTCACAAAAATTGCAAAACACGTATTATGCAAATGCTTCTTAGCGTCTCGAACATTAGAAGAAGGAAGGATAGTATCTTTCTTTATAAATTCATTTTCTACTGTCAGAGCCAAGACTCATGTGACCTTGCAGCTCACAATTAGGATTGCAAAAGAACTAGTTTTGACAGTCAGCCAACGCAGTAAAAAAAAGGAAAGAGCACTTCTCCGATTCAAAAGCTGGCTGCTAGACGGGGGCATGCGAGGAGGAGGTGGCTCTTCCTTTGCAAGCACAACACATCATTACGGAATGACACCTTTCAGGACTTAAATTTTAAAACCTAGAAAAAATAATAAGGTGAAGTTGCCAAACAAAGATTGGGCTTTCATGCAAATGTCTTTGGTAATTAAGGGGAGGGTGCTAAATGTGCACTATTCCTTCTAAGCAGAATTGTTTCTAAATGCAGGGGTATGTTCACACTGTAGTCTGTGAGGCAACAGCTGTTCTTAAGAGGCCGCTGTCAGTGTTGATAAGTTACTTTTAAAACTAAATCTGTTTGCTGAGCTCATGTTGTTTGGAAAACTATAAAGAACAAAATCTTTAATGCATTTTTTTCCTTTGAAAAAAAGGGAAAAATCCTATCAATTGCAAGCAAAAGCAGTTTTCTGAAAGCCCACAACCTAGCGAGATCCTGGGGTAAGCTCATTTATATGAGGGAGGGAGGAAAACACAAAGCAGATTGGAATTCTGAGTTCTCGTCTGTGGGTAACAATTTACACTCTGAAAATGCACTGATTGCATTCTTTTAGCCCTTGTTTGCAGTGACTGAGTGTAGGGCTGAGAGCTATTTTGAATTGCTGCCCTTTTGTTTGTTTTTTTGGACACAGTCTCCACTGTGAGTCTATTTGTTGTGAGTGATATACTGGCCAAACTAGCCTTGGACATCATTGGTCTGTTTATTTCATGTGGTACTTCAGGCACTGTTTAGCTACCAGGGTAGAACAAAGCATGTCATCTAGTGTCTGATGGGGCTATGCAACTCTGGCCTTAGGGAAAAAATGAGAGAAATTAGTTTCTCTCTTCAGTGTGGTATCCCTTTCTTTGTCTTGCTCAGTTTCATAATTGTTTCATCTTATTCAAGAGCCCAAACCAAACCCAGGAGACCCAGTCCATCATATTCTGCATTCTTCTCATTTCTGTCTTTTTTACAAACTAACCAATTTTCTGTCTCATAAGCTTGGAGACCTTTGACAGGTATCAAATCAGGGTGTTGGAACGTGTGTTTTTAAGATTTTCTAGTTCAACTTCTGTGAAATAAAAAATTCTCTGCCCGATATCTAGCAATGGAGTCTCTGCTCAAATATTACATGTGGGGGCAGTTTCAGTTGTTAGAAAAATTTCTATTAGGCAAAAGTAGTTTCTCCTATACATTTTTACACACTAGTTAACAGTTTTGCCCTCTGGGAGAACAGGGGAGTCCCACTTGGTTGCATAATTAAGGAATGTGAACACAGATTTTAACACAGGATATCAAGAACTCCACCAGAATTGAGCATTGGAGAGTTAGAGCTTTTTTCGGAAGAAGTGATTGAGGATGTCCAGCTTGGAGATAGTAAGGATTCAGGGAGACATGGTCAATTTTGCATACACGTGTGTCACATGTTTGATTGGCTGTCAAGTGGATGAGTGATTAAGCCTGCTGAATACAGCCCCAAAAGGCAGGATCAGAACCAGTGGTTGGAATTAGAGGTAGGCAGATTCTGGATTAATCAAATGATGAACATGGCCTGTTGTACATTAGGAGAACATTTAAGATTAGACCGTTTGATTTGATGACCTTTAAGGTGCTATGGAATTCTTGTAAGTCTGATCTCCAACAGGAATGTAAAAGAAATAATCATATGTTTAGAAAATATATAATACTGTGTACTTGTTGGAATATGAGGGCTATCAAAGTGGGAGCGTAACAGAGAACTGCTAGATGAGGCTGAAAGGAGAAAGAAGCAAAGTAATTTGACAAATTTGGGATAGGTGATCTGGGTCATGAAAGGTTATGGAACAATAGTTTTGTAAAAATCAATTTTATTGTGGTATAATTTACAGAAGGTAGATTAATGTTGTTTACATTTTGATGAGTTTTGGCAGATTATGCATTTAGGTTACCATGACCACAATGACAGTATAGGAAATTTCCCACCTGCCTCCAAAAGCACCTTTGTGTTCTTTCCAATTCAAATCCCACCCACTTGAGCCCTTATCTGGCTTCTTTTAGCCAGCATTTTGTTTTTGAGCTTTGCACATATCACTATGTATATCAGTATCGATTCCTTTTTTTTTTAGATTTATTTATTTATTTTTGCGAGAGAGCACACACAAGTGCGTGCGTGAGCACACAAGTGGGGTTGGGAGGCAGAGGGAGAAACAGACTCCCCACTGAGCAGGGAGCTTGATGTGGGACTCAATCCCAGGACCCTGGGATCATGACCTGATCCGAAGGCAGACACTTAACTGACTGTGGTCCCCAGGCACCCTAATAGTAGATTCTTTTATATATAGAGAGAAACAAACCAAGAAACAGACTCTTAACTCTAGAGAACAAACTGATGGTTACCAGAGGCAGTAGGGGTTGGGGGAAATAGGTGATGGGGGATAAGGAGTGCACCTGTCGTCATGAGCACCTGGTGATATATGGAACTGTTGAATCACTATATTAGAAAATAGTGATAATTTGGGCGCCTGGGTGGCTCAGTTGGTTGAGCGACTGCCTTCAGCTCAGGTCATGATCCCAGGGTCCTGGGATCGAGTCCCACATCGGGCTCCCTGCTCTGCGGGGAGCTTGCTTCTCCCTCTCCCACTCCCCCTGCTTGTGTTCCCTCTCTCGCTGTGTCTCTCTCTGTCAAATTAAAAAAAAAATAGTGATAATTAAAAAAAAGAACTTTCTATCTGTGGATAAAAATTTCACTGTCATTGAAGAATTTTACCTCTTCCCTTCCCCCCGCAAATAGTTTATTCTTTTTTAATGCCGAGAAGCATGCTGTGGTATGTGTATGCTACAATTTGTTTATCCATTCATCATTTGTTGGACATGTAGGGTTGTTTCCAGGTTTTGGCTATTATGAGTAAAACTGCCATGAACATTCAAATTGTCCAAGTCTTTTTGTGGACATACGTTTTCATTTCTCTAGGATAAATACCTAGAAGTGGAATTTCTGGGTCTGAGAGAAAGGTATGTTAACTTTACAAGAAAATACCAACCTATTCTTCCAAGGGGGTTGTACCATACCCAGCAGCAGTGTCCAAGAGTTCCAGTTCGTCCCCATCTTTGTCAAAACTTGGGATGATCAGTTTTCTTAATTTCAACCATTCTAGTGGGTGTAAAGTAGTGCAAATTGTGGTTTTAGTTTGCATTTCTCTAGTGAAGAATGATGTGCACCTTCTTTCTGCTTATTAGCCATCTGTATATCTTCTTTCATGAAGTTAGACCAGTCTTTCTGTAAGGTAATTGGCACAGAGCAGGGTATAGCCATGATATGGCACCTTTATTAGCTAGAGCAGGGTTAGCAGGCTTTTTCTCTGAGGGGCCAGATACTACATATCCCCAGCTTTGAGATCCCTACAGTCTCTGTGGCACCCATCCAACTCTGCCTGTGAAGCGTGAAAGCAGCCATGTTCAATACACCCCCATGTTCTGGTAAAAGCAAAAGCCAGGTGGTGGTCAGATTTCCCTGACCCCGGACCTACAGAAATGGTATTTAAATCCACTTTGCAGAAAGTGGACCCTCTGTCACATCCTTTGCATAAGTTAGAGACAGCCCTTGAGGGGAACTGCCACTCTGGACTTAGTTCTGCTGAAAAAGTGTGAATTGGTCAGAGCTAAGGAAGAGCAGACTGGACATCCCCAGGACGGCCTTTATATATCATGAGTAGTTTTTTGAAAGCATTAGATATTAGAAATTGAACACTTAGGAGAAGCAGAGAGAACTAACAGCATCACCACTAACTCCTAGGAGAGCAGTCCAGAGGGATGTGAAGAGCTTTGCCTTTTCATCACTCCGGTGCCAGTTTGTACTATAGCAAAAGGAGATTTTTGCTCAAGCATTCAGGTCATATGCTTTAGAACTTTGTCTTACAAGTATTAAGTTGTTATTACCCTCTTGGCGATTCATTTATAGCATCTATTACAAACTGCAAATCTTGCTAATGGTGAGTTTGGGTCTGAAATATTCATCCCAAGAAGAATCCAGTCAGGTCTAAATCAGGGTTGGGTAGACGAGGAGACATTTTTCTCTCCATAGGAAGCAGATCGGTTTGAGTTTCCTTCTCCTTCAGGAGGTAGACCGTATTTTACCTAGTTGACTTTTAAGAGGCTTTTCTCTCAGCCATTTATGAGGTTCACCTTTATCTGAACAAATACAAAATTAAGGTAGAGAAGCCAATAATGTAAAGGCGATGTATAGTCATATAAACAGATTTTTATGATAAGCCTAAATGATTCCCCACAAGATGGAAGCCAACCATTTTTATCTACTTAGACATGTCAATATCCGGAAATTTTTCCACTGGACACAAGCCTGCCTATTTGGCTGCTTTTCCCTCCTGCCTGCCATGCTCACCATTTTCCTCCTGCAAGGTTAAGAGAATGCCTTCAGATACTCTTCTTTCCCTCTGCTTGAAACTGCAACGTGCCCTGATAATTCTTCTCAATTTAAAATTAATTGTCAAATTTTACTATGTGACCACCGCTGTACCAGATTCTGTGGGGTGTACAAAGGTAACATAAAATTTGATGATTATTTTCCCAGTGTTTAAAATCTAACCAGAAATGAAACAGAGGAAAGTTTTTAGCTAATTATTTTATTATATATGTTGATAAATTTACTTTAGGGTTGTCGTTTTTTTTTTTTTTTGGCTATAAAGATGTTCAGTGGAAAGTTTTGCTAGAATTGTGAGTCCAATGAATTTTTCTATCATAGCAGTTTTGCTTTTTGCAGTCATCTTCAAGGTGGGGACGTACATTGCTCAGCTCTCCTCCCTAAGCTCATGGTGCACAATATATTTAAGGGCATATTGCTTCACTTAAGTTGAATTGGCCAAAATGTCAGTGAAAAACGTAGGCTTGTTTTGGACGGGCTGTTGGTTTAGAATCACAGTGTAACCGATTCATTAGGTAAAAGAGGAGGCGTGGATTTTTTAAAAAAAGAAATGTTGTTCATGTACGACAAATCAGGGGTACAGCACTTCAGGAATTGTTACTTATCAAAATATTTTGAATGATTGAGGAAGTTAGGAGAGAGTAACCAAAGTACTAAAAACAGAGGTAGTGAATATACATGTTGATGAAATACGTAGAGATTGTTGTAACTGAGAAAAAAGGATTTATTCGGCTGGAGAAGAGGAGGGTGAGACAAAATGAAAAGTTTCCTCACCTGTACCACTCTGTGAGGGGTTGAGCCAGGTGCTAGTTTGAGGTGCCAGACCCAGAAGTAAATGGCTTTGTTCATGAACACCGTGGACAGATCAGAACATCGCAGCGAATGTTCTGAGACTTCTTTAAATTTACTACACCTGACCTTTAGAACTCTGACATTTTTCTTTTATTCTTACCACATTGACTCCGAACATTTCCGTTTGTAAAGTAGATTTTTCACATATTGTCTTTGTGGTCTGGTTAAAAAAATAAATCAGAGGTCACTTCAAGCTTACAGGTGTGTATATTTACCCCTTGAAGGGATTAATAACTCAGAAAATGAAAGCATCCCTTGTCCGCTCCTCCCACACCTCTGTCTACTGACTGCCTGACTTAAAGCTTTGACTGTAAGAAAGAGGCTGTGTCCTCTGCCCTCTTGACTCGTCCCCACCCTCCTAATCCATCTCTGTAATCGTGAGTCAGAGGAGAAGGTACATATTTGGCTCTATACATTTATTTATTCATTTTCTCTCTCAAGTTGTTGGGTCGACATTGGCATTTCAGTGTAGCCCATTTTGTGTCAGGCTGTAGAACACAGAAAGCCTGTTGCATTACGTTTTTCTCTTCCCGCTCTCCATGGCCGGTGGCTCAGTGTGGTTGCAGCGCAGATCTGTACACACGGGTGAAGGAGCGCACAGGATGATCTTAACAATTCCGTAGGCCTAAAGTTTCCTTGCTTCTGCAGCAGAATGTCCTTGAAATTGTAATTGAGCTTTCAGTAACCTTTCTGGATAAGAGTTGGCCGTCAGTGAAACATAGTGGATTTTGTCTTTATTATTCTACTTTATTAAAACGAATATAAGCAATCTCTTTTAATGCCTTGCCCTTTCTTGCAATGCACATACTTGACAGGGGTGGACAGGGTAGGGAAAAATACCATTATTTGCTCTCTGATGGATATATGCAAAAATAATTCTTTATTATGAAGCTTCCTTCAGTAAGCATGGCTTAGATATTAAACTATTATATCTCACATTCCAATTCAACTACATTATTATTATATACATCTGCAGTGAAAATCATTATGAGATGTATAGTCAAAAAACACATTGCGAAAGTGGAAATGCATTTAGACTTAATGGGTATTTAAATGATTTGGGTCGTGGAAGATTGTTTTGGGGAGCTATAACACAAAGCATTTATTTTTATATTAACAATGCAGGTATTAATAAAGTATGCCTGGGTAGATTGTAATATCTGAAAGTACATTAAGGACATTTTTCAGGGTGAAAATATGACATTTTCCTTCAATAGTTTATTAGTTTCAGGGCTTTGTGTGTGATGTTTAGATGAAGCAATGGAATTGTTCTCAAACATTACGTAAAACCCTGAAATGCTTAGAGTGGGTGAGGAGCATAAACTTGATTTATAGTTTAGAAATCTTAGCTCATTGTAGGGGTGTAATTGCCAAGACACTGAAATTAAGAGGAATCCGCCATAATCTGGAAGGCAGAAATGGTGGCAGGTAGGTGCCAAGAGGCCAGAGGGCCTGGAACTGCACTCTGACATCTAAGGAAGCTGGGATGGCCAGATTGATATGTAGAGTTAGGGAAGGTATCTTAAAAACCCAATACTGGCTTGTATCTCTCAGAGAACCCGGAGAGAGCTCCAGACTATGTTCTCTCTTCCTGCTTGATTGTGTATGTGAGTCACCTGGGGATCAAGTGAAACTGCAAATTCTGATACACCAGGTCTCGAGTAGAACCCAGGGAAAGCATTTCTAGCCAGCTCTGACGATGCTGATGCTGCTGGTCCTAGGACCAACTTCACACAGCAGAGGCCCAGGGGCCATTTTCCAGTCACTCAGGGAAGAGGGCCAAAGACATCGAAAGAACCAGGTGACATTTGCCCTCTTAAGCCATGGTTGTATTTCCTGTGTGAGAAAAGAGAAACCATCCTTCCTTCTCAGGCATCCGTATGCCAGTGGAAAGAGCACCGAAGCAGTGATGAATGCCAACAACCCCGGTAGGGGCACCCTTGGGCCCTCTCATAGGCTAGTGAGTAATAATTGCCATCATCATCAGAATAGCCGCTAATGTGTATATGGGGCTTGCTGAGTGCCAAGCATTATGCTAAGTGTGGTTCATGCATGTCTCAGTCCTCACACCCTCACACAGGGGATGTGAAGTGATAGGTCAGGATCACACAACTACTCAAGATTCCAACCAGGATTAGATGAGGGTCCTTGCAGGCACAGAAACTGAGGTTCAGAGAGGAAAAATGACTTTCCTAGATTGGAATTCTTTGTCATAGAGTAGGGATTTACATTCAGGCTGTCTGACTCCAAAGCGGAGTGAGGTCAGAATGATAATTGTGAAAAAACTCCCACAGCCACAAAGTAGTATTGATGAGTAATTTGAGACCCATCATGTAGGATAGGATGTTGGGAACTTGTAGCACAAGGGGCATTATGTTGGGAGACTCAGGAACTAAAGACATTTGCATTGTCATCTACTCCCTGGCTTTTCCCCCAGTGCTGATAGGGCCTTGGAATACAAGGTTTTACAATATTATCTACAGAAGAATTACATATTTGAATAACTGTATGTACAGTTTCATAATTTTACTTATACCTTAAACAATTGCAAATTCAATATTAACCACTCTTCTAGGGCATAAAGCTGGTTGGCCAGGGAAGGTTGGATAAATGTAGGTGTATGTCTATATAAGTATATAACTGGGGCTTATTCAAAGTTCACATACTATTTTTAAGTTGCTGCTAAAATCATTTGCATTTAAATCAATATAAGCAATGGGTGAGTTACTCCATAGTTACTTTTTTTCTATAAAATATTTGTGTGTGTGTGTGGGTGTGTATGTGTTTATGCACTTCTTATACAAAAAGTGGTACTGAGCAGAAAAGATTATACTCAACTGAAATTCGTTCATCTCAGTTCATCCGTCAAAATCATGAAGTAGTACAATTCGAGTAACTACCAAATTCCTGGATTTGGATTCACATGACTTTTTCTTTAATTTTAATTTTAATTTATTTTTATTTTTTAAAAGACTTTATTTACTTGAGAGAGAGATAGCGAGAGAGAACACAAGCAGGGGGCAGGGAGAGGGAGAAGCAGGCTTTCCACTGAGCAGGGAGCCCGACTCTGGGATCATGACCCGAGCCAAAGACAGATACTTAACCGAATGAGCCACCCAGGTGCCCCTTTAATTTTTATTTTGAAATAATTTTTAATTTACAGAGAAGCTGAAAATCTGGTACAGGGTTCCCATATGCCCTGCATTCAGTTTCCTCTTATTTTATCTTAATTTTTATTTTTATTTTTTTTAGTTTCCCCTTATTTTAAGACAGATGCTTAACCAAATGAGCCATCCAGGCATCCCTTATTTTAACATCTTAATCACCATAGTATCATTATTAAAACCAGAAGGTCAATATTGTTTCAATATTATTAGCTAATCTACAGATCTAATGGAAACATTTCCCATTGTCCCACTAATAACTTTCCATTTTTCAAAAAAAAATATTTTTGACCTTATTCTCAGAGATTGTCCTTGATGATGATTGTTTGGGAATAAGGAAGGAGAAGAGCAGAGAAAGAAGACATGGATGCCAATCAAAAATGTATACACTTGTACTTCGTTTATGGCTTGAATTGTATCCCCCTAAAAGATACTGAAGTCCAAACCTCCAATACCTGTGAATATGACCTTATTTAGGGTCTGTGCAGATGATCAAGTTAAGATGAAGTTTTCAGGGTAGGCTCTTACCCAGTGTGACTGTATCCTCATAAAAAGGGGAAATTTGGGCTCCAAGTCAGATAGACACATAGGGAGAACACCATGAGAAGATAGGAATTCTGCTGCCGTTAAGCTAAGGAATGATCAGGAGCTAGGAGATGGGCCTGATACAGATCCTTCCCCACCACTTTCAGAGGGAGTGTGACCCTGCTGTCACTTTGATCTCCGATTTCTAGCCTCCAATACTGTGAGACGATAAAAATCTGTTGTTTAAGCCACTCCGTTTGTGGTACTTTGTTCTGGCACATTGCTATGCTTGAGAAATCAGCTAAAGCTTGGGTGCTTTTTTCCCCACGTTACGCTGTCCTGACCATGGCCATTGAAAGGTTCTGGAGAAGTGACTGGCCAGGCAGAAGCAAGGGACTGAGGTAATGTGTGAGTAGACAGTGACACATGCATAAAAGCATGAGGAAGAATTATGAGGTGGAATAGGAGATCTGTGGATGGTGAAAGGTGTTAACTTCGTGTGGGGAGTCAAGGGTGGATCATGTGCTGTTAGTTACAGGTGGGGTAGGAACCACCAGGAAGGAAGGTGACTTCAGCTGTCCACCGCACTCTACCCCATCATTGCTTCCATTGTCACCTTGGTGGTGGCGGGATGGCTTATTGACTGTCCTTCCTCATGACTTAGGATTTTTATGATCTACCTTCTTTGAATTCCTTATGCCATCCTGGAAGTCAGAAGTCTCAGCACTCCTAAGGGTATTTCAAAGGATCTATTAGAGATTCAAGGTCATACGTTAAAAAAAAAATTAAAAATGTTTGGCACAAATGAAGTATAAATTGAGGAGAGACATAGATTTTCCACACAGCTATGTAGAATCAGCAAAGTTATATGTGTATTCATTCTTGGGGATGGTTGTTGAAGACTCAGAATGTTCTTGACAAATTTCAGTTTTTGTGATTTTTTTTTTTATAGTATGCCTGTCTTTAAAAATCAGTTGTGTTTCTCCAGAGCATTACTCTATTACCAAATATTTTATACTGCTTTATCAAGTGGGTTATGTGTGGGCAAGTATAAATAGCACTGGACCTAAGCATTGCCACACACACAAAAATGCCCCATGTGTATAAAACTCAGTCATGGGTGAGAGGAGGCTAAAACTGTTAGTATGACTCATCAGTTAATCCAGGGCTCAGGAATTCCTCTTTTAGGAGCGTTATTTATTTCTGTAAGATCAGGCTGATAAAGAGAGAATATACGGTTTGTTTGTTTTGAGTGTGTGTGTGTGTGTGTGTGTGTGTGTAGATTATACTTTGCTCTCAATGTAACTCACGGGATATAACCCCAACAGGGAATTGATTTTATATGCAAAATTTCAGAACCAGCCAGAGCTGTTTTAACCTTGTTAATTAATGGGAACCTAAGGACTGAAAGGCTATGTGTGGGTGTGCACACAGAATTTTAG
Organism: Mirounga leonina; assembly: GCF_011800145.1. Lineage (NCBI taxonomy): Eukaryota > Metazoa > Chordata > Mammalia > Carnivora > Phocidae > Mirounga > Mirounga leonina. The sequence goes on from NW_023270158.1 coordinate 11,012,950, forward strand.
AGCCCAATACTTCTCTGTATAAATAACATGTGATTTTACTAGAACCATCCCTGGCCTTAAACATTGGTGTCATTTTTCTGCTGCCTTATTACTAGAAATGTCCCAGTGCCAGAGTACTCCTCTGGGTAGGGAGACTGGTGTATACCTGCATTTCTGCCTCTTTTGGGTCTAGTGACTCTTTTTGGAGTACCAGTAAGCCCATGTTAATCACTGAGTCTTTTGGCATCTTCGTGGGATTGTTGAAGAATGATTCTGCAGCTTGCTAGAAGCTTTGAACCTGGCTTATTCTTGGGGGATGGCCGTCAAAATGTAGCCACTTCAGGGATGAGGTTGGCTCTGTCAGGCCCTGTGATAATAGGTCTGGTTGTCTGGGACGGCCTGGATCTTCCATGGAGCCTAACAAGTTCAACTGGAACGGAATCACTTTGGAGAATGAAACAAGTCTAACAGCTGTTTGATTTCCTGGGTTCAGCTAGCTGTGAAACTTCCAATTTACCTGGCAGTGTGTGTTGAACAAATAGGAAAAAATGGTCCAAAATTTCTATCTCTGAGTTAAAACTCCCAGAGAAATAGCTTTCCAGGAGTCTTCTCCAAGTTGTAATAAACCACGTGCCTTCAGTGGGCAGAATCCACCGAAGTAGAATATTGGCCAACACGGCTACTCACATTTAATTCCTCACTGTAGCCTCCTCTCCGAGCTCACCCCACAGGTTAGGTGGTCACCTTGTTACTTAGTTTTTAAGGTGTTATTATGGGATCTCTTGAGTTAAAATTTTTTTTTTTTGATCTGTAGTGCCTATAATAAACTTATTTAAAGATGACTGGAAAGAAAGATAACAAAGCTCTATTTAGAATCTGTTGAATACAAGAAATACTTTGAGGAGCTTTGCAGTTGAGTGCCTAGATGGAGAACTGTTGTTAAGGAAACACGTGTTTTGTGTGGGATAACAGGGGTTTAATATTCAAACAAATGGAAGGATGTGAGGCAGACTGGAAGGAAAATTTGAGGGATCTGATATAATCTTTAGGCAGAATATCCTGATTGCCAGGCATCTGCATAGTCTCTATCTCTTGGATTATTCTTTTTTTTTTTTTCCCCAGCTGTTGGTTTAGAATGTTACTGCTAACTTCTTGCATCTCCTTTATCTGTAAATGTGGGTAACCAGGGTGTGATGCTGTGACTTGTAATCAGAAATAGATACATTGGTCTCTGCCCCCGGGTCCCGACATAGCACTTATGAACCCCTTGTCATTTCCTGGGTGATGGAAGTGTCTTTTGCTCTAACGAGGTGACTCTGGGTGGGCTCCTGCATGAGGGCTGGTCACTAGATGGACCAAGCCATGATTAGAAGCTTGGAATTCTCAGCCCTGCCCTCATTCTCTTGGGAAGGGAGAAGGGCTGAATGTGGAGTTAATGATTGATCATGTCTATGTGATGAAGCCTCCATAAAATCCCCAAAGTTGCAGGGTTCAGAGAGCTTCTGGCTTGGGGAACACATGCAGGTGCTGAGGGGAGGGGCGCACCAGGAGAGGCCATGGCAGTTCTGCACCCCATTCCACACACCTTGCTCTACACATCTCTTCCATCTGGATTTTCATTGCTTTACTTTATCATCTTTTATAATAAAGCAGTAAATGTAACTAAACTGTTTTTGTGAGTTCTGTGGGCCCCTCTTTCAAATGATTCAAACCCGAGAAGCGTGTTGTGGGAACCTGTGATTTATAGCTGGTCAGAAGTATAGGTGACAACCTGGACTTTGAACTGTAGTCTGAAGTCCAAGGAGGGGGTCATCAGAACCTTCAACCTGTAGCGCATGGGTCAGAAGCACAGGTAATAATCTGGGCTTGTGAGTAATGTCCAAAGCGGGGAGGGGGGACAGTCTTCTAGGACTGAGCCCTTACCTGGGGAATCTGATGCCATGTCCATGTAGACAGTGTCAGAATTAAGTTGAATTGTATAGGACGCCCAGCTGGTGTCATAGAACATTGCTTTTTGTGGGGAATACCTCCTCCCACTTATTTGGTGACCAGAAGTGTGTTTTGTGTAAGTAGTAAAGGAAACTCCTAGGAAAGAAAGAAATCATAGGGAAGAACTGGTTTTTCCCTTCACAAGTTGAAAGCTGAGTTTTTACTTTTTACTAGGGTCAGCAAATTCGAAATCCCAGGGTTCAGAATTGCACTTGAGCATAATGTACACAGTGGTAGATCACAAAGATGGTCGCTCCCTCCCACCCTTTCCTCTTAGCCAATAAAAGATAATACAGTGGTTTCTCCTGCTGTTCCTTGTGGTAGAAATGTCTCTGTTTTTTCCTAAATCTGGGCCAAAATACATTCTTTTTTTTTTTTTTTTTAAGATTTTATTTATTTATTTGACAGAGAGAGACAGAGAGAAAGGGAACACAAGCAGGGGGAGTGAGAGAGGGAGAAGCAGGCTTCCTGCTGAGCAGAGAGCCCAATGCAGGGCTTGATCCCAGGACCCCGGGATCATGACCTGAGCCGAAGGCAGACATTTAATGACTGAGCCACCCAGGTGCCCCAAAATATATTCTTTTGAGGCAACTTGGAGATATCACGTGGTTGGCCCTCATGTCGATTGAGATTCTCCTTGTATTTAATGGGGCATTGGCTAAGATACTTCGCAGTGATATTTTCGTAGGCACAAAACTGTGACTATTATTCTGTTAATTCACCTTATTTCTGTTTTAAGCCCCCACTCTTTCCAGTGGCAGAAAACTTCAGTGCAGTCAGTTCTGGACAAGTGGTTATTGAAGTTCTGAATGCACTTAAGAATTTTCTCTCATTTCCTCGTTCTTTTCAAGATGGCAGCCAAGTTCCTGGGTTCTCAGAGCATTATAGCTCTGGGTGGTCTTGGGAATGAGTTGAGAATGGTGGTGAGATAAGTGGCACCAGGGTGCTCAGTTGTGGTTGCATGACCTTCCCTGGTCACGACTCAGGCAGACTGTGCTTTTTGTCCTCAGCTGTGGTAACTCCTCCTTACTGTCTTCAGGCAACTTGTCTGTGTTGTCCCTGGTACTCTGGGTCTCCTCATTGCCACATGGGAAGGTACTTGCCTTTTCCCCAGGAAGTGCAGTGGTGGCAGGAAGCGGCCACAAGGTGGCAAAGCTGATTCAGGCCTGTGACATTTCATGTAGCAGTGGCTCAGGGAGCTCTGGGAGGCCCTATGGGCCAGATACCTTCTCTTCTCAGCTCTTAAAATCTTATCTTTTAGTTTTATTATATTCTCTTCACCTCATGGGTTCTATTATGATAATAATCACTTTCACAGGGTAGTAGTAACCTCATATCCTTGCTGCCTCAATTTATGATGGTATGGGGGTCATAGAGTTACAGGGAAGAACAGGATGGGGTGAGAACAGGTGTGGTGGAATTGCTAAGCACAGCAGTTAGTGCTGAAAAAGTTCATTCTACTGTAGCAGTTACCCAGTGGACTCAGAGAGATCTCAGCGGCTGTGGGGAAGGATCCTGTTACCAGAAACAGAGATAAACAGAAAGGAATAAATGTGTGAATATAGGTGATGTCCTGCAGAGGTAGGTCTTGACTTGGAAGTTGGGATAGGCTTTTGAAGGAAAGAGTCAGGTTTACATGGACAGGGATGAAAAACAGAATAAGTAGAAGACTGCAGGTGAAGACTGAGAGTATGTGTTATTTTGAGGTATCATACACATGCATGCACACACGTGTGTGCACACAAACATATACACATATACATACATATATTTTTTGATAGCAAAAATGGGATTTTTGCCTGTTATATTTTCCATCTGGTTACTGCTGGTACACAGCGAAACTATTAATGTTTTATGTGTTTATAATATAATATAGCTTACTCAGCTCTCTTTTTAGTTTTAATAGGGTTTTGTTTTTGTTTTGTTTTTCTTTTTTTAGTTTTCTGGGTAGACAATTCTGTAAAAAATTGTAAATTTTTGTCCTTTCCCTAGTTTACCCAAAATATTGTAGTTTTTGTTTGAGAATAGTAAGTGCTAACAATTAGCATTGATCTTTTGGTATTTGTGTGGATATACATGTAGTTTCTTGTTGGAAGAGAGTCTTCATATTAAACAGCCCTTGAATTCCCGGAATAAAATTTGTTTTGGAGGATTTTTCTTTTAAAATGTCTGTTTTAAATAAGAGTGCATTTTATATTTGATTTGCTAATGACTTAATGATTTTTATTGAATATATTAATATTGGCTTGTTAGGTTGTGTGTATGTGCGTGCTACTGCGATAAAGCTTTAGAATCAGAGATGTGTTAGATTCATAAAGTAACCTGAGAAGCTTTGCCTTCTTTCTGTCGTTTTGCTTCCTGTGGTTTCAGTTACCTATGATCTGGAAGCTGATGATCCTCCTCCTGGTCTTTTTTCAGAAGGTTAGTAGTAGTCTGACGCTATGTCATAATGCTACATCATTCACTTCACTCCATCTCCTCATGTAAGCATTTTGTCATTTCACATCATGACAAGAAGAAGAGTGAGCACATACAGTAAGATATTTTGAGGGAGAGACCACATTCATATAACTTTTATTACAGTATATTGTTACAATTGTTCTTTTTTATTAGTTATTATTGTTAATCTCTTCTTGTGTCTAAATTATAGATGTAACTGTCATACACATGTATGTATAGGAAACAACATATACAGTTGACCTTTGAACAACATGGGGGTCCGGGGCACTAACCTCCACAGAGTGGAAAATTCACGTATAACTTTTGACTCCCCAAAAACTTAACTACTAATAGCCTATTGTTGACTGGAAGCCTTACTGTTAATGTAAACAGTTGATTAACACGTATTTTATATGTTATATGTATTATATATTGTATTCTTAGAGTAAAGTAAGCTAGAGAAAAGAGTATGTTTTTAAGAAAATCAAAAGGAAGAGAAAATACGTTTGCAGTACTGTGCTGTATTTATCGTAAAAAATCCACATATAAGTGGACCTGGGCCGTTCAAACCTGTTGTTGTTCAGGGGTCATCAAGTGTAGGGCTCAATACTGCCCTCAGTTTCAAGTACCCACTGAGGGTCTTGGAATGTATCTCCTACAGAGAAGTGGGGGTGGGGGGAGACCGCTGTAGTTGATAAAATAAAAAAATTATTCTATGTAATTGGTACTGGGCCAGGTTTTTGAGGTAATTCTTTTTTTTTTTTTTTTAAGATTTTATTTATTCATTTGAGAGAGAATGAGATAGAGCATGAGAGGGGGAGGGTCAGAGGGAGAAGCAGACTCCCCGCTGAGCAGGGAGCCCGATGCGGGACTCGATCCCGGGACTCCAGGATCATGACCTGAGCCGAAGGCAGTCGCTTAACCAACTGAGCCACCCAGGTGCCCCTGAGGTAATTCTTAAATATTTCAATGGATACAAATTTCTTTTTTGTTTTATAAGATTTTTCTCCTTTATTCTTTTTAAAGAACATGATTTTTGTTGTACTCATCATCTATTTTCTCAGTTACCGTTATCAACTTTTTTCTTCCATTGGGCATTTTGTTTTTCTATTTCTTGATTCTCAAATGGACTGTTTGGTCCTTTGTTTTTCATCTTTTGTGTGCTAATATGTATATTTTCCTCTGAAGTTGACTTTGGTTGCCTTCCATAGTGTAGTGTGTCCTTGATCTAATTAGCTAAAGAGAGAGTAATTTGGGTTTTGATCTTTTCTCTAGCTGAAGAGTTTTTTGGAAGAGGGTTTTCCATTTCTGAACAGATGGACCTCTTTATCCTTTGTTTTGAAAATTTCTTTTACTGATTGCTGTAAGAGAATGTGGCCTGTATAGTTTCTACTTTTATAAGACTTCGGTGAGTTCTTGGTGATATAGTAAAATTTTATAAACATTCCATGTTAATTTGACAATTAAGTGTCTATTTTGGAGAGTCATTGTTTTGTATATCTATTAGTTGGATCATTCATCTATTCAAAAATAATGAGTAAGTAATGCTAATCACTTACACTAAGGGAGTCCTAAAGAGTCTTGATTTTATACTCTGATAATAATCCAGCTACCTATGATATTTTCCCATAGGCCATGCCCCATGAATTTGTAAATTCCAGATTTGTTTACCATAAGCAACCAAGACAGGGCAGGTGTACCTTGTGAAAAGCATTCCAAACTCTGTCAGGGAATAGCATCAATGTATAAGGAGATTTGGTTAAATTCTTTTTTTTCTCCCCAGGAAAGAGAGAATGGAATACAAATAAGCTATTACTATATTCCTTCCTAATTGTTAAAAAACAATTTCAAAAAAAGAAGGGGAAATGTTGAAAATCTGGGAATAAAATTCCAGATGCTTTCAAAAGAAATTGAAAGCTGAAATAAAGGTGATAAAGGGAAATAAAGACTAGAATACCAATTAATTCTCAACAGTGATAGAAAAATAGAGGTTAAAATAACCGGTACTTCTGGGGCACCAGGGTGGCTCAGTCAGTTAAGCATCGAGCTCTTGGTTTTGCTTCAGGTCATGATCTCAGTGTTGTGAGAATGAGCCCTGTGTGGGGCTCTGTGCTAAGCGTGGAGTCTGCTTGAGATTCTTTTCCTCTGCCCTTCCCCCTGTGCTTGCTCATGTGCTCACTCTCTCTCACTCACCCTCTCAAATAAATAAATAAAATCTTAAAAAAAAAAAAATCTGGTACTTCTCATCTCACTCCCCCGCCTTATCCCTACCCTCTTGCCACCATGGCCTGCCTACTTTTTATTTCTCACATGTGACAAATTTCTTTTTTCCCTTCCCCTTTGTGTTACCTCATTCCTCTCTGCAACATCCTTCTCTCAGATCTGCGGTTAGCTAATTCCTTCTTGTGACTGACAGTGCAGTATCATGATGGAGACGGTACACTCTGAAGCCAGGCTTCATGGGTTCAAAGCTTACCTCCACCACTGAATAGCAGAGTTATGTAGCCTCTCTGTGCCTCAGTTTTGCCATCTGTAAAATGGAGATAATGAACTTACCTCCTAGAGTTGTGAGAATTAAATGAGTCGCTCCGTAGTATGTGACACATAATAATGACTCATCATTATCGTCATTCATGTCTTCATTATTTGTTCACTGTTTGTCTTATTCACTGTGTAATTTGAATATTCAAACAATCTATCTCTATGAATTATTCTTTGCTTCTTTTTTTTTCAGTGTGGACGTTAACTCACTCTTGGCAGTGACCACCAAATTGATTAGGTAGATGTTGGAGAGTGAAAAACATTCTAGAACAAGTTGATATTATCACTATGTGCTGTATTAGCATATCCCTGATTGTACCTGAACATGTGTTCCACTATTTTCCTTGTGGTTGGATTTCAACACTAATACACTGTTGCCTTAAGCTTTATTTTTATTCTCAGGGGCAATGTTCCTTAACAAAAGACATATTGTATAGGTTATTGTAGGCTTCATTACTCTTGATCCTGGTTGCTCTTTATAATTTGGATCAACATTTATTGACCAACAGGATCCAGTTGACTCATTTGGATTCAGTCAATATGATCGACCTGCTATTAATCTCAGTGGAAGTCAATAAATTTATATTCAGACATTAGTGACTTTATTAGATTGAAAGCTTTATGAAGCAATTCAAGGCAATATCTTGTTAGCTACATTAGTTCTGTCATTCATTTGACTTGGAGGTTCTGGCCTTGGGTGAGTAGAAGGTTGAAGCAGTTTAAGCAAAGTTTTAGAATCAGACTGATTTCAGAGATGCTCCGGCAGAGCTCTTGACCTCAAGCATTGCAAGGCACGGAATGCATAAGGCTTCACAGGGCAGCTTTTTTAACTGGTAAGACTTTGGACACATTCATTGTAGGGGACCTGACAGAGTAAAGGCATTTGTGCAGTTTTGTTTCTGTGCCTTTTGTTTTGCTCTCAGTACTTCTTAATCAGTATACCTAATTTTGTTTCTCCTGAATTGCATCCTTTATGCATCGTTTATGATTGTGAATATACATTGTTCTCAGCAGGGCATCGTGAGTTGAATAGTTTCATGCATTCAGTATTAATAAAGAGTTGGTCTTTATTAGGTTTCCCTACCTTTGCCTCCCAGAACACTGCTTTGTGTATAGTATTTGTCAAGACACCAAAAGAAAAGCATCAAAAGAGAGTTTAGTTGCTTCTCTGTAATTCTTTTTCATCATTTTCTAGGATCTGAAATAACATAGGCTTATTTTACTACTTTTGGGGTGTGGGCTGGGGGAAGGATGTGACAGTTAATAAATGGTGTTTCTTTCAACGTGTTTTTGAATTTGGGTAAGAAAGCAAATTACACCAGAATCAAATCAGAAATGTAAATAAAGCCACCACGTGAGCCTTGCAGTGTTGTTGCAAACTTCCGCCTTCTCCTGGACCAGGGGTGATTTTACTTCCCCAGCCAACATTTGACAATGTCTAGAGACAGTTTTGGTTCACACAGCTGGTGGAGGAGGGTGATGCTCCTGGCATCTGGTGGGCAGAGGCCCATAGGTGCTGCTGAGCATCCTCCCATGTGCACAACAGCCCCCACGACAGTGTTACCCAACTCCAAATGTCACTAGTGCCAAGTTGAGAAACCCTGATTTAGAGGAAGCGCCATGCCTTTGGTTTTAGCTCTGGTCATTCAGAAGGAACATCCCAGCTTCATTTTCCCAGCGAACGCGTGTTATGCAACCCTGTTTTAAAATTCCAATCTGTCTGTGTCAGATGCACTGCAGTAAGCCTGCTTCTCAGCATGAGGGAAATTGTTTTCCACTAACTGATGACCTCAGCTTAGCAGTTCCTTTTCCAGCACATCAAAGCTCACAGTCAGGCTTGGTGCAGCAAGGGCACTTTTGAGTGGCTTTATGACATATAAAGACCCTCTTTGGCATTCATACTGTGCTGCTCTATTGTTTACAAGCTAGCAGTAAATTATTTATGGATATTGCCCAAGATAGGACTCACTTGCTCTCTCTTTTTTAACCCCAAAGCTATTTTTTATCTGGTGGCAAGATTTTATGTGAAAGCTATTTGGCGGGGGGTGGTTGGGGGGGGGTATGTCCTCTTCGCATTTATGTGACAGGTTTTATGGTACCAATCCCATCCACTTTTTATTACTTTAGACTTGTTCTGGAAATTATTAACTACATCATGAGCTCAACAGATCGTAATTTTTTCGCCTTAGAATTCCCAATTTAACATAATTTCAGGAGGGCTCTTCCTGAGTCATTATGAGAAAAACTCTGAGAAAAATCTCATTTTGGATCTAATGCAAAGCAAAAGATTTTTAGGTGGCTTTGGAGCACTGATCTATAAATGGATTTATAAATGGATAAGATCCTAAGTGTATGAGAGTATGGGGTTTTTTGGTAATAATAAGGTGATCACCGAAGGGATCACGTAGAATATATGGTTATTTTTGCCAGCATCAATGTTCTTCAGTTCTTTTTTTTTTTTTTTTTTACATAGGATATGATTTCTGTTTGAGTTTACACTGACCTATTCTCAATCACTGCCTCTGATTTGGGGACTTTTTTTTTTTTTTTTTTTGATCTTCATTACCCCTTCCTGCAGCTGCTAACATTTTGTTCTTAAATTTACCAGGCATTTATGAGATTGACTATTTTCTAAAAAACAGTGATACTGAAAGTATATGTAGAAGGCAATGCTAATCAGAATGCATAACTTCAACCAGAATCCCACAGCTCTCTCTAGTAGATCTTTGCTTTTATTGGGGCTGATAAATTACCAATTGTGAATTAAAGAATGACTTATTAATGAATTAACAAACTACCAGATGTCAATAAGAATGTCCTTCCTAGTGGATTTCATTGTGGACTGAAAGTTTGTGCCAGTAGTTTAGGCTCCTAAGGAAGCTCTGAAACCTGGTAAGAAATAGAGGACAGAGACAGTGTATACTTGGATTCAAGTCATTAGTCTCTGGGTATGATAAAGCCAATGGCAATATGGACAAAAAGAACTAAAGAAAAGATAAGCGTGGTAATATTATTTTTAACTGATTTCTTTGCTTCATAGATGTTAGAGCCTTGGGATTTCCTAGTTTTAGAGGTTGGATTAATTAAAAACACAATATGAATCTGTGGATTTCTGCTGAAGAGAGGTTTATGGGGTCATCTGGCCTATTGGATTCTTTAAGAATCTTGGTTCTTGTATGCAAATAGATTTTATAGCTTGAACTCTTTTCTTGACTAGAAAGTAAAATTTGTAGGTAAGGACTTTAAAAAAATCAGTCTCATGAAAATTGCATTTCTAAACTTGGATAAATCAGCCAATATATAGGGTTGGTGTCTGGTATGGTTATAGGGCTGTAGATCGGGGCCTTCAGAAGAAAAAAACAAAAAAGCAAAGCAAATGAAATGGAAGAAAAATCCAGCAACATAATAATAATAAAAACTTAAGTTTAATATTTTTAATATGTTGGAAAACATTGAGATGACCATATATCCTGGTTTGACTGTTGATTATTTTTCACTATCAAAAACATTCCTGTTTAGATGAGAAAGTATATGGTTGCTCAAAGAAACAGATGAGCTCTGCTGTGTTTGAAACTTCTTAACTGATTTCCTCCTCTTTTCTTAAGGTGATTAAGTTCACCAAAACATTCCTTTTATCTTCTCCTCACAAAGGTAAACCATTTTTGATATTTTACATGACTTTCAAGACCATTTTTTACAGTCCTGTTGTGTTTAAATGATTTTAATTATTTCAGTGGGTTCTATTGAATAAAAGGTTCTAATTTAGTTTTTAATAGTTATATCTTCTGTCTTTGCAAGGATTTATACAGTGTTCCTGTGCTGTAAAAATACTAATTAACAAATGGTTGCTCAAATGATTTTGAGAAAATGATTTTTTTAAAGAGCTTATGTAGGAAAATTATATTTAAGATTCCTGACACTATCTGTTACTGAATCCACAGTTGTATTTGAATCAGTGGCTCTTAATTTATTTTGAATCTTGAAGGGGAGCAGCATTTGCCACCGCAAAGTATGTTTCTTTGGCATTAGGATTAGTTGAAGCTGATTATTTCTTAAGACACAGCAGACACAGGGAATGCTCTGAACACTGAGTAGAAGTTAGCATTTTCTAAGAGACATTTATATTTATATTTGTAAGGGAAATCTCCATTTATAAGAGTGTCTGCCTCTCTGTACCAGGAAGAGAAGGATGACTCTAAATCTCTAGAAACTCTTGTCATTGGAGAAGGCAAGGACTTAAATCTATTTAATAACCTTGCCCTTGTTTACTGTGCTCTGTCCTGATAGCCTCCTATAACTAACTACCCTCCCCTGCCCCAAAACATCTTCTTTTGTACTGTGGAGATGGTATTAGGATGGTGGTCTGGGCCATTTTGAGGAGTTGCTTAGTTTTCTTGGGTCTCTCCCATGTACACAGGAGATATACATGTTATTAAACTTCCGTTTGTTTTTCTCCTCTTAATCTATCTTTTATTACAGGGAGTCTCAGCCAAGAACCCAGAAGGGTAGAGGGAAGATCAGTTTTCTTCCCCTACAATCTCATTTCATTACTACCCTTGAGAATCTGGTAGAAGCTAAGATTATCTTTGCACAAAAAAATTATATACCCATAACATTTTCAAAAAATTTTGTTGGGTTCAAGAACCCCACGATTCCCTTTTTAAAGCATTTTAGTTTCAGAAACCCACCCCTAGACATGGGAATCTGGGGAGTATGAACTCTGTTTTTTCCTTTTCTTTTTTTCTGCTCTTCCCTGAATCTCCAGTAATTTTTTTCATTTTCCCACTAACATGTTAATTGTTAGGAAATGTTTCCCAGTCTGTAAACTTTGCAGGAGATCATTGAGGAGAAGTGCTAGATCCAACACTTAAAAGCTCTGTGTCCTAAGGTGATTTGCATAAGCTTCTTTGATCCTCACTTTCCTCATGTGTAGGACACAGATGACATTGTGTACTTCATGGAGTGGTGGAAATCCCTTTAGCTCTGTGGAGTCATCATTACCTATGAGTCCTCTCAACTACCTGCCCCAAGAAAGTGAAGTTTCCCATCAAACCATCCTTGGTGCTGATGAAATTGAGTTACTCTATTATTTGGTCTTATAAAGAGATACATGAATTACCTAAGAGTTGCTCATTTATATGTGGTCAATTTTCCTGATAGGCAGGGCAGGTGTGCTTTAAGAAAAGCCATACTATCTCATCCTATTGAAACCAATGTATTTTTCCCAGTGGCCATGTTTTATTGTCCAAAGTTCCCATAGTTCCAAATAACTCCCACTTTCTTCTTTGGGTTAGAAATTAACTTGACTTTTCAAGCCAGTTGCCAAACAGGGGCCTAGGGAATAGACTAAAGATTTTAATGATGATGAGAGGGTCAGATGGAGTCCAGAGCATGTTTTTTACCTTGGGGTGAAGAACACAGTGATCATAGGGAAAACACTGGCAGAAGATGTAGAGTTAAGAGATAGGCACAAAATTGTTGGATTATCTGCAGAAAGAGATGAAAGACAGAGCTTGCACATATCATAATGGTACTTCCTGGCCTGTTAGCCTCCTCCTCCACTTTTAAAGTTTATGAGCCTCAAATTACATACATTAGTTGAATAAGAAAGTTGCATATAGCAGAGAAATAAATTGCGTGGCTAATTTGTTGTCATTTTACCTGAGGCAACCTAATATGATACTAATTTCTGAGTTGGGCACAAAAGTCTGTGCAGTACACTGGGAACAATGTGGACAGTGGATCAAAGAGATAGGAGATCATTTTCCACCTCTGAGCCTTAGTGTTCTCATTTCTCAAATGCAAATCATTTTACTACTTTGAAGTGATTTTTACTTTAGATGACACATTTTGGAAAAGTGGCTCGTTTAGGGATAGGCACATAATGGGCACTAAATAATTACCTTAAATGTGAGATATATTGCCTTTAAAAAAATAAAGTTTCGGGCGCCTGGGTGGCTCAGTTGGTTAAGCGACTGCCTTCGGCTCAGGTCATGATCCTGGAGTCCCTGGATCGAGTCCCGCATCGGGCTCCCTGCTCGGCAGGGAGTCTGCTTCTCCCTCTGACCCTCCCCCCTCTCATGTGCTCTCTCTCATTCTCTCTCTCTCTCAAGTAAATAAATAAAAAATCTTTAAAAAAAAAATAAAGTTTCAAAGTTGACTAGGAAGTTTGGTTTCCTATAAATTATTTCCATTTCTTTGTTACTTGTTTATTTTACAGTGCTTTTCAACTTGGGCACATACCAGTCACATTTTGGGCTCTTAAAAACATAGATACCCATGACCGTTCTTCATCTGTATTTATAAAAGTTTTCCTGATGGTTCTAATTGTGTTCTTGTGAACTAATCAAGGTTTCTTGCGTGTTTTATTTTTACTCCTTTCCTTTGGTTTTCTTTTCTTTTTTTTTTTTTTAAAGATTATTTATTTGAAAGAGACAGAGCAAGTGAGCAGGAGCAGGGGGGAGGGGAAGAGGGAAAGAGAGAAGCAGACTCCCCACTGAAGACATGGGGTCTGAGGACCCCGAGATCATGATCTTAGATGAAGGCAGACGCTTAACCCACTGAGCCACCCAGGCACCCTCCTTTCTTTGGTTTTCTAATCTCCAAATAGCCAAATGGAAATGAGAGTGAAACTAACTCTTCATAGGTAACATCGCCACCACCACTGTCTATGACTGTGGTATAATAGCGTTCATATGTCTCATTTCATGTGTTCACTCTCTTCCAGCTTCATTCTGCTCGGGTGATGGTGAGCTCACTTCATCCTTTTCTGCTTCTACTGATGATGTTGAGGTATAAGAAGCATTCATATTCAGATGTGATTGGCTTTCTGCAAAAACCTATTGTTATTTTGAATTTAATAGAAATATTTTATATATCCTTATTCATGTAAACCTATTATTATTTTGAATTTAATAGAAATATTTTATATATGCTTATTCATGTAAATTCATTCTCTGACTGATAAACATCAAGAGGATGTTCTTGATAGGACATTCAAAGGGGGGAGGCCTTTTTGGTTCTTAAAAGGCTTGGTTGTGCTAAGGGTATTTGAAGATCAAATACCTGTTCTCAAAATTCCATTATTTTGGGGCGCCTGGGTGGCTCAGTCAGTTAAGCGGCTGCCTTTGGCTCGGGTCATGATCCTGGGGTCCTGGGATCGAGCCCCACATCGGGCTCCCAGCTCAGTGGGAAGCCTGCTTCTCCCTCTCCCACTCCCCTGGCTTGTGTTCCCTCTCTCGCTCTCTCTCTCTCTCTCTGTCAAATAAATAAATTTAAAAAAATCTTAAAAAAAAAATTCCATTATTTTTAAGGTGACTAAAATATCTTAAAGAGGTAAACCTAGTGAAGAAAAGCACCCTTGGTCTCGGTAATATAACAACTAGAACAGTATTGACCTGTTTTATATATGGAGTAACTCTGCCTTCGTGGAGGCACTTGACAATAGAATTAAGCATAGGTCAAAAGATTTTACATGAAATTTTTGGATACTTTAGATGTTCTTATTATTTTCCTTTGCCTGACTTGGGCAAGGTTATACTTAATTTACAGTGTTTTATTTTTGTTTTGTTGATAATTGTTTGTGTGGTAGATCTATAAGTAAAGCATTTTTATTATAATCATTTTAAAAGCATGTTATTTTTAAATCTTTATATTACAGAATTATTCAAACCTATACCAAAGTAGAGGGAATGATGGGCCAAGATCCCGTGTATGGTTTCATCAATTTTCAATATTTTGCCATTTTTTCCCATCTATTTCTTCCCTTTTTAGGGGCATTTCATCAATTTTCAATATTTTGCCATTTTTTCCCATTTATTTCTTCCCTTTTTAGGGGCATTTTTAAATTTTAGATATTGTGTCATTTCACCCTTGCCTACTTCAGTGTATGTCTTTTATGCTTATTGCTTGGTCTGTAGCATAGCCCCCCGATACTGAGTACATGATTTTGTGATTTGATCTGGGTTCAGCTCTGTGACTTACATCTGCTCTGGGTCGTGTCATTTGGGCTTACTCCAGCATTTTCTACTGGCTGTCAACTAAATTCAGTCTGACGTTTGGTACTGGCTGCAGGTTGGAGCACCTTGATTTTGTCCACGTGGCCTCTCACCTTCCCGTCAGCTAAACCCGGCTTTTTCATTGCAAAGTGGTTTCAGGATTCCAAGAGAGAGCAAACAGGTCTCAAGAGCTCTGGCCTTGGAAGTCACATACCACCACTTCCTGCTGCGTTCCATTGGTCACAGGAAGTCATAGGGCCAGCCCTGATTTGAGGGGAGGGAAATAGAGTCTACCTCTAGATGGAAGGAAGGGCAAAGGCACATTGTGCAGAGGCATGTGGGCAATGAGAGGAATTGTTCTTGCCATTTTTTTAAATAAGACTCTATTTTTAGAGCAGTTTTGTGTTCACAGCAGTATTGAGCCAAAAGGTACAGGGAGTTCCCTTATACCTTCTGCCCCAGCACATGTACAACCTCTTCCATTATCAACGTCACCCACCAGAGTGGTACATTTGTTAAAGTTGATGAACCTAGGGGCGCCTGGGTGGCTCAGTCATGATCCCAGGGTCCTGGGATGGCATCGGGCTCCCTGCTTAGTGGGGAGTCTGCTTCTTCTCCCTCTGCCCCTCCCCCTGCTTGTGCTCGCTCGCTCTCTGTCAAATAAATAAATAAAATCTTAAAAAAAAAATAAAATTGATGAACCTACATTGACACCTCATTAGCACCCGGAGTGCATAGTTTACATTAGGGTTCACCCTTGATGTCATACGTTCTGTGGGTTTGGATAAATGTATGACATGTATCCACCATTATAGTACCAAACAGAGAAGTTTCACTGCCCTAACAGTCCTTTGCGCTCTGCTTATTGATTCCTACCCCACCCTCCCACCCCAAACCCTGGTAACTACTGATATTTGTACTGTCTCCATAGTTTTGCCTTTTCCAGAATGTCGTATACTTGGAATCCTACAGTCACATAGCCTTCTTAGATTGGTTGTTTCACCTAGTACTGTACATGTAAGGTTCTTCCACATCTTTTTATGGTTCAATACCTCATTTGTTTTTAGCACAGAGTAATACGCTGTTGTCTGGATATCCACAGTTTATCCATTCACCTACTGAAGTACGTCTTGGTTGCTTCCAAATTTTGGCTGTTATGAATAAAGCTGCTACAAACATCGCTGGGCAGGTTTTTGTGAGTATGTAAGCTTTCCACTCCTTTGGCTAAACACCAAGTAGCACAATTGCTGGATGGTATGACTAGGCTATGTTTAGTTTTGAAAACAATGCCAAGCTGTCTTCACATGTGGCTGTGCCATTTTGCTTTTATAAGCAAAAAATCTATCAGAGCACACCTAACTGATCTTTTTGTTTTTAATATCACCATGCCACTAAAGGAGTTAACAAATTTAACACTGTTTTTAAAAATTAATTTATTTTCAATGTTATGCTTTCGTTTACGTACAGTAGTTTTGTGTGTGTTTGCATGTGTACCGCTTCTCTGACTTTTGGCAAATGTACAGAGCTCTCTAACAGTCACCAGAATTAGCATACAGATGAGTTTCCTCATTGCCAAAAATTCCTGTATGCTGCCCACTTGAAATCAAACCCCCCTTGTACTCCTAACCACTAGAAACTACTGATTTGTTATCAGTCTTTATAGTTAGGCTCTTTTCAGAATGTCATATAGGTAAAAACTGACTGAAGGTAATCTTTTGAGTCTGTTTTGTTTCACTTAGCATAATGCATTTGAGGTTGATCCATATTATTGAATGGGTCAGTAACATGTTCCTTTTATTTTTTGCTGAGAAGTAGTCCGTTTTGAGGATGTACCACAGTTGGTTTTTCCATTCTTCAGTTGAATGACATTTAGGTTTTTCTAGTTTTGGGGAATTGTCAGTAATGCTGTGATAAATATTTATATACAGGTTTTTGTGTGAATATAGTTTTAGTTTCTTTAGGGTAAATACCTACAAGTTGAGTTACACGATAGGTGTATGTTTAAATTTAAGAAATAGCTGAACTGTTGGGGTGTGTGAGTGACTCAGTTGGTTAAGCATCCGATTCTTGATTTCGGCTCGGGTTGTCATCTCAAGGTCATGGGCTCGAGCCCCTTGTTAGGCTCCATGCTCGGTGTGGGGTCTGCTTGAGATTCTCTCTCTCCCTCTCCCTGTGCTCTTCCCCCTGCTTGCACTTGCACATGCGCGCACATGCGCTCTCTCTCTCGAATAAATAAAATCTAAAAAAAATGTAGCCAAACTGTTTTCCTGAGTTGCTGTACCATTTTACATTCTCATAATGTCTGAGAGATCTAGTACGTCGTTCTCACCAGCACTTTGTCAAGCTTTATGCATGTTTGTTTTAGCCATTCTAATAGGTATGTTATTGTGATTTTAATTTGTATTTTCCTGATGACAGATGGTCTTGAGTATCTCTGCATGTGCTTATTTGCATTCCATGTCTCTTCTTCAGTGAAAAGATATGGAAGATATATAACAAGCAAAACTTAAAATTGGGTGGTTTTTTTTTTTTTTTTTTAGTAAGTTTTGAGACTTCCTGTTACATTCTGCATATAGGTCTTTTGTTGGATAACTGATAAGCAAATATTTTCTCCCAGTCTGTAGATTGTCCTTTTATTCTCTTGTCATGTGAAGAGCAAAAGTTTTTAATTATGATAAATTCAGATTTGTCTTCTTTATCTTTTATAGATCAGAGCTCTTTTTTTTTTTTTTTAAGATTTTATTTATTTGTCAGTGAGAATGCGTGCACAAGCACGGGGAACAACAGGCAGAGGGAGAAGCAGGCTTCCTGCTGAGCAAGGACCCCGATGCAGTATTTGATCCCAGGACCCTGGGATCATGACATGAGCCGAAGGCAGACGCTTAACCGACTGAGCCACCCAGGCATCCCAGATCAGAACTTTTTGTTTAACCCGAGATTATGAAGATTTTCTCCTAAAAGTTTATTATTTAAAGTTTTGTATTTATACCTGTGATCCATTTTGAATTAATTTTGTGCAAGGTTTGAGATACAGGTTAAAGTTTTCTCTCTCCCTTTCTTGCTTTCATGGGGAGAGGGGGAGAAAGAATGTAGATGCACAATTGTTCAGCAACATTTCTTTAGAAGACTCCTTTCTTCATTGAATTCATCTTGAAACTTAACTGTTGGCTATATTTGTGTTGGTCTGTTTCTGTGGTCTGTGATTTGTTGAGTTGATCTATGTGTCTTTCCTCTCACCAATACCACACTCTCTTGCTTGTAGTAGCTTTATAGTAAGGCTTTCTTTTTTTAGATTTATTTATTTATTTTAGAGAGAGATCACGTGAGGAGGGAGGGGGAGAGGCAGAGAGAGAATCTCAAGTAGACTCCCCATTGAGCACACAGCCTGATGCAAGTCTCCATCTCATGACCCTGAGATCATGACCTTAGCTGAAATCAAGACACTCAACCGACTGAGCCACCCAGGTGCCCCTATAGTAAGTCTTAAAACCAGGTCGTGTGCATCTTCCAACTTTGTTCTAATAGTAATTTCTAAATATTATTTAATAACACTCTCCATTTTCAATTTTTCCCAACTCTTCAAAATTATTTTTGTCCAGTTGTTTTGTTTGAATCAAGACCTAAATCTACTTTCACACACTGAATTTGCTTGTATATCTCTTGAGTTTTCTTATATAACACTTCCCCTTCCTTCTGTCCCCCTTCATGCCTTAAGAAACCAGTCATTTGTCCAGTAGAGTGTCCCACATACTGGCTTTGGCTGACTTTTTTCTTCATGGTGTCATTCAAATTGCTGTTGTATTCCTCATACATCTTGTGAACAGGCAATTAGATCTCGATTGGATTTGGGTTTAGATTTTGATTAGGTGACTTCACAGGCTCCTTTCTAAGCTTTACATCAAGGGTTGTACAATGGTGATGTTTTGATTTTAGAATTCATTTTGCATTTATTAGACAAAGCTTATTTATAGAAAGACTTTACTTGATCAACTTCACATTGGAGAGGCAGGACAAATGTTTCTTTCCTTAATTTATCAATTTTCATAGTAATGAGTTGATACCCTGGCAACTTCTGATTGAGACCAATTATTATTTTTAGTATCATTATGAACTTACGGATTTGTAGTCGCTTGGCGTATTTAAACCCATTGAAGTCATTATTTTTGATGCTCAAATTATCTCATCTTAGTCTGCCGGAAGCTCCTTCACCTTGACATTAACCTATTAGTTCTTAATAGCTTTTTTGCTTTCTGGTACAGTAACATCTTAAACTAATCTTGTACATTTCCTGTCCCATTTCTGAATTCAGCCATTTCTCCAAAGAATCCTTGGAACCTTTTAATGGCTGATAGACTCTAGAGAACACATTTTGGGAACTACGGTAAAACATGTACATTTTGAATGTTGGCTGTGTGGTGGTTTTCAGGGTTTTGATTCTAAAGCATCATAAAATCCTCAAAGTTTATACTATCCTCATAATCCATTGTTAAGCCTCAATTAAAAGGACTGGCCTAGAGTAGGAATTTACCAACCTCAAGTCCGAAAGTGGCTGCCCTAAATTTCCACAACTATTAGTCTAGCTAGTTAATTAAAGGGTTGGAGCATTCTGGGGAGACAAATTCAGTGAAAGATTTCTCTGAGGCAATGATTGACTACAATTAAATACAAGTGTTGCTGCCAGTAGGACTTGGAACGTCCTTACATTATAAGGAGGACCACGTCTAGCCATATATCAAGATTTACTTTGTATCAGGTCGCCAACTTTGCTTTTAACAGTGTCACACTTACTTTCCTGTCATATTTGTTCAGTGGAAATTGGGAGAAAATGGCATGCTCCAGCATTAAATCTGCTATGAGTATACAAATTTTTATTAAGCTAGACAACAGTGTGAATGCAAAGACTTTAAAGTGACAATTTTTATATGGAACTAGCTAGACATTTCGATTTCATTACCTTGAGTAAAGTTATGCTGCACTTTGCATAAATGTGTTTATTCTCCTATTGGCATTGGGAAATGACCTTTCCCTCAGTACTGATGGCTAGCTGCAATGCAGAAAGCACTATATAACTTAGCAGTCCTGTTGACAGTGTTCAGGCAGGTGCTGTATATTGCCTCAGTCTGTCTACCTTCTCATATTCAAGAAATGAGAAAGGTCAAAGATTGCTGCATTCTGTGATTTAAAATTCAAATGAGGAGCTGTCTCTTGCTCTGTGAATCCAGTCATTATCCATGATCTGTATGTCCTTTGCCTACTTGATTTTTTCTTAGCTTTTTTATTACTTGTGCAGAATATTAGAATAAACACAAAATGTATATGAGAAGTTTCCCCAGCATCAGACTCTCTTGATCTCCATCCGTGTTATAGCTACATCTATAGCTTCATCTACATCTGTAGCTATATTTAGCTAGTTGCTAGACTAGTAAACTTTTGGTGAGCTTTTCATTATGTTTCTTTTTCCATTGTTGGCTAGCACTTATCGGCCAATATCCCAGAGTACTAATGTTTCCTTCTAAACCATTTATGGATATCCTAGCAAGTAACTGTTGATAGGCCTCTGAATGCTGACATGTATGGGTACTTGATGTCACACTGAACCGGTAATGTAAAAGATATTTGCCCAAATAAAGATGTGCATAGTACACTCTCCATCTAGTCCTCCATCATGAACCTTCATTACAGGCTCGTGTCCCCTGTAATTTACCCGGGTTCTTATACTGATGATGACGTAAACTCAGTAGTTTTGTAGGAAGAACAGAGCATATCCGTGTATTGTACAGCGTGGTGTTAAAGGCCTTGATAAATATTTTGGCTCTGCATATATTCCAACCAAAAGAAAAGAAACTGTAGTTGTGGCCTTAAAAACTGCTCCATTGACTTAGCCCTCCTACCACATGACAATCCACTGGGGCACACCATTCCCCTTGTCTCTGCATTTTATTTATGAATTTTACATGAAATCATTACCATTTCTGTATTCAGTTTTTCTGCAGCGGCGGAAGCAGGGATCTAAACAGGCTGTTACATCTCAAAGACACATTCATTAGGCCTGAATTATGAGTTCAGCATATCCTGAAAATAGGAACTGCTCAGAACCTCCTCACAGCTGTGGTTTTGCTTCTGTCCTACAACTGCCGTTGCCCTGTACAAAATGACGACTCCATTCCACACCCACCAGATGTTTTTGCCCTCGTTTTATGGTGTTAGCTTTGAATACAGAAAGCTTGTGTTCTATCAAAATCTATACAGGCTGCTTTTAAGGAAGATGAGGAAAGAAAACACAAGGTTGTTGACATTAATATAAAGTGCTAGGAAAATCTGTCTCCTGGCTTCAGTCACTTCAGAAGGTAGAAAACCCTGAGTATTTAATATTGGAAAAGATGTATTTAAGAGGTCTAACCTTTTAAAAAGATGGTGGCTTATACTCATAAAATAGCATGTGCTTCAGTCATAAATGGAAGATAATATCACTACCGATCTTCTCTGGAACCAATCAATTTTTATTAATTTTTATTAGTGGTAATATGTTCTTGGTAGAGTCATCAGACAATTTTATGAGAATCTCATTATCCAAGTAGAGCTACGTCTTGGAAGATACCAATTCTGTATTTATTTAGGCCACCATATTGTGTCAGCTTAATCAAATCTCTTCTTGGAAAAGACTTGTCCTGAAGGTGGAAAAGTAATAAAGGACTTTAAGATTCCATAAAAATAAGTAAGTAAGTAAAAGTAGTAAGGAAATCAGAATTAATATCTAGCCTTCATGGCTTCTTGTTCATCCATGTTCATTCATGTTAATATAATTAATACATATTTAGTGTTTATTATTTGTCAGAGACTCTGGTAGTTGGTGATAATTATAATGTGATGAAAGATGGGATAGAACAATGAAAATGAGCCTTTATCATGTGTCTTATGTATTCCAAGTATTTTTTTATGTATCCTACTTTATTTAACCCTTAAAAAATTTCTATAAAGAAGAGATTTATATTGTTTTGTTAGAAATGAAGATATTAGCTTGAAGATGATTGTCCTTTTCAGTGTTGTAGAGCAAAAATGTGGCAGAACACATTCTCTTCAGATCTCTCTATTTTTATGAAATGATGCTACTTCATTTGAGCAACATCATGAGGGATAAATAGCAGTTTGACTAGAAGTACACATAGAAGGAAGGACATTCCAGCTCAAGACTCATAGAAAAGGAAGAACATTGTTCTTTCTGGTAATCGCCAGGAGTTCACTAAGGTTGGAGTGCAGGCTGAATGAAGGGGAATAGGGAGATGAACCCTGATGCCTTGGCCCACAACTTAGAAAGTGTTTGAATAAAAATCAATTTTATTGATGAATAAATCACATACAATAAAATGCATCTATCTTCAAGTTACAGTTGATCTGTGAGGGTGATCTTCTTTACACAATAGTGATTCATATGCTAATCTCTTCCTCTCTGGAAACACCCTCACAGACACGCACAGAAATAATGTTTTACCAGGTTTCTGGGCATCCCTTAACCCAGTCTCATAAAATTAACTGTCACAATTAACATTTTCCTGCTGCCTGGAAAACTTACATGACAGTCCTGCAGTATAGGTCTGTTGGCAGTAATCTCTCTCATGTTTGTTTGTATGACAACAATTATTTGTTTCACTATAATTTTTAAAGGATATTATCATAATACATAGAATTTAAGATTGACAACTTTTTCAGTGTTTAAAGAATGTTTCATTTTCTTCTGCCTTAAATAATTTCAGATGAGAAGTCTGTGGTCTTTTGTATCTTTGTTCCTCTGTATGTAATGTGTCTTCCTTCTCTAGCTGCTTTATGACTTTCTGTCGATGACTGTTTTTCATTAATTTATGAAATGCCTTGGTGTGATTCTCTTTGTGTTTTTCACTGGGCTTGGGAAAGCTTCTTGGACCTGTAGGTTTATAGTTTTTTATCAGATGGATAGTTTCTGGGCATCATTACTTGAGATACTATTTTTGACTCCTCCCCTCTCCCCCCACATTCTTTTTGTGACTATAATTACATGTGTTAGACACTTTTTGATAGTGTCCCACAGGGCACTGAGGCTATGTTAATTTTTTAGTCTCCTTTATTTTATGTTTCACTTTGAATCCTTTCTAGGTATTCACATTTACTAATCCTTTGTTCTACAGCATCTAATTTGCTACTCTTCTCCAGTGAAATTTTCACTTCAGATACTGTTTTTAATCTTCTGAAGTTCCATCCTGTATATTGTTTCACCTTCTCATTCTCTCTACATTATGTTCATATGTTCTTCTTGTTGTTCATATGTTCTTTAAAACTCTTGAGCATGTTTATAATACCTATTTTGAAGTTCTTATCAATTTCATCATCTCTGTTATTTCTAGGTCTACTTATTTTGACTTAGCTTTCTCCTGGTTACGTGTCATATTTTTTGATGGCTTCACATGGGTATTACTTTTTTTTTAAATGTATTCCAGATATTTTAAATTATATGTTGAGTGTTGAATTTGTTCTAGCAGGCAGCTTAGGCATTTGCAGATCAGCTTGATCCTTTAAAGGCCTCTTTTCAGCCTTTTTGGGGGCAGGTCTATAAAGTAAGCCTTTATTCTAGGATGATTTTCGCCATACTACTAAATCATAATCCTTTGGGTTTTATACCACATTCTTCCATGTATTTAATACAGTCTCTCCTCCTGAGCTGGTGTATAATTGAACAATTCTCAGCCCGTAGTGTCTCAGATCCTTAGTAATTATTCTTCGCTAAGAATTACTCTCTGCTTGGCCTCAGGGAGTTTCATCTTGTGTATATTCAGGTAGGTATTCAGACGAAGAGTCAGTAGGACAAACACAAGGATTTACGGAGGACACTCTCCGTGTAACACTCCCTGGTTTGGTTGTTCTGTCCCCCAAATTATAGCCACCTCAGCCTCCCCAATTTTCATTTTTGTCTCCTCAGCTCAGTGACACTACTGAACAAGGTTTGGTTCCCATTCCATTTGTCATAGTTCAGAAAATTCCACTCAGCAGAGAGTTGAGTAAGTCATAGAGCTCATCTTAATTGTTTTCTTTTTCACAGGGATCACATTCTTGTGCTTAGTATTGTTGAATGTCATGAAGCACTTATTTCATATACTTTTTCCCATTTTATAATTGTTGATGGTGAGAGAGTAATTGTCATGAGGTGAGTTTTTACATGGAATGATCGATGTGCACCTTGAAATCCTAGGCAACAAAGTCCTGTATGATAATAAATCACTGTAATGAAATCATAAAAATTGAATTTCTGATTTTTGGAATGATGGAATAATAAATCAGACCACTCTTATAATTTAGGACAACTAAAAATAGTAAGAATAAATAAAAAAGAAAACCTCTTAAATACAGTGGAGAACTAACAACATGGTGAAGAATTTGCAGGCCAAAACAAGGGAAAGTTGAGAACGCAGAAAGTTAAATGTGGCTCTCAAATAGTTTTTTGTATTGAGAACATGTGCTAATCTGGAAGAAAAAGCCGTGAAATTGAGTGCAGTTTTGGTAGTCTTGCAGAATGATCAAAATATATGTCAACAGTTGATAGAAAATGAGCAAATACTTAACAGATACTTAAGAAAAAGGAAATTCAAATATCTTTTAAATATATGAAAACCTGCTTGATTGGTGAGTAAGGAAAGGCAAGTTCAAACCACAAAGAGATGCACCCACTAAGATGGCAAAAAGTAATACATATAATGATATTAATTGTTGGCAAGGATGATGAGCAACTGGGACACTCATACTTTACTGGTGGGAGTATAGTTTGTATATAACCACTTTGGAGAATTTCGTGTCTAGTAACTTTGAAGATAAGCAGGTATATACTCGAGTCAGTTAATTTATTTTATTATTATTTGTAAAAAGATTTTACTCTATCTATCTATCTATTTATATCTATCTATCTATCTATCTATCTATCTATCTATCTATCTATCTATCTATCTATCTATCTAAGAGAGAAAGAAAGAGCTCAAGCAGGGGGAGTGGCAGACAGAGGGAGAAGCAGGCTCCCCGCTGAGCAAGGAGCCCAATGTGGGACTTGATTTGAGTTTCTCTCTCCTTCCTCTGCACCACCCCCCCATGCTTGCTCTCTTTCTCTCTCTCTAAAATAAATAAATCTTTAGAAAAAATAGTGGCTACATTTAGGGGAAGAGGCAACAGTGTTTTGAATGAGAAGGGGCACATAGTATTTTTCCAGAATCCCAGAAATGTTGTATTTCCTGATTTGGGTGGAGGTTACACAGATGTTCCATTTATAATTGTTGATAAAATTATACATTATGAATTATACAATTTTCTGTATGTATATTTTCACAATAAGAAAAGCTTTTGAAAATGGTATTGGTGTCAGTTTAGGCCATCTCCATCCAGTAAAAAATAATGTGGGCCAATAATGTGAGACACATCTATAATTTAAAATTTTCTAGTAGTCATTTAAAAAGGTAAAAAAAAAAAAGTGAAATTAATTTTAATAATATATTGAATTTAACCCAGTATAGCTAAAATATTATTCAACGTACAATCAACATAATAAAATACTAAACTCTATTACTTTTTTTAAATTGCTAAGTCTTGAAATCCAATATGTATTTTGTATTTATAACACAGCTCAGTTTTCATTACCCATATTTCAAGTGTTCAGTAGTCACACGTGGCTAATGGAAACTATATTGGACAGTCCAGGTCTAGGCTATGAGTGACATTTAGCTGTGTGGACTGCAGCAAAGACAACAGATTTATAGAAGAGGTCAAATACACAGATCGTAATTTTGGCACAGTAACAGTGAGTTCAAGAACTGAGAACTGAGGCTGATAATGATCAGGTGCAGAGAGTCATTGTTCATAAACTGGCAGTCCATTGAGTGGCTGAATCTACAAGTAAGTTTCAGGTAAAGTATATTTTATTTGAAGGTATGAAATGAAAACAAGGAAACAAAGATGGAGCATTCCAGACTGGGCTCAAATCCAGCTCTGTCACAGAGGAAAGTTCACATTTCTATGTGCCCTATTGTTCTCATCTGCAAAATCACTGGACAGTATCTGTCCTTTGGATTTATTGTAAGAGTTAAGTGAGACAGTGAATAAAAAGTAAGTTGCACAGCAACTGAAAAATGATGCGTTTAATCCATTCATTTGATGAAGAAATTGAGCACCTACTGTGTGCCAGGTGCAGCCTTACTCAGTGTAGGTACAGACCTCGGTGATCATTAGCTTTTGCTTTTGCAATAAACAGTGATAAATCTTGAAGTCCAATCTCCATTCTACCTCACTTCTCAGAGTTTCCCTATTTGAACTGAGAGCATTCTAGAATGATCTGATCTTTCTTGTCTTCATAGTTTTGCCTTTTCCATAATATTATATGTTAGAATCATATAGAATGTAGCATTTTCAGATTGGCTTCTTTCACTTCCTAGTATGTCTTCTTACATCTTGATAGCTCATTTCTTGGTAAAAATTATTTTTTAATATATTCTTGTTGAATAGTGAAATTACTAGTATAATTGTATGCCAGCTAAATGTTTTTCATGAAAAATCACAGTGCCTCATACAGAAATCAATCTCTGTGTTTTATTAAGGAAATGCTCTTTTGTATTTATATTAACTAAGACTTTATCCTTCTCTGAGTCTTTTCTTCGTTGAGATAGAATTACACAGGACCTCAAACTACAATAAAGAAGTGCCACCTCCTCAGAGTGGTGGAGGACTTCTGAAGGGTATTATGTAAGAATGTGGTAAGATCAGGCTTGCAATTTAGAAATGTCTTTTGGTTTTGAGGAGAACATTGGATTGGAGAGAGGCCAGAAGGGGGCTGAGATTCTTTTTTGGAGGATGCTGCCATGATCGAGGAATAATTCGATGGTACATTAGAGGAGTAAATGTGCCACCCACCGAGATTAAAAAATAAATCCTAACTAGTCTAAGACCTAAATGGTCTAAAGGCAAGGACTCTGGAACCCAACTGCCTGCCCTTGAATCCGGCTCTTCTGACTGGCTGATTTTTGGATAAGTCATTTAACCTTTCTCTGGTTCAATTTCCTCATCTGTAAAAATGGGGATAACTCATAGGTCGTTATAGAGATTAAATCAGGTAATACTTGTAAGGAATTTAGAAAAGTGCCTGGCACATAGTAGGTACTCTGTTAACTGTTTATTAAATAAATACAACAAATAGACATGATGGGATTGGTCCGAGAAGATTTCAGTTTGTTTATATTAAATTTGGGACATCTGAGTGGCAATCAAAGGATGATGTTTTGTAGGCAGTTGGATATACCAGTCCAGAATTTAGAAGAATGATTGTGTGGCTTTTAGTCGTCATCAGTATATGTATGTACTTGGTGGTGTTTGGAAAATAGAGGTCAGGTTTCCCAGGAATACAATGTAGAGCATAGGTTCCTAACCATTTTATCTCTAAACACAGCAGGATGAAGGAATCATTCTGCGAAAGCATTGTGTTTTAAAATTACATAGTAATGTTGAAGTGAATTTTGATTAGTGTCCTAAACGGATCATTTTTCTACCAGTGCCTGATTAATTCAGGCGTTGTGTGTCAATGTTGGCAGGCTAAAGCTTTAAGAATTATTGGAGGAGGAAACAAGATTCACTTGGCTCAAAATCCCAATGCATTTCTTCAATAGCATTGATATTATTGTCATGCTGGGTTTCCTTGGAAAGTACAGTAATTAGCTGCACATATTTGAATAGTTTTAAAATAACAGGAGAGCTCTTCCTTGTACTTAAACATGCTTTAAACACTTAACACTTTAAACATGTTTAAACACTTAAACAAGGTGTGACACGGGAAGAAGAAAGAAAGTTTCCATAGGAAGCACAAAGGGGCCAAGAAACTTTGGTTCTTGGTAGGATCTCGTTCCTTTTCCTTTATCGTAATTTTTATTTCCAGAGTGCTTTTTAAAAAATTTATGCAAATACAGGGGCAGAAATCTTTTTAATAACAATTTTATTGAGATACAGTAAACGTACCATAAATTGATCCTTTTAAAGTGAACAGTTCGTTAGTTTTTGTATATTCACAGAGTTGTGCAACCATCACCGCCACGTAAACTTTAGAATATTTTCATAACCCTCCAAAATCTTGTACTCAGTAGCAGTCACTTCACATTCCCCCCCCCCCCCCCCCAACTCCCAACCCTTGGCAACCATCAGTCTACTTTCTGTCTCTGTGGATTTTCCTATTCTAGACCAGAAATTCTTTATCTATAGCAATACTTGACTGTTAGGTCAACATGCACATTAAGCAAGATAGAATGTGGCTTAAATCCTAGGTGTGTAAATCATCAGTGTACAACTCAGTGAAACTTCAAAAAGTGAATACACTTGTGTATCCACCACCCAGGTCTGGAAATAGATTATTATCAGCACTCCAGAAGCTCCCTCTTGTGCCCCCTCACTGTCCCTGTTACTTAGGGGTAACCAACTATTTTGAATTGTCACCCTTTCTTATGTTTTTATCTGTTTTTGAACATTATTTTTGAGATTCATTTGTGTTTTATTTATTCTATTTAATTGTTGATCCCTTTCAAGGAAGTCTGGTGTTTTGTGCTGGTTTTTTGCCTTTTTTTTTTTTTTTTTAGGGTTTTTTCATTGCTCTTTGTTTTTCTTCAATTTCATTATAATATGTCTAGGTTTAATTTTTATTGATGCTCCTTGGAATACTTTGGAGTTTTTGATTCTATGGATTGATTCTTTAGAGGATTATCAGTCATTATTTTCTTCCAATATTGTTTTCCCTTCCATTTTGCTCTCTTCCTGCTCTTTAAAAACTCTAATTTTTTTCTCCACTCTATTCTTTAAAAAGTCATTTTTATTAGTGGGTAATTTATATACAATAAAATGCACTGTTTTTACAGAGTGGAAAAAATTCTGACAAGTATTTGCACACATGTAGCCACCACCCCAGTCAAAACAGAGCACATTTCTACCTGTGCAGTAAGTCTCCCACTCCTTTCCAGTCAATCTGCTTCCCCCATAACAACCACTGCTCTAGTTTCTGTCTCCATGGATTAGTCTTTCCTGTTTTTGAGCTTCCTATGAATGAGATCACCCAATATATACTCTCTGGTTTGTGGCTCTTTTGCTCAAAACAGCGTTTCTGAGATTCACATGTTGTGTCATGTATGAAAAATTCATTACTTTTCAGTGGTGGGGAGGAATTCATTGTATGATTATCTCTTTATCCATTCACCTTTTTATTACATTTGCCTTGTCTCTAGTTTGAGGCTATTATACACATAGAACATTCTGAACATTCTCATGCACATTTTTTCGTGGACTGTAGATAATTTTCCCTCTACCCTTCTAGGTTCTTGGCTGAGATCCCCACCCTATAATAAGAGACGGATTAACAAGAGAAAAATGAACAGAGGTTTAATAACATTGTGTATCTCCAGTGTGCATGGCAGAGACCTTGGAAAACTGAGTAACTCCCTAAAATGGGCATTAAATATCATTTCCAGCTAAAGGCAAAAGAAGATGCTGGGGGTGGGGAGTCAGTTATAGGAGGTGACCAGGAAAAGCACAGTAAACAAGTATAAGGTTGTTATACAGATTTAAGTCCTTGCCTTCTCCACTGATAAATGTTTCTAAAGATTGAGAGTCATCCTCCTCTTTCTGGTACAGAGAGGAAAAAGCCCTTACAAATGGAGATTTCCTTTATAAATGTCTTACAAAAGGGTAACTTCTCAGGTTTTCAGAGTTCTTTCTGTGTGTGCTGGTTCTTAAAAATAATTAGCCTAAAATAATATTTATGCCATAGAGGCATATTTGGGGTGGCATATTCTGCTCCCCTTCAACCTTCTGAGAGTAGTGGCTGCTGTTTTTCTTTCACCTTCTGAATATCATTTTGTCCCAATTTAACCAGGATCCAAACAGGGAAGGGATTCTGGGAAATGTACTAAAAACCACCTTAGAAAAAAATAGGTGAGGTTGTATTTTTCTGGTTAAGATTTTCTTAAAAAAAATTTTTTTCAGACCTGCTTGGTTATTTTTTTATATCAGCTATGTTTTGAGATGTCTGTTGAAATTTATCATTCTGTTTGATCTTCGCTGATCTGGTTGGACAAAAGTTTCTCATTATTTCCCTGTTTGCAGATTTGTCAGAAAATTTTTTCATGTTTTATCCCTATTTATAATTATTTTATGAATTTCTTCTTTATTTTTGTCCCTTTTTGTATTAAAGTGTTTATTTTTAAAACTAATGTATAGGAGTTACCTATATAAGAATGCTTTTTTTTTTTGTGGTCTCTTGTATATATTGCAAATATTGGCCCCAGGTTATCAGGTGCCCTTTGTATTTGTTTATGTGTTAATATTTTGCATAGAACATTTAAAATTTTTAGATTGTCAAATCTGAATATTTTTCCCCGATGACTTCTACTTTGGGGCTCATTCTTAGAATGTCCCTTCCGTAATCCTGAAGATTACATTAAAATGTATATGTTGCTTCTTTGAAACACTTTTTGAATGTTTGTGATCATATTTTAGAAGTATTTTTGCTAAAGTTCCAACATGAAAAAGGGTTTTTTGTTAATGAATTGAATTCAACAGATATTTATTAAATGCCCCCCTGGATACTAGGTATTTTGTTGGCGATACAGAAATGAATAAAGTTCCTACCATTGAGAGATACATGGCTGGTGGAAGATCTGCATATGTAAACAGTCACCATAATGAGATGTGATAAATATGTGCTCAGAACTGTTCTAGAAACATAAAATATGGAGAAAATGTTGCTGGATGTCTGAAAGGGATGTTTGGTAAATAATATTTGTTAATTAATGGCATATGAAGAAATAGGTCACAAAGGTAAAAATGTCATGTTAATACAGTTTTGAATCATAAAATGATGAATGTTATGCTGTAACAAACTACATAATTCACGGATACAGATAAACATGAGACACAGGTGAAACCTTCTCTATCACTGAGGCTCCTGAAATGGTCAGAACCAGCCTCCAAAAATGTCCTTTCCCCTCGCATTAGGGACTTTTTGATTTCAGGTTAACAGAGGAGTGTTGGGCAGTGTATGCAAAAATAGTATTTATGAAGGGAATCCAGTTTGATTTAGAACGTTTTCTTTTTTTTACTCCATTATTTAGATAGCTTCTTTGACTACCCCTCATCTGCAGATAGCTGTCTCATAAATGCACAAATTCTAGCTTTATTTACATTTTAAAAACCTGCTGGGAAATACCATCTGCATCTTAGTAAGGAGGTCACTCAGAGTCATTCATTCATCTGGTAGTTGGGGACTAAGTCAAGCCCCTGCTGGTAAACATTTTCTTCTCCATTCTTCGAGATCATCTCTTCTAATTATTTATTTTATTGTCCTGTTCAGTGTTTTCCTTTTTTAAATGAGTGTTGTCTGAGAGCCTAATATTTTCCAGGCACTGTGCTAAATATTTTTCCCAAGTTATTTCAGTGTAAAACTGTAGATTCAACTCTTGCAACCTTTAAGATGATAAGATATTAAGACGAAGTGCTCAGAGAAATGAAAATATGTGAAAATAACTTTTACTTGCTGTAATGAATAGAAGTGATTTTTTTCTTGGGAGCACATCTATTACAGGCAATAATGCTGAAATTGGATATATGATAAGATGATTATCATTTTGCATTTATCTAATACTTGTAAGAAACAAAACTTAAATGGGCTGTATTAGTTATGGCTGGGTAACAAAGCACCCCAAAGCTCAGTGGCTTAGACAACCACCATTAATTCTTTGGGTTGGTAATCCAGACAAGGCTGAGCTGGGCACTTTTTTTTTTTCTTACCACCTTCTTCGTTTTTAAAATTGAGTGGTTGATTGATTGATTGAGGTAAGAACACTTAACATAAGATAGACCCTCAGCAAATTTTTAAGTATTCAATACTATAGTGTTAACTGTAGACTCTGTGCTGTACAGTAGATCTCTGGGACTTGCTCATCTTCTATAACTGAAACTTCGTACCTTTTGATTAATACCTTCTTCCCCTCCCCCCACTCCAGCCTCTGGCAAACACATTGTACTTTCTGCTTCTATGAATTTGACTATTTTAGATTTATCGTTTACCTGGGATCATGTAATATTTGTCTTTCTCCCTGAGTAATTTTTTTTGTTTGTTTTAGCTAAGTTCCCTCATGCGTCTGTATTCAGATGTGAGTCAGTCAAGTGGCCCTGCTTCTAGGGTTGGTTGCCTGTCATCCATGGTGTTAGGGGACAACTGGGCAATGGCTCTCTAATCCCCCAGCAGATTGGCCTAGGCTTGTTCACACGGCAGCAGTTTCCAAGCGAAGGAAGTGAATCTCAAGTCACAAGGATTTTTCAAATCTTTCAAGGACCAAAGTAAGTCATGTGGCCCAGCCTAGAGTCAGTGTGAGGGGAAGCCTGAAAGGTAAGGATTTAGGGAGATGTCAACAAATTGTGGCTATTATTGCAATAATGTACCACAAAAATGGTGCTTTTGAGAATATTTTTTCCTGAAGTTTTTCTTAAGCTCTCAAACACCTCTTCTATCGTATCTCTTTTCTCTTTCTCTGTCACTCCTGTTCTTATGTTGCACGTATATACATGCACACATACTTTTTGTCTTCTAACGGAAATCAGATATCCTTGACAGAGAGCATAGGGACCAGTAGTGTGTTTCAGAATGATGACATTATTTTTCAATTCTTGCCTCGTCCTGGCTCTCTGAAACATGAGTAGGTATTGAAGATTATATAACCAGATTGCTATGAAAATTAAATCCTTAAATCAGCTTTTTAAAAAATGTATTATTTTTGAGAATGTGTTTCCACTTTTATCGAGAAATAATTGATAAATGTCACTGTATAAGTTTAGGGAGTACAATAAAAGGAAAAGAATAAAGGAAAAAATGTTCTCTTTGTGATGAGAACTTTTAGGATTTATTCTCAGAGTTTTCCTATATATTGTCTAGCACTATTGACTGTAGTCATCATGTGCTACGTTACATCCCCAGTACTTATTTCTCTTATAACTGGAAGTTTGTACCTTTTGACCACCTTCCTCCAAATTCCCGCCTCCTGATGCCCCTAATTAGCTTTTCAAAAGAAACAAAAACTGATTATGGACTCAGTATTGTTGAGAGGGAAAAATTTTCCTCTGTCCTGAAGATTCTTCTGGGTGGTCTAAGAATTAAATCGACATTAGACAGATTAACAGGAGAAAATCACCTTTAATTATGCACTTACAGGCTCCATAAGAATATGAGGCCCACACAGAGTCGGGCAGTTGAGGTTTATATGCCAGCCAGAGCTAAGGAGAAGGGGTCAGGGTCTGAGACTTCAAAGGAAGGAAGACCATTCACAAGAAGATAAAAAAGGAGTAAATGTTTTGTAAACAGATGTTTGCTGGGCCATACAGAAGCAACGGGACCTAGAGAAGAATTTTAAGGAACAGGCTTCTCGAGGTTCTTCCTGGTCTAATCCCCCCTCATCATGTTACGCTGTCATTATCCGTGGTGAGGGCTCCCTTCCTGGGGCAGGTCCTCTAAATTCTTTTAGGCATTTGGGGGGAGACAAAAAAAGAAAAACTTCTTGAGTCTTGTGTTTCTTAAAATTATTCAGCCTAAAATAATCCACTTGCCGAAGAGACACATTTTGGGGTGGTCAATTTTGCTCCCCTACAACATCAACAAAGAATTGCTGAACACGGGCGCCGGAGCCATGAGATGCTGCCGGGAAGGAGCCGCGCACCGAACCCAGCTTGCTTCCATGGCTGTGCAACAGGGTGCCCCGGCAGCTTTGAAGTGTTCGTTT
This sequence comes from Mirounga leonina, assembly GCF_011800145.1. NCBI lineage: Eukaryota > Metazoa > Chordata > Mammalia > Carnivora > Phocidae > Mirounga > Mirounga leonina. The sequence continues at coordinate 11,046,698 of NW_023270158.1, forward strand.
CTATTTGTGCTCTGCTTCAGTGTTAACTTCCAATTTAGGCTTTTTAAATGGAAACTCAATCTTAAAATCAGTTTGGATGCCAGAAAAGCAGTTTTTGAAGAGGCAAGGAAACGAAGACATTATATTTATATAAAACATGGGCAGATGAGGAACTGTAATAAGAATTTTGAGCGACTCGTATTCTAGAGTGCCTTTTTTTCCCTTACCATGGTCTATTCTTCATCACTAGATAACTCAGAAACTTTGATTAAAAAGTTTTAGAGATTACTTGTAAAATGTATTTGTAGAGAAACAAATATATGATCAGCCCAATTGTCTATGAATTACCTACTTGATCTCTGGCTTAGCATGTTTTCAATAGATACTTCGATTCAGTCCTTCATTCAGCACCCTCTGAGGCCAAGCACCTTTTTGTTCAGGCTCGTGTGCACCAAGGCAATTTTTGATAATTAAATTGGGAGCATTAAAATGATATATGTTAGTGAGATTAGGACATAATTCAGTGGAAACTGGCATTGCGGTGTAAATAGGATATGCCTGCTAAGGACACTCAAAATAACATTCAAAGAACCATGTCCAACAGATGCTATCTATAGGTAATAATTTCTAACTTAGGCTCTCTGTTTTTAATTTTCACCACAACTAAGTGAATTGGATCCTTTTTCCTTGTTTTATTGATGAAGGAACTAAGTCTCAAAGAGGGCATGCATTTGTTCTTAGCTGGTGGAGTGGGGGGCCTTGGAATTTGAACTTGGGAATACTTCTCTAACTCTAAAACTCCTATTATTTTCATGGCTTATTCCTACTTTCCCTTCATCAACAAAGATACTATATCTTTTAATACGTGGAAGATGTTAAGCAGCTGTTTGTTAAACTGAACAAAATTAAATGTTGGCAGTTTCAGTATCTTTCACCTTGGCCAAGTTAAAACTTTTACTAGTTTTTACTAAGATTACTTCTTTAAGAACTTGTTTTAAACTTTTTTTTTAAAACGCACAGAAAAATTCCTCTTAAACAGGAGCAGAAAGACAGGTGTCTTTAATTTCAAATTCATTGTGGACATACTTTTTTGGTAACGAAACAATGAAAAATCACTAAAAAAATGAAATAAGGATGTGAAAATACAATGCAAGTTAAAAAAACAAAACACTAGACTCCAACATAAAATTGCTTTGCCGAGTTGGTAAGGAACATTTGCAAGTGCACTTACTTTGACTTTCTGTACCTTTCTCCTTGAGGACTGGTAACATATAGTTGGTGGGCCAATACCAGTCCATGTGTCCATGAAGCCACTTGGAGCAGTACTATATTATCAAATTGTTGACCTCGTATAAAACTGCTTCTGCAGTACTTGCCTAGGCAGCACGTACTCTCAAGATGGAATGTGGGGGAGAAAAAGCATTTCATATGTTCATGAACTGGTAAGATGTAGTTTCCAGCATCTTTTGTGAAGTGGAAAACAAAGTACAAAAGAAGTACAGATGGTTTGCTCCACTTTGGGTAAGAAAAAAGGGAAATAAAATAGAGAAGTATCTGCTCATTTTTCTGAAAATTCACCCAGGCAAGATAAATCAGATATTAATGGCTGATTACCTATAGCTGGTGGGTGGAAAGGGCCAGATGGCAAAAATTGCAGATAGTATCTATACTGCATATTAATGGTGTAGTGATGTTAAATTCCCTGACTTTTATAATTACAATTATGTGGTGTGTATGAGTATGTTCTTGCCCTTAGGAAATACCCACTGAAACATTCATGTGTACGAGGCTCTGATGTCTACAACCTACACTCAAGTGGTTCATGGAAACAGTGTTAGTTGATGTGACCGAGAAGGTGTTTTTCGGGTTTCATTCTTGCATCTCTTCTCTTTTTTTTTTTAAGATTTTATTTATTTATTTGAGAAAGAGCGAGCACAGCAGGGGGAGCAGCAGAGGGAGAGGGAGAAGTAGGCTCCCCGCTGAGCAGGGAGCCTGACGTGGGGCTCGTCGATCCCAGGACCCCGGGATCATGACCTGAGCTGAAGGCAGATGCTTAATGACTGAGCCACCCAGGTGCCTCTCTTGCCTCTCTTCTGTAAGCTTGAAATTCTTTCAAATAGATGAAGGACACTTAGGTAACCTAAAAGATAAATATTCAGAACTGAAAAAAAGGAAAAAAACATCACCTAGCTTTCTTTTTACCAACTTCCCCCACTGAACTATTACACTGACTGACTTTTAACATTGGGACCATGGGAGGAGTGATACAGTAATTTTTTTAGCCTGTATTTACCCTGGCAGAATTGTGTGCAGTATTTAAAAATCATGCATCACACGTTGCATCTAATTAATCTCCTGCCAGACGCTTAATCTCCTGTGAAATTCAGCTGCCATGGAAATAATTTGACAAAGTGGCTTCACTTGTTAATAGTAAAGGTATTTGAATGTGCGAGTCAAATTATAGACTCCTCTATCATCTATAGCTCAGTGGTGGCCTAAAAAGCAAAACCAACATCCAAGAGTGGCCAATTTTGAATTTCTTTATTATCTGCGGAAGTATCAGACAGGGCTTTCTGCCACTAAATATTATCCCTCACACCTGTGGTTCCTAAGAGTGGATTTCAGATATTTGAGTTCTTTAATCTCCTCTGTTTGAATAAAATAAAACCGTGGAAGGTAGTAGATACTTTCAGCCAACACATTTGTTGACTATCAACTAAAAATGAAACATTTTGAGAGTGGAAAATTGAAGAAGTTTGTACAAGCGGGAATTGGGCCTGAGGAATGCCTGATATTTTAATCACGTTCTTAGTGCCTGGATGAGGATTAAGAAACCAGGTGACGATCAGCAGTGGGAATGTGTTCAGGAATAGGGTGAGGCGCCTATTGAGGACTTGACAAGATAATGGAATGAGCTCAAAATTAAAAACAAACAAAAATGCACAGACGAAACCCAGCTCTGTCAAAATTGCCAGATTTCGAAGTATTTGTTCGGTGGAGTAAGGGAAGGATGAAGGCCCAGAAGGGAGGAAAGTGTGTGTTTCAGGTGTTGGGAGACAAAGAGAAGGTGTGAGAATCATGGTGTTACTCAGAAACTGAAGGTTGTAAGACCGGAGGGATCTGTTGTTGGAGACCCGTCGCCTGCGGTGTCCGAAAGGGTTGGTTAAGTGGCCCTGCCTCTCGCCAGCAGTCAGGTGGACCGGCTCACAGTCATCATGTTGTCTGGGATCAGGAGTCCTCCCATGATGCACAGGGTGCATTCACCTGGTTCAGATGGCAGTGCCGTTCCTTTTTTATATCTGGTTTTAAACTTTCCCAGGATTTGTCTCTTAACTCTGGGGAAGTTTCCTGCCCAGATTCCAGTCCAGCAGGTGTCTCTCTTCAATGAATTGGTAAATGCCTTCCACATTTTAAATCTCAACTCTGCCCATTCAGTATAATTTAAACAAGGGAAGCCAAAAGTTTTAACTAGCATATATTATTTCCTTACCAAGAAGTTGTCTGGAACTCTCCGGATTCATAGTACTTTCTACCAGTGTCTTGAGGTATGATACTATTTTGCAGATACTGAACCAGTCTGTTTTCTTTCTCTGTAATCCTTAACTCCACACCTTGCCCAGCATCAAGGACAAAAGATGCTTTGCAAGGACCCCAGGTCATAATGGTTTCCCTGTTGGATAGGGACAATCCCCGTAGGTTTAGGGCATTGGTTTGTGAGGCTTGCTGCTTTAGGGTAGGAGTAGAATGTATATTATCACTTCTGGTGCCCATGGCTTGTGAGAGTTCCCGACAGCCAGGCTGGCTGACTCAGGCCCTAGATGATTGTTCACACTTGAAGCCGTGCCCTATGTGCCCTATGTGCCATCAGGGGAGTGGAGTCCAGGCCATCGGTGAGGTTCTCTTAAGGGTGCCAGCTTCCCACGTACCCTGTGTAGAGCACACAACCACTCTCCCTGTGTTTCTAAAGCCCCTCTCTCTTCACTCCCCTGAGTTTGGCATGAGGTGGGGGAGAGGCTGAGGTGGGTATACAGGAGGGACATCGGTGTTTCCTTCCTTTTTTTTCCCCCTCACAATCCATGAAGATCTGAGAGGTGGTGTATTTGCTGAGGCTGCCATATTGAAATATCACAGACTCAGTGGCCTAAATAACAGAAATGTATGTTCCCATGGTTCTGGAGGCTGGAGGTCCAAGATCAAGGTACTGGCAAAGTTGATTTCTTCTCAGGCCCATCTCCTTGGCTTGCAGATGGCTGCCCTCTCTTTGTGTTCTCGCATGATCTTTCCTCTGTGCATCTGGCATCTCTGTGTGTCCACATTTCCTCCTCTTATAAGGACACCTGTCAGATTGGATTAGGGCCCACCCTAATGGCCTCCTTTTACCTTAATCACTTCTTGAAAGGCCCTGTCTTCATATTTGCATTCTGAGGTACTGGGGTACTGAGGGTTAGGGCTTCAACATATGAATTGGGGGGCACAATTCAACCCATAATGGGTGGGCTTTGGGTTTGTGTCCTTTATCATGTTTTTCTACTACAGGACAGTAAACTTCATGGTCATGGACAGAAATAGTATCTTCTTTACTCTGTGCAAAGAACTCTGTCTTAGCCCTTGAACTCATAACTTCAGGACTTGAACTACCTGAGAGGAAAAAGTATTAGTGTCTACCAAGATGATCTCTGTTACACCCTCAGTACCACCTACCAGGGATAGCTGTTGACGCCAGATCTCAGAAAGCTCTAGCACATGTGAGGGAACCAAAGACAGACATTTCTGAAGAGAACCTACATGATGTATTAAAGTTTGGGGCTACAGAAAAGAAGAAATTGTAGTTTTCATGCAGTGCAGGCTCTGTGCTCCTTTTTCTCTCTACCTTGGTCTCACCTGTAGAAGGAAGCTTAAGCCTAAGTTTTTCCCTGTATGAACAGGAAATTGAGATTCATTGTATGTAAAGTCAGTTGACCAGAAAAGAAGAGAAATTATCATGTCCTTAACATCCAAAGACCATTGGACGGAGTAGTCTAAAATTGAATAGTCCCTTATAGTAGCCACTAAATACATGTGGTTATATAAATTTATACTTAATAAACTAAAGTGTCAAAATTCGGTTTCTCAGTTTCACTAGCTACATTTCATATTTTCAGCAACCATATTTGGGTAGTGGCTACCATATTGGGCAGCACAGATAAAGAATTTTTTTATGATTGTGGAAAGTTCTATTGGATGGCACTAATAAAGAATCTGTTGATGCATGGTGAGATAAATGTCTACATTGATTGGCGCTCTGATTATCTGTGTTCAAATTCAATCTTGATCCCCCTTCTCTGATAATCAGATTTCCCAATAAAGGTTTTCTAACAACCTTGTAGAAACTCCTCTCTCCCATGGGGACCAAAAGTCTTAGGGGATTCAAAATACTTGAAGAACCATCTCTGCCCATAAAGAAGACTAGGAGTCAAATAATACATCCTTTTATGTACAGTGTAAAGTGGCCTTTTGGGCATAAAAGCTTGTGGCCACTTTATTGTTTCTGAAGAAGAGCAAACATATACTAATTTTTTTAAGGCCCCTTGTGTCTCTACTTGACACTAGGGAGAGAGTTAACAGCTTACATTATTCCTCTTCCCTTAAATACTTTGATATTCAAAGTCTGATATTCAAAGTCTCTTCATAGCTACCCGACAACTGAGTTTGATTCCCAATAGGCCTCCAGCTCTTGAGTCTTCTACTATAAATTCTTTCAGCTCAGCCATGTCATAATCACTTCCATCCAGAGGAAGCTCATCCCTGCCAGGGGGGATCCTCCAGAACAAACAGATTAATGCTCTAGTGCCTTAGAAGGTCATAGAAGTCAGGGCTTGTGTATCTCTTGCTTAGAGAAAATATAAAGTTCTATTGTAAACCTCAGTCTTTCTTGATTGGATCAGCCAGCCCACTTCCCTATCTGCCCTCTTTCCTCTTAGAAGTATTTGTTAAAACTTACTACAGAGATGATACATATTTAATTATGTCTTCGTATGAATGTCATTAGCCATTACATTTTCCATGTATATTAATAGTTTAATCAGTATCTCTATAAGAAAGTGTTGTAGCTCAGGCATTAAAGAACTTTCAAGTAGAAGGAAATTAAGGGGTTCGTTTTTCTTTGTTTTCTTCTAGAGGCGTTATAGTATTAGTTGTTAGATTTAGCTCCTTGAATTCTTCTTAACAGTAAAGGGATTCCTTCTAACATTTCATTATTTCATATGATATCTTTAATGCATCAAAAAAGAAACCTTTCATAACACAAAAGAATTTTCCTCGTATTCCCTGTTTGCCTAACAGACACCTTTGGGTCCTCATCTTCCTTGATGTCTCAGCGCTTTTACTAGGCGACTATTCCCTCTTGCTCTTCCTTCTAACTGCCTGACTTCTCATTCTCATTCACCTCTTCCTCCTCTTTTTCTGACCTCTGCGTATTTTGTGAAGCCTATTTCTGGTCTTTTTCAACAATACAATTTATTCTCATGGTCTTGAGAGAAATGTGGCTGCTCTAGGGTAATAGGTAATCATGGTAATGTGGTTGGTTCTGTACTAAAATCAGGCTTCCTACTACTTGAATACTGATGTGTGCTAAAGAATGAGTTTGCAAGCCAGTAAGACACCTACCCAGCCACCTTCAAGCACTGATGACAAATGCAGTGGAAGAATGGCCACCAGGCATCCTTCTAACAGTAGACTTGGGCCTGACTCAGGGGTATGCGAACACAGTCATATACCAAAAGAGGGAACCTCGAAGGGGGTTAAGCTCTGCCTGCCCATTTTTGTATTCTACTTTGTTGAATGAAAAAACCCATCCTATCTCCCTTGGAAAGAAATGAGGGAGGAAAATTGGGGATAGATCCAACTTATTTTCCCAATATTGTTCTCTCTTGGGAAATGGCACAGAAATTAAAATTAGAAGATATGAGGAAAGGGGGCAGAGCCTCCTATTACAAGCACTTATGTATTCATTACTTCCAAGTACATATCTGTAACACAGATCTGCCCTTAAATTTTCATATATCCAAGTGTTTATATGATTTTCCCACCGAGTTGTATCATTGGCAGCTCAAAGTTAGTATGTTTAATTTTTAGCATGTATACAGATGATCCCTGACTTAGGATGGTTTGACTTAAAATTTTTTGACTTTACGATGGTGCAAAAGAGATGCATTCAGTAGAAACCATACTTCAGATTTTCAGTTTGCATCTTTAGCTAGGCCAGCTAAATGTGGTCCAATCCTCCTTGGGATGCAGGACGGTGACAGTGAGCCACAGTCAGCCACCCATCAAGAGGTTGAACCACCAATATGCTTATAACCATTCTGTCCCCGTACACCTATGCTGTCTTTTTACATTCAGTACAGTATTCAATAGATTACCTGCAATAATCAATACTTCATTATAAGGAAGGCTTTGTGTTAGATGATTTTGCTCAGCTATAGACTAAGGTAAGCGTTCTGAGCGCGTTTAAGGTAAGCTAGGTTAAACAGAGATGTTTGGTTGGGTTAGGTGTATTAAATGCATTTTTGACTTAAGATACTTTCAAACTCCAATAGGTTTATTGGGGTGTAACCCCATCATAAGCCCAAGAAAACCTGTCATTTTAGTAGATAGTCTAACCCATCACAGTAAATGTCATCCCCACCTACCTAAGTGCTCCAGCCACAAATCTAGGAGTCTTCCTCTATATTTCCCTTTCCATTCCATTGGTTCTACATACAAAATACATAGTAACCCCATCTGGTCATCTCTATCCCTACTGCCACCAGCCTCTTCAAAGCACTTATCATCTGTCTTCTGAATGATTGCGGTGTCTTCCTAACCCTTTCCCTGCTTCTACCCTTACTTTCCTCTAATCCTGATCCACACTGTAGCCACAGAGGACTTTAAATATTATAAATCAGATTGGCATGAGCCTCTGCTTAAAAAGCTTCCATGGCTTCTCCTTTTCCTGAGGACAGAATGCACACTTCCCCTCCCCCCACACACCACCCCCCACCCCGTGACCACCTATCTCAGTAGCTTGTTTCCTTTTTAACCCTGTATGCAGTAATTATTTTCTTTCAATAAGCGTATTTAGTATATGTTAGCTCTTCTACTGTAATGTACACTCTGTGAAGGCAGAAGCTGTCTTGTACCTGGTTCATCACTGTGTCCCCAGAACATGAATGCCAAGCTGTGGGAAATTCTTTGGGTACGTTCTTTCATTTGATGCTCACAGCTCCCTGATAAGTTTGCTAGTATCTCCAGGTTAGATAGGAGAAAAAAAAATACTCTCAGTCTTAGCATGGCTAAATAATTTGGCCAAGATCACACAGCTCTGAATGGATAAATGTGGTATTTGAACCTACATCTGTCTGACACCAAAGCCTGAGTGTCCCACCACCCGCTGTTCTGTTATCTGCACATGGAAACTGCGAATAAAGCTAAATATCTGCCTAACTCTCTTTTACCCTCTGAAAGAATTTACCTAACAAGGAGGTAGGCTTAAAAAAAAAAGAGAGAGTTTTCCTTTCTGCAGGAAATTAGTAAGTCAAATAATTACATTTTAGGGGGACATCTTTGCCTGGGAGAGTTGAACACTTGCCATTTAAAAGAAACCGCCAGAAACACAGTTTAATACAATGGGGGTATTGCCACAATATGCAGGAATGAGCTCACCATCAGGCATTTAGAACAAATCCATTCCTTGATTCATAATTAAGCAATCAAGAAACGGTTTGGGGGCACTCACTGTGTGTCAGTCAGTACAGCTTTGTTATAAGAATTATAAAGACAGTCTCTGCTCTCAAGAAGTTTAAAATCAAATGGGAAAGACAACCATGTAAATAAGGAAATGAAATACAAGTCCGAACAAAGTAAGAACTAAAGCAGAGGAAGAAGCTAGGTGTCTTTTTGACACACAATTTGTACTTTTGGTACTGAGTGCACTCGTGCATAAAATACGGATAAGCTTGACAATTTTTGTCCAGTCATTTTACCAAGTCAAATACATAACACCTTAAATTCTTATTTGCCATGTGTCTGTATGTATACGAGATTGAGAAAGTGTGGTGTGGGGTTGAAGACAGAGGCTTGGAATTCCCATAGCTACAATGTCCACCAGCTCTGCTTCCTTGGGCAAGTTCATTAATTCTCTAAACCTTCCTCATCGGTAAAAGAGAATAGTGCCTAACTTACAGGGTTCGGGGGAAGATCACATGAGACGACGTCTATAAAATTCTGTGTTTCTGGTACCTAGTAAGTTCTCAGGGGCGTTAGTTTATATCATGGTGGTAATGCAGATTAAAGATGCTCTTGGGTTCTTTATAAAATACAGAAACGTACGTGGAATGTTTTTAAAAAAAGACAAAAGAAAAGTACACGACAAAAAAATCACATACCATTAAGCTCTAGTTTCTGCTCTGCTTCTTCCTACTCAGGTGGCTTTAGCAACGTTAACTTTTTATCTGTTCCAAACAGGTATCTCAGTGATAAACGCCGTTCCCTTCAATCACAAGGCAGTGGCAGGCAGGCTGTGAAGGTAGAAACCATTGCACACACAGGGACACACAGAGATTTATTTGATAAACTGCTTTTCCACAGATAATCCCAAAGCTGATGAAGTATGTGTATTTAAATTTATTTATAAAAGGTTATAGATTCTGAGCAGTCTGCAAAGACTGCTTCTAGTGTATGTCATTGCTTTTTTCTCATAAAAATTCAGATGGCCTTCATACATTTCACGACTGAAATACGTCAAAGGGTTAGCCATGCACCACCAGGGTGATCTGAATTTCTCCAGGGGTTTTCGTAACTGTGTACCGATGTTTCTCAAAAGGAAATCTCCAGCACCCAGGTCCCTTGGGTCCCCCTCATTTGTACGAACAGCTCCTCTACCATAAAAACTTCAAATGCCCTGTGTCCAAAGCGGGCACTCATTGTTGTGCTATGCAGGTCAGTTCTATTACATTAGACAGTGGTTTTTAGTGAGGGGTGATTCTGCCTGCCAGGGGACATTTGAAAATGTCTGAAGATAGGTTCGGTTGTTACAGCGGGGGTGGGGTGCTATGCTACTGGCATCTAATGGGTAGTCTGGGATGCTGCTCACCATCCTGTAATTCACAGGACATCACCCCCACACTGACCCTCATGATGGCATTATCTGGCCCCAATGTCAATCGCTGTGGTTCAGAAACCCTGATACTTAGGTGATTTCCACGTGGTGGCCCAAATCAGAAACCTGGGAGGCATCCTGATTCCTCCTCCAACCACACAATATATAGACTATCTATAGGCCAGTCTGGCAAGAGAATATTTTCTATGTTTTCCTTCCCATTACCATTTTAAGCCGAAGTAACTTGTGTCTCAAACTTCTCCAGTTTCCTTAGAACATGCTCTTTCTAACCCACTTGCTTTTTTGTTTTCAGAACTACTTTCCTGAGATGAGAGATTGTGAATATTTCTCTTCTACTTGAAGTATTTCAAGAGTAAACTCTGTTACGGACAGACTATAGAAGGCCCTTCAGACTTTAGAAACCACTAGTCCATCTCTCTAGGACCACCTCTTCCCAAAACTCGATTTGCACTCTGGGTTCCAGGCACATGGACAGGAAGCCATGCTTGAGATCTCTCCCTCTAGCCCCAGGCTTTTCTTTGTCAAACGTTTGTGCCTTTGGTGCCCTGGGACCTCTACTCCAGTACCCTTCCAGCAACCCCCACGCCATGCCCAGCCACTCCTGTTCATCCTTCTAAGGCCTTGCTCAAACATGGCCTGCTTGGGAAGCTCTCTCTGACCCTTGTGTTTAGATTAATTACCCTTTCTTTGTCAATTCCTCTACAATATTAAGTATCAAAACATATTGGTGTCCTAGATTGTGAGCTTCTTAAAGGAGGGCAGTATTTTATATCTTAGTGTCCTCAGTACCGAATAGTGTCTGGAACATACTGTACTTTGTTGAAGGGATGAAGTCAAACTATAATTGATAGAATATTATTTAAGAAATGGAAAAAAACGACATAGCTGTATCAGAGTTTCAGTAGGAAACAGATGGAACAGTCAGATTGAATAATTTGAAGATAATGTAATAAGGAAACTCTTTATATGGTGTAGAGAAACTGAAAGAAACTGCAGGGAATCAGAGTTCATAATATAAGGGAGGTGCTGCCACCATGGCCTATGTGAGCAAGAAGTGGGAGCTGTGAGTGGAACCCAGGGGGGAGGGAGAGAGAAAGAGAGAAGTATCTTCTAGAGAGTAGCTGTCAGATCTCCTGCAGGGGCTGTCTTGTTTGAACCTAACCAAAAGCCAGAAAGAAATGGGGCATATTGGGATGCCTGGGTGGCTCAGTCAGTTAATCGTCTGCCTTCGGCTCAGGTCATGATCCTGGGGTCCTGGGATCGAGCCCCACATCGGGCTCCCTGTTCAGTGGGGAGTCTGCTTCTTCCTCTCCTGCTTGTGCGTGTGTGTGCTCTCTCTCTCTCAAATCTTAAAAAAAAAAGAAAGAAAGAAAGAAAGAAATTGATGAATCCACACAGATTAGGCTCAAAGGACCAAAACCAGGACAGAGAAGGGTGGAAAGTAGATCTGGACAGGGGTAAACGGAAAATATCCAGCACCATGACATAGTGAAAGTAAGCATGCATTTCAAAGTCTGGCAAACCTAGGTTTCAAATCCAAGTGTTTGTATTCTGTAGTTGGGTGATGATGGTTAAGATGCTTTATGTATCCGGACTTCAGTTAACATTAGTTTAACAACACCTTTTTAAGGTTGCGAGGAGGATTAAATGAGGTAGTACATATATTACATGTTTTATAGATTATCTAGCATAAAATAAGGCTGACAAGATAAAGATACCAGGTATATTAAAAAAAATTTCAAAGTAAAAACAAAAGAGGGGGCAGGGAGGGATTGTGCCTAATCCTCACCAGTCCCCTTGCAGATGGTGGAACCATCGCAGAACTAGTCCTACTAGTAGAAACATTTCCCAAATCACCCTAAGTCTGTATTACCCTCACAAGCTTCTGTGTATATGTACACACCAAATGAAGCTGGAAAGCTCACAACTGTCTACATCTGTACCTTTACGAGCTGTTTGTTATTTTACAGTGATGCAAAGTTTGCTCGAGAACTCTTTACATTTTCCTCATGTAGACTATATCTGTTTTCAGAAGTAGTCCAGTTTAAATAGCAAGAATTAATCCATTGAAGATACACAATTTGGTTGAAACATCTGTTTGATATTCTGTGCAACCAACTTCATCTATTCTTCATAGAAAAAGAACACAATCTTACTTATAATAAACATTTATTTTTGTAACAGCAATCATGCAGCTGCAGAAAACATGGTTTATCATTAGATAATCACATCCTTGGGGATTGGATGCACCCAACTGTGTCTTATGCTTTCTATGTTGGAAATTTAATTTTCTCATAAATGTCAGAACTGTTGCCTTGCCACATATTGCTTAATTAATAATTAAACCATAATTCCCTCCTCATAAACTATATTTAAATCTATATGCTATATGTATGTACACATAATACAAGCAGGACTAAACATAGATAGCAGAGCCTTTTGTATCTCAGATAAGTGCATTTACATTTCATACCCTGGTATTAACTTGTACTAGTTGGTACATTTACTTCCTCAGTGAAAACGTTTCATAAAAATGATCCAACTGAAGAAACATAGCCCAGTTCTTAATGTCCTTCTTTGCTCTATACTCTGTCATCAGTCCAGATTTTTAAGAAATCCGGCTAGGGGTAAGAATGAACGTGAGTAGTAAGTAAAAGCTAAGGAATCACTTTTGAAATGGGACCTAAATCCTAGTCATGGTTACCAACGCACTAGAAATATTTTGGTCACTCGGGAGAGCTGGGCGATGGGTGGTGGTACAGCGTCAAGTGATGCATCTTTCCCCTTATTTAAAGGGAAAGTATCTCTCACTGCTGTGGTCAGATTGCTGAAAGCATGAAGATCTGTGACAGCCTGTTGGATCATGCGCAATTTAAATCCGTTTTTGAGCAGGGTGGCCCTTGGGCATAAGTCTCCAGGAGGAATTCCTGTCACTAGGGGGCAACAGGGTCTTGGGACTCCCGAGCTGACCGGCAGGGCTAAGAGGGGTCTGCCGAGTCCCCTTCACGCCGGGACGAGCTTCGTTGGTATGAAACTGTAGAGGAAGAAAACTTTTCCCTTCTTCCCTTCTCAGCTTTATTGGCTGGTCTAATAATTCAGTTGACCTAAAACTGATAAACAGGAGAAAAAAAAAAAAAACGATTTAATTTCATACATGCGGGAGCTCATAGAAATATGAGACTCAAAGAAGTCACCAAAGCAGGCAGCCTTTACACTTTTGAGACAAGGAAACAATAAATTTGTGAAGAATTGACAAGACAAAGGGGTTTGGGCTTGGAGTAGCAAATTAGAGAAGAAGAAACAAAGTTTGTTTATGTAGTCTTCTTGGCCCTAAATTCCCTGTCTCCAGTGATAAGGGTGCCTTCTACCCTCCTGTATGGGGAGGGCACCTTTCACAGGGGAGATTGCTTTCCTGCTTTCAGGGGGAACAAAAGAGGGTCACAGTGTCCTTTTTGCACTGGCTGTTTCTTAAGTGACTTTAATTCAAAATAATATGCCAAAGTGGCATGTTTTGGGTGGCATAATCTCCCCCTTCAAAACCAAGACCAAATTACAACGAAGTTACTTAACTATTGAGTACGTCCGTCTTTTATGTCTCTTAACATTATGGGACGTATATACTAGTCCTGGGAGGAGGAGGAGGAGGAGATCTGCATGGAGCAGAACCACTCCCAGCTGACACCAGTCCAAATCAATTGTATTTCCAGCGGGCAGCAGACACATGAGTGAGTCCAGCCTAGATCAGCCTAAATCAGCTGACAGCCAGCTAAGTAAATGTTTCTTGTCATATGCCATTGAGATTTTATGGTTGTTTGTTTTGCATTGTGATTGTGACCATAATTAACTGTCCCTTGCCTCTTGCGTCTTAGTCACCTCCACTGACGGTAGGATAGTTATGTTGGCTGGTAATGGTCACATTAATGGTGATTGCTGTTCATTGTATTTATGGCCTTCCATGTGCTTGACGTGTGCTATCTCTGATCCTCACATAATTGTTACCCAATTTTATAGCTAAGTAGAATGAAGTTCAGAGAGATGGGGTTTATCTAATTGCTTTCTTGACATCTCCACCTTATGTTCTCATAGGCATCACAAAACATTTGTTCAAAATTGAGTGCCTTATCTTGCCCTCCAACCTGTTCAAACCACAGTCTTCCCCACCCGGTTAATGGCAATTCTTTTTTTTTTTTAATTTAATTTAATTTTTATTATTATGTTATGTTAATCACCATACATTACATCATTAGTTTTTGATGTAATGTTCCACGATTCATTGTTTGCGTATAACACCCAGTGCTCCATGCAGAACGTGCCCTCCTTAATACCCATCACCAGGCCAACCCATCCTCCCACCCCCCTCCCCTCTAGAACCCTCAGTTTGTTTTTCAGAGTCCATCATCTCTCATGGTTTGTCTCCCCCTCCGATTCCCCGCCTTCATTCTTCCCCTCCTGCTATCTTCTTTTTTTTTTTTTAACATATAATGTATTATTTGTTTCAGAGGTACAGATCTGTGATTCAACAGTCTTGCACAATTCACAGCGCTCACCATAGCACATACCTTTTGCTCAGCGTAACACCCTCCAGTTCCATCCACGTCGTTGCAAATGGCAAGATTTCATTCCTTTTGATGGCTGCATAATATTCCATTGTATATATATACCACATCGTCTTTATCCATTCATCTGTCGATGGCCATCTTGGCTCTTTCCATAGTTTGGCTATTGTGGACATTGCTGCTATAAACATCGGGGTGCACATACACCTTCGGATCCCTACATTTGTATCTTTGGGGTAAATACCCAGTAGTGCAAGTGCTGGATCATATGGTAGCTCTATTTTCAACTTTTTGAAGAACTCCATACTGTTTTCCAGAGTGGCTGTACCAGCTTGCATTTCCACCAACAGTGTAGGAGGGTTCCCCTTTCCCTGCATCCCTGCCAACATCTGTCATTTCCTGACTTGTTAATTTTAGCCATTCTGACTGGTGTGAGGTGATATCTCATTGAGGTTTTGATTTGGATTTCCCTGATGCCGAGCGATGTTGAGCACTTTTTCGTGTGTCTGTTGGCCATTTGGATGTCTTCTTTGGAAAAGTGTCTGTTCATGTCTTCTGCCCATTTCTTAATTGGATCATTTGTTCTTTGGGTGTTGAGTTTAAGAAATTCTTTATAGATTTTGGATACTAGCACTTTATCTGACATGTCATTTGCAAATATCTTCTCCCATTCTGTTGGTTGTCTTTTGGTTTTGTTGACTGGTTTTTTTGCTGTGCAAAAGCTTTTTGTCTTGATGAGGTCCCAATAGTTCATTTTTGCCCTTGCTTCCCTTGCCTTTGGCGATGTTTCTAGGAAGAAGTTGCTGCGGCTGAGGTTGAAGAGGTTGCTGCCTGTGTTCTCCTTTAGGATTTTGATGGACTCCTATCTCACATTGAGGTCTTTCAACCGTTTGGAGTCTATTTTTGTGTGTGGTGTAAGGAAATGGTCCAGTTTCATTCTTCTGCATGTGGCTGTCCAATTTTCCCAACACCATTTGTTGAAGAGACTGTCTTTTTGCCAATTAGCAATTCTGTCTTTCCAGTTGCTTGGGTACAAAACCTTGGGGCTCTATTGACCTTTGTTCTCAGACCTCAAATCTGATTTGTCAGTAAGTCCTATTGACTGTACAGATTGTACATTCAGAATAGTTACAAAATCAGACTACTTTTCATCACATCCACTGCTCCAGACAGCCATCAGCTCTTGCCTGGATTATTGCATTAGTCTTATCTCCTCTGGCCACTTTCACACATGCATTGCTATAGTTGAGTTTCCACATTGCATCTAGAGTAATCTTCTAAAAAGTTCTGTTAAATCATGTCACTCTTGTGTTAAAAATCATTGTCAGAATAAAATCCACAGTTCCTGCAATGGCATATAAGACCCTACACAATTTTTCTCTAATGGAATGTAAGTTCCGTGAAGCCAGGGGTTATTATATTTTGCTCACAAATATTTCCCTGGGGGCCTGAACAGTACCCAGTCATAGGTATTCAATAAATATTTGTTGATGGAATGAATGAAACAAACCTTGAGTACATGTAGAAAATGGCAGAGAATTTCCAACCTGCTGGATCTAACTTCAGTGACGTTACTTTTTTTTTTTTTTTTTTTGCACTCACCTAATGTTCAACTTTTATGTATTGAAGACAAATATTTCGGTTCTTTCCCTAATGACCTGTGTGTCTCCTTCTCCCTTCTGTGTTGTAGCAAATTTTACCAAGTAAAAAAATGGGTTAGTGGTCATGGTGATGATGGGCTAGTTTGCTGAGGTGTTTCATTTAGGTATTAGGACGGGAGAGTATCATGTATGCCTATCACCTCCTCTCATAGAGATAAATATCTACATGGTAAAGTGGGGCTGGAAGGAGCTATGTCCGAGATCTTGCCTCTCTTCTTTGATAGTGATTTCTATAGAAGTAAAAAAATTTCCTTTATACAATCTGAAAGCTTTATTTTCTAAGCTTGTGGCAGAATGTGTCACAGCATTCCACCAGAAAATAGGTGGTCTACTTAACTTTGAATATTTCCTTTTATTCTCTCAATACCAGAGTTGGAGACCCACTGCTTTTGTAATAAGCCTTCATATTTTGGAAATCCTTATGAAAACACCTCCTGCCTTTCTTTTCTTTAGGTTGAAATTGTGTCAAATCATTTAAGCTTTGTTTCTCAATCCTATTTCTGAGTCTTTAATCATTTTCATTACTTTGCTGGAAGTCCTCTTCAAATTCCTCACATATTAAAAGTTGAAGGGCCTCTACTGGTATTCTTCAGTAGGAGGTTTATCTATTTGTGTTTAGTATAGCACAGACATGATTAATTACACAGAGTCTTCTGAACCAAACGCTTAACTAGAATACAGATATATTCCTAGTGTAAATACTATTATAATGCTGCTTTATGTCTTAGTTTATAGTTTTGACTTTTGGTTTTTATTCAGTCAACTTTAGATCACTTAAAAAAGAAATCCTGTCCTTTATGTACATACCACACTCTAAAACTATTTAGAATAGTTTTAAATAACTTCCAGGGCCCTATGATCTCTGTACCATTGTAGTTTTTAGATTTAGAGCACTAAGCTTTTAATTTATGAATGAACTAACGATTGCAGTATTAGAGGGATATTGCCAAAAGCAATCTTTGGGTCCCTCCAAAAAACATGTAATTCCATGATATTTGCATTGCTTCCTCATGTATCACCAAACTGCTTCCTTTCCACTGGACTAAGATAAACTATGCTCTGGAAACAGAATTTTCAGAGATTCCTTATAAATGAAATCCATGCATGCCCCCTCCTATAATATAAAGACAATGAGTCAACAGTTTGTTCATGCTTACTTTCTGATCTTATGTTTTTAAGAATTAAAGAGATAATGTGCATCACTGATACAAAGGCCAATTACAGCATTATTTCTTTTATGTAGACTTAACCACTAAGAAAATTCTTAGATTGGGGTGCCTGGGTGGTTCAGTCAGTTGAGCGTCTGATTCTTGGTTTTGGCTCAGGTCATGATCTCAGTGTGGTGAGATTGAGCCCTGAGTCAGGCTGTGTGCTCAGCGTGGGGTCTGCTTGTCCCTCTTCCTCTGCTCTTGTCCTTATGCGTGCACACGCTGTCTCTCTCTCTCTCTCAAATAAATAAAATCTTTTAAAAAAATTCTTGGATTATCCTTAAAATGCAGTAATAAGATTCACTTGATGCGCCTGGATTAGTCATTAAGACTTGCAAGTTTGAGGGGCACCTGGGTGGCTCAGTCAGTTAAGCATCTGCCTTCGACTCAGGTCATGATCCAAGAGTCCTGGGATTGAGCCCCACCTGGTCAGGCTCCCTGCTCAGCGGGAAGCCTGCTTCTCCCTCTCCTTCCGCCCCTCCCCCTCCCAGCTTGTGCTCTCTCTTGCTGTCTTTCTGAAATAAATAAAATCTTAAAAAAAAATAGACTTGCAAGTTTGTTTGATGGAAGTAAATAACTTGGCTAAATTGTTCATTTTGACATCCATATTCTCATAAAACAGAAATGAAATAAAGTATAAATTTGGGGGGGAAAGGGAAGAGACACTTTGTTGTAAGTCCCTCTTTGGCTTTGAAGAGATGATTTCTGAGAAACATACTTTCCCTTTGTTTCCAGAAGAATTACTTTATGACCTGATTTTCCATAAATGAAATTCTCGTAAGTTCAGTCTGTTTACTTAGAGGACACTCGATTCCGTGTTGAAGTTCCTTCTTCATTAAATATCAATGCATTGCCATTAGGTACATTTGGGAAAACTTTGATTAGACAAAGCCCAGCTGATCATAACCATTTTTTTGAAGCTGTAGATATGTTATGGAAATTGCTTTTATAGAACAAGTCAGAGACAGTACATTTTGTTGGTTTTGTAAGACAGGACTTTTTATTGCTGTTTCAAAAGAGAAAATTCTAATACATGAACTAGATCCAATGTAGTCTTTTATCTACTCTAACCTCAAAATTTTAGGTTTTTTTTTTTTTTTTTTTTTTTAAGATTTATGTATTTATTTGAGAGAGAGAGAGAGAAAGTACACAGAGGGAGAGGGAGAAGCAGGCTCCCCGCCGAGCAGGGAGCCCGATGCGGGATTCGATCCCAGGACCCCGGGATCATGACCTGAGCCGAAGGCAGACGCTTAACGACTGAGCCACCCAGGCGCCCCAACCACCACTCTTCCAGTAGTCACAGTCCCATCCCGCTTCAAAGGCAGAGAACATAGATCCTACCACTTTATGAGATATAGATGGATGCTTTTTGTGACACCTTGAATTTGTAGGCCATTTTTGTTTTTATTTCCTTTTTTCTACAGATAGCATTCATAACTTAATAAGATTCTCGAACTAATTTAGGGATATAAGCAAGTTTCTTGACCCAAGGGGGGAAATGCAGACTTCTTTATCACCCACCTAAGGGCACAGTCTTGAAAGTTAATGAGTAGTATGATATATGACACTGTTATATAGATTACTGTTTCTCGTGCTTTAACGTACATACAAATCACCCGAGGATCTTGTTAAAAATGCAAATTCTGAATCAGTAGGTCTGGGTGGGGAGCAGGTCTGGAGTTGGCCCTTAAATTCTGTGTTTGCAATAAGATAGTGGGTGATGCTGATGCTGCTGGTCTGTGCTAGGCCACACTTAATGTTAAGTGTTTTCCCGTACTGCAATTTGGAGCCTTGTATTGCTATATAGTATCATATTATGTAATAATTATTAATAAAGAATAAGTTTAATTACTCATGACGGAATAATCAAGTAATATAACATGAATAAAGTGCCAGCACATGTCACTACCAATAATTCATCGATAAATCCTTAATCGGCTGGTATATTCTTCTGGAGTAACACACCACCGAAGTCAGTCCTGTATTAAGGGCAACCACATAGAGTCTAAGCTGTACGCTGCTCACCTACAGTGGGTGTCATTTACACAGATCAGGATATGAGCATTGACTCCTGGAGTTGTGAAATACAGTGACCGTGAATGTTCTCTAAAAACAAAGAGAAGCAGTATTATTTTGAAAAGTCATCCTAATTTTCTCTACTGTTGTTCCTTCCGTTTATTTGGCTTTAAATTCTCAGTCCCGATTTGGGTCCTACTTTTGTTAATTCTTTGACTTGTAACTTCTGGCATTGGGTGATATTATCTGAAACCCGATTCTCCACCCCCCCCCCAAAGTCCCACCCCTCTGTTCCCAGTTCTTATCCTTCTATCAGAGTTCTTGGTCAAGGATAGTAGGTACTTAGATATTTTTATAGAAGTCATAGCAAACATATAGACAGGTTTTATTTCAGCCTGCACTCTAGGTCACATGAGTGACTGAAGCTGAGGAAATAAGTAGCCTTGTTGATGGTCCTATAGGCCTTTGCCACAGTCTTGGGTTAATTTCACATTTTTCTTTCAGAAGCAGTCCACTGTGTACAGAAAGTCTATTCTCAATTTTTAAAATTAAATACTGTGCTCTGGAAACAATAGTGACAGATGTCCTGAAATAATTTTGGGTTTGGAGACTACGAGGTGTACCAGGTACTATGGTCTCCAAGGGCACGGCTGCTAACAACACTGATTTCTTGGAAACAGCTGCTCACTAGTATAGTTTAGCGAAAGTATATCCAGTTGACAATTTATAAGTGCATCTCAGATGCGCACGTGACTTTCTTTCATACTGAACTGTAGTTCACAAACCCCCATTTCTGCCACTTTTCCAATCAAAAGTAACGTACTTACTTCCAGATTTAAATGTGGTTAACTCAGAATTTAAACTCGATGTTTTCCATTGTCCTCTTCTCATTTCTACCCATGGATATTCTAAGGTCTTGAAGAATTTGCACAGAATTCGTACATTTTCCTGGTTGTATCACTCCTGCTGTGACATAAGCCACCCCAGAACTCAGTGACTTAGACAATAAAAATGCATTATTATGCATTATATGCCTGACAAGTCTTTATAATAAAAAAATCAAACGAGACAGTTGTCGATCAAATTTGTGGCTGTCGAGATGGAAAACTATGGCTCTCAGAAATAATTCCACTGCTGTTGCTCTGGTTTCATTTTTATTTCTTTCAGAAACTCAATTAACTTCTTGACTATATTCCTTCCCTCCTTGAGGATGCTGAATGGTGGAGAGAAAAGCAATGGGCTCAAGGAAACTTACGTGGAAAAAAAACCCCTCAATATCTCAAAACATTGTCCTGCTTTCCAAATTAAAACTCAGCCATTTCTGGCTGATTCCAATTATAATGATTTCTCAGAAGATTGAAAGTTGAGCTGAGCCATGCAATTTCATTGGATTGATTTCATTTTTTTGGGAATTTAAGGCAAAAATATCCTGTCTAAACCAATTTGTAATGGGTAAAATTCCACTGAGGGTTAAAAATCACACACTTTGTTGTCACTGTTTTACACTATCTTGTAAAGCTTCATTAGCACTAATGGAACGAAACACCAGGCTGAATTACTGGGTAAATATCAATAACTTTATTAAAATAAGCTACAAGTCCACCTGAAAAATAGATTAAATTACATCTCTACCATCTTTCCCAAATCTGGTCCCACAATTACTGTCATCATCTCAGCTGCTCTTCCTGCTTTTAGTTTGTTTCTAATCTGTTTTGAAGGATGTCTGATTAGCTTTCTTCAACCTTATAAAATAATAGGCCACTGGTTAAAAACTACAAGTATCTTAACTATTACCCTTTAGAAATAAATGGGATTTCTTTAGTCGGCATTCAGGATTCCGTAGAGAGTGGTCCAGACAACTTTTTCTTACCAGTTGTGTTTTAACCACCTCCATGTGACAAGTTTTATCGAAAGCTGTCTATCCTGAACCTCAGTGTATGTGGGTGTAAAGTGGGCCAGAGTTAGATAATTTTGTTTTGAACCTAACAAAAGATGCCACACCAGCATACAGCAGACTCTAGAACAGACTCTATGTTAAAGCCAGTCACGACTGATTCAAGAGGGGAAATATGTGTCTTACGGTGGTCATATAATAATCCAGACAAATGCATATGGATAGGTTCTGTCTTCAGTGTCTTGGGCTCACAACCGCTCACGATCAGTCTGCATCATTGACATCAGCCTGCTAAACCAACCAGCTTCTTACTCTTCAAAAGTATTCTTACCTGTTTTAAAAAGGAAGGGAACTGACATTTACTGAGAATTATTTATGGTTTGCTAGCTTCAACCCCACAGATGTGCCAGAACCTATGACCATTATGCTTCATATAAGTGTAGGTAGTCTGTCCTTTTTTTTTTCTTTAATTTTTTTTATAGGGTAATTGACACACAATGTTACATTAGTATCCTTTTTTATTTGTTTTTCTTCTTTTGGATGCCATTAGCACAGATTAGGTATTGATTGTAGATAAATGTTACTTAAGATTTAGATTGTGGAATACCAGTTGATGTTCTGAATTAGGTAAACTCCCAGATCTTAGAAGATTTATGTAAATTATGGTTCGTGGGAATGTTTAGGTTTGTATATATAAATCTGGTCAAGTAAAATTGACTTCATTTTTTTGAGAGTAAGGAAAAAGTTTTAGGTAGCTGTATCACTCTACATTTTTTTATTTTGCTAATGTTTATGCATGTTTTGTATTTAGGGATAGACAGCAAACCGTTAACTTACATATTTTTGCCAGGAGATCAGCATCTCCTTTGTAGAAGCATTTGGTTGCTGCTTTTGTTTTTGGCAAGGTGTGGCAGAAACAGCAGGAAAATATAAGAATAATAGGGGAAAAATAATTCTAGTTGTTAGACACTTATAAACAATAGGAAGGGTGGTACTTATAAAAGTGAAATCTCTACACTCAAAGATGATATACAGCAGTAAAAGCCAAGAGAAGATGGTATTTGAGGGAATTATGGACAAAGACCTATCTCCCTGTATTTCATCTGAAGCAAGAAAGAATCACAGCGAAAATATAATGTTGTTGGAGCTATAATGTGTACTCTCTTTCAGAAAAGGAGAAATGGTTTGTATCATAGCTTCTGAAACTAAAGTTTTATCTTACAAGAATTGCTCATTTTTGAAACCGGGCTGCTGTAAGAGTATTTGCCACTTAGGAACAGAAATAGCACCTTTCCACTAATTAATCATCAGACATCTACTGAGTACTTTCTACATATGAAGTTCTATAGTGGACACCGGCCCTCTCTAAGTACATTGGAAAGCATGCCTCCTCTTGGGGAGAGAATTACTGGAAGAAATCTTCCCTTGGTTTCCAGAATAGTAATCTTTTTTAGTTTTCTTTTTCTAACTCTGTAATGCTTTTTGTTATTTTCATCTTTTGGGGACACTTGTCCATCTTCCTCTTGGTGTCAGTATTCCTCAGGTTCAGTTAAAATCTCTCTTTCAACGATCCCATCCTTTAACATTACCTACTACTCATGTATTGATGACACCAAAAATCTTTTGTCTAAATTGAACACAAATGGCCTAAAATCCTGTCCTACATATGACCAGGGTAACCGTATAATTTGTGACAAAACTGGAACCTGCTGGGGGAATGAAAGGCAGTGCTATTAATAATTTTTTCTGGGGCAAAAATAATAAGCAAAAACTGTCCTGGGCAAATCTGTAGATAGGGTTACAGTACCTCAATCCAGCAGCCCATTGGATAGCTCTGCTTGGGGGTCTTTTAGGCACATAAAATACGATGGGTTGAGAGAACTCAGCTTCCTCTCCTTCCAGATCTACTCCTCCTGCCTTCTCTACCTCAACACAATTCTCCCTGGTTGCCCAAGCCAGAAATATGGTCAGTGTCCATAATGTCTCTCTCTCTCTCTCCCTCTCTCTCTCTGTATATGTCTCGCTATCACTTCTCAGTTAAAAATCTTCCAGACTTCCTCCAAATTTCCTTCAGAAAGAAGTCTAAATTCCTTAGGGCATGAAAACCCTCCATGCCTTGGCTCTTGGGTGCCTTTCAGCCTCTTGAACTGTCATTCCTCACCGAAGTCATACTTTTGTGTCTGCTCCTCCTTGGAGGGGCCTGCAATAGCCTTCTCTCCTCCTTCATTCTCTCGTCCATGATCATCCTTCAGATCGCTTCCTGGCTACTACTTCTCTAGGAAACTGTTCCTCAGCCTTTCTGGAAACTCTGCATTCATTCTTCCTTAAAGACTACTTTTGATTATAATAATCCCCTGAAATTCTCTGTTTATTGTTTTATTGAGGCAAAATTTACAGACAGTGACATATGCAAGTCTCAAATGAACTGTTAGATGAGTTTTGACAAATGTATGCACCCATTTATCTCAACGCTCCAATCAAGATATAAAACATTTATATCCCCCCCCAAAAGTTTTCTCATGCCCCCTCCGGGCCACCGGCGCAATCTGTAGGCAACCACTCTTCTGATTTTTATTGTCACATATATTAATTTTGCCTGTCTCTAATTTCATATAAATTACTTATTTTCATTAAACAACAAGCCAATATACATGCTTATAAAAGACATTGCTTTATTAGATTTCTTTTTAAATTTGAATTTCAAATTTATTTTTATTTGCTAAATCTGACAACTCTACTTCCATTTCATTGTTTTTTTTTCCCTTCAGTATTTCCTTAACTATTTCCATCCATTTATTCTTTTATTTTATTATGTTATGTCAGTCACCATACATTACATCATTAGTTTTTGATGTAGTGTTCCACGATTCATTGTTTGTGTTTAACACCCAGCTTTATTAGATTTTTAGTGAACACAATCGATATAAATGTGTAATGGTGAAATTTTAAAAAACATTTCGTAGTGTGCTTGCTGTAGGAGTCACAAATTACAGTCACTAGTATAGGCCGGTTTTACATTTTCATAGGCTGCTTAAAACCTATGTTTTTGGAATTGAGTAGTATCTTTTTGTCTTCTAAAAATGAGGAAGAAAATGGGTGTCTGCCTCATTCAGCAAGATTCTGCTTAATAAGGCACACTTGTAATGTTAGAAAATATGCCAACTATGAACCAGAATGCATGTAACTTGAGCAAAATCCTAATGAGCTCTGTAGGGGCAATTGTGCATTAGAATTCTAATAAGGAGAAGCTAATTGTCAGCCAAATTTATAGTCAAAGGAGGAGAATCAGTGACTATATTAATGTCGAGATCGGGGACTATATTGCATGTTAGGATGAAACCCTAGTGTGTTTTCACACATTACTTCTGGATCGAGGCAACTTCTTGAACAGAGGTTTCTGCCTGGGAGTAGAGTGGGGGAGTTTTTTTGTCAAATGGCAAAGCAAACGGATTCAAATGAGTGCAAGAGCTTTATCTAGCTTACGATAAATTGTCCCACAACACTAAGAACAGAATCTATCATAGAATAGACAATAAACAGCTAATAAATAAATGAACAGATCATTTTGGTTTTTCTTAATGCATGGGAGT
Source organism: Mirounga leonina (assembly GCF_011800145.1). NCBI lineage: Eukaryota > Metazoa > Chordata > Mammalia > Carnivora > Phocidae > Mirounga > Mirounga leonina. The sequence goes on from NW_023270158.1 coordinate 11,071,740, forward strand.
AGCTATTGAATTTTTGAGTGTGCTATCATATTTAATAATCTTCCGAAGAAAAGAAATACTTTCATTTCTTACAATAATATCTGTTCAGCTCTCTAATGAAATACTGTGTGGAGAAAATAGAATTCTTGAGACTTGTGGAGGGGCTAATGAGCCTTGCTGGTATTATTGAAGAAGAAGTTTTCATAGTTTTCAGTGATCTGCAGTTGGAGCCAGCCTCCTTCCACACGACACAGAGGTTAAAACAGCTGGCGGTTTTTCAGCTTGTGGCCAAAGCACTGCATTACCACCCCAGCACGGATCAATCCCTTCAGCCTCGTCTACACACACACACACACACACACACACACACACACACACTGCCCTTCAATTGTTAGCCTCTGAAGGGCTATACTTTCGGAAAAAATAATATTTTCCATTTTCCTCAATGTAACCTATAAACCACACGAATACCCCATATTTTTATGAAATTGCTATAGATCTGAAAAAATAGGTATTGACTGAGGCAAGGGACTCATTCTGACACTTCCTTTTAAGACTCGGGAATAGCCGTTTGTCAGACTACATGGAACCGTCCATTAGCTGGTGTATATTGCAGCTTGCAAAGTCGCTTGGTGTCTAAGGGTTTTTAAAAAATAAACTCTGCATGAATGGCTGTCACTGCCAGCTGTTGATTCCAAAGAGAATCTGTTGTCTATTCGAGTGAGCAGGTAGTCTGCGTATGCTTCATTGAGGAGCTCAAAGCCTATTAAACTAATAATTATACGTGTTTGTTAAATATGGAAGATTGGTCACTTGGGAGTTTGATAGCGGATATTGGGTAGTGGAATTAAGAAAATAAGATTAACTATTTGGACGACAGAAGAAAAGTAAGAGGTGTGGCTTGCTGATTAACCTTCACGAAGTCACTTGATTTCCTGGGGCATCAAGCCCCTTGTTTTTAAAAGGAGAGGGTCTTGTTATTCGATGGTTAAAATCCCTATCTTTAGCTGGCTGAGATGTTGTAAGCAGTTTCCCCTCACAATGAGAATACGATGGATGTTTGCTATTCATGTTTATTAGAAAGAATTATGCATCCACTTAAACCAAAGGGACAAAGCGCCAGTTAACAGGAGTGAAAAAAAAATCCTCTCTTTTTGGAGGAAATTTGAAAGCCTAAACAATAACCAAGGGGGTTAATTCCTTAGGTCCTGTTACAGCAGTAAGAGTTCTGTTTGGGTCTCAGGGATGATTAAATTACCTTAACATTTCTTTGAAATGGGTGTTAGGTAATGAAAAAAGGGACTGAGACTTCTCCAGTGCGAAAGTCATGAGAAGCAGAGAGGCCGCGGGGAGTTAGGTGGGAGAGAGAACAGAAACGGGGTGATGAAAACCAGACAAGTTCACAGCAGAATCGAAAGGGCTTGTTTTGAGGGCTACGCAAGTTCTTAAAGCACGTTAAGAACAACACAAAGGCAACTAGTCACTTTATAATTATAAATTTGTTTTGGCCAGGGAAATGAACTGTTCTTATGGAGATCTTTTCTGCTCGGCACCTAGAGTCGAAATGTAGGCAAACGGAGCAATGAAAGCAGCTCATGCTGTGTGTGGGACGGAAGCCCTGCCATTACCGAGCACCATGGGCCCCATGGGCTGGGGTAGATGACTCTTAAGCATTAGTTCATATTTTTCCAATTAAACATAAGTTGTGTTTCTTTATGTGTTACAAAAGAGTTAGTCATTTAGTCCCTATAAGGAGTATTTTGTCAAAAGCAACGATTAGAGCCAGAGACAAAGGAGCCTATAACTGGATTATAGGCCTCCCCCCATTCTAACAGGATTCAGTGCCATACACAGCTAATTGTGATGTAACAGTGATAGCTTTTGGAACAAAAACAGTAGTCAATAAAAGAGGACGCTGGCAAGACATTAGGAGTGAAATGATGGTTGAAGAATTGCAATGTAATACATGAAAACTTGTACCAAACTGTCTAATCCGGCAGAGATGAAATGAACAGATCCATAGCATGAGCACTTAATATTTTGCTTGAATTTTTTTCTTACCCTTTGGTTTGTTCAGTTTGTATGGGTTTGTCTTCCTGGGTCTTGGTTTATATTTATAGGCCTGAGACTTGGAAGACGTACCTCCAATACATACCTTCAAATTTCAACTTGAGGTTTAAATGAAAGATTATTTATTATATCACAGTGTTGTTTTAGTTTGAAATCTCTGTTCTGTGCCCACTCACATCTACATTATCTGTTGCCCTCAGAAGGAGAAAGAATCTCCCACATACATCATTCCAAGATTGAGGAGATATGTCCAAATCGTAGAAGTGGTAGATCAGGTGATACTAGCTTATCTGTTTGCCTGACACAGACTTGGCTCCTCTGGGGGCGGCCACAGCAGACCCACCACCTCATCACATGGGAGGACTGTCTGGGTGTGGTGTCCGTCACTCCCTTATTTGCAATAGGACACGGTGTTGGTGAATTTAATATGGGGTTTCCAAAAACAATTTTGTTTGAGCCCCACCACTTCGACCAGTTACTTATGTTTCTCATGTGAAAACAGCAGAAATGACAATAACGCAACCGTAGGCCTGTTGTGGAAAAAACGGGATAATGAATGTGAAAAGGCTCCATGGAGTAGGTGACACAGAGCAAGTTCTTGCTATTGCCAAGGGCAATGTCACCAACCGGCCGGGGAATTAACCCTTCGCTTCATGTGCCCTATGGTGTTGCATGTATTTGTGCTTCTCACACTTGGGTCACGTTCGAAGTTCTTCCTCGGTAGAACCTTAATTGAGGACATCAAGAGGGGGATGCTTGGTCAATTTTCTTTCAGAAAGAAAAGTAAACACTGAGCGGCATGGCAGGGTTAGTTGGGAGCTGTGGTTGCCGTCTTCTCATTTCATCTGCTCATGCAGTTTCTATATCCCTCATCAGGCCACCTGCCACAGTGGGAAGGTGCTGTAATACTTGAAAAATAATTGTACAGCAAAGTCATATTTTGGAAATGTCAGCCTTGGCTTCTTTTTCTTGTATTTCTTTTTATCCTTACACTCCCCTGTGTTCGGACAATTAGGTTAAATGCCTAATGCTGTATTCACAGCAGGCAGCAGAGGTCTGTCAGTAATGGGTGTTTGGATTCTAAAGGCTTCCATTTTAGAGGGGATGAAAAAACCCAGGGCATAAACACTCTGGAAGAATTAGGAAGCCATAGAGTAAGTCTGTTCTCCCTTCTAGGTTAGACAGTTGCCCACAATGAGGCAGGCAGAGTCAGAGAGGGGGGCAAAACTTGGTTTTGAGGTTTCAAGGGAAGGGGCCTTGGGACCCACTGGTCACCACTTCGCACTAAAATCTTGGTTAGGTTTGTGGAAACCAAGGATAGAGAATGCTTGCTATTCACGTCTGCCTCCTCCGTTTCCTAGAGAGAGCATGGGGAAGCAGGAGACATGACTGTGGAGGAAAGTTGGGGTATCTGAGACCCTGCCACAGAGTTGCCTGGTGCCCTGTGCAGGGCCTGAGCAGTGGAGTATATTCCATGGCCCTGACAGTGGCCGTAACCAGGCTCACATACCTCCTGCATCTGAAGAGGACTTGTGGTTGGCACAAAGGTTTCAGGCAGTGACCTGCACAGACACCTTGGGCGTGCGTGCGTGCATGTGCATGCACACACACAAATACAAGTGATGGCCACGTGGACATCACGATAGAAACCAGCATGAGAAAGGCTTGCATACACCCCCAACACCTTGTCACTCCGCAGGCCACCTACCTTTGGGGAATTTCCTGGCATTCAATTTTTATCTAATGGCCGGCTGAGAACTCAAAACATAATATAGGTTCAGATAGAGGAGGTCCTGTGTTTGTGGAATGACATTGTTACGTGTTCAGGCACAAACACTGTTGGGGGGCCGGAGCAGCAAAGATTATGCCATGAATAAAGCTGAACATGCAATCTGATTGAGATTGGATTCCACGGTAAGGGCAGTGGCACTGACAAAGGAAATGGGAGAGAACTGTCTTCATGAACACATGCATTCCCAGCCTGTGGGCGAGAAAAGACAGCTCGCTCGGGTCTGTTTGGGTAGCTGTAGTTCATTTGAAAGGCAGATGAAGCTAGTTTCTTCCTGGCCTGTGTCACCAAGGAAATCACGGGAGGTAATGAAGCTCCGCAGCAAGCCAAATGAGAGCCGGGCCTTGCACTTTAAGGCCTGGGTTCCTAGAATATGTGTATGGAGATGGTGTTGACTTGCAACGGCAGCCAGTTCTGGAGGAGACTCTCATTTGGAATGGCATTTCTAGAAACTGAGTGGTCACAAAAATCTGCTGGGTACCACTTAAAAATAGCTTTGATTCCTAGGCATGACCTCAGATCTATTGCATCAGCCTCTCTAGGGCAGAGGTTTCAGATTTACATTTTCTTTTCTCTTTTTAAGGGAGGGGAGGGGCAGAGGGAGAGAGAGTGAGTCTTAAGCAGTCTTCGCCCTCAGCACAGAGCTCGATGTGGGGGATGTGGGGCTCAATCCCACAACCCTGAAATCATAATCTGAGCCGAAACCAAGGGTCGGACGCTCAACCGACTGCACTACCCAAGGGCCCCTCATTGTGATTCTTTTTGAACACTCCACTGGGAATGAAACAACAAAGGCATGCTCAGTGAACGGTAGCAAGAGCTAACATTTCTATAGGTCCTTTTGGGTTTTAGAATGTATGATCTTATTTAATATTCATAGCTTTGAGACATGGGTTGTAGGAAACCCGTTGAGTCATGGAGTTGCAGCCTTAGAAGTATTGGTTGGGTAGCTTATCGAAAGTGTCCGGCTGGAAATCCTCAAGTGCATCTTGCTGCTTGGAGGAATGGCATCATGGGAGTAAACATTGAGCTGCACTTCTTTTTTTTTTTTTTTTAAGATTTTTAATTTATTTATTTGAGAGAGAGAGAATGAGAGACAGATAGCAAGAGAGGGAAGAGGGTCAGAAGGAGAAGCAGACCCCCCGCTGAGCAGGGAGCCCGATGTGGGACTCGATCCCAGGACTCCAGGATCATGACCTGAGCTGAAGGCAGTCGCTTAACCAACTGAGCCACCCAGGCGCCCGAGCTGCACTTCTTAAACTTCAGTGTTGATAGGCATCCTCTGGGGATCTTGATAAAACACAGATTCTGATTCAGTAGGTCTGAGGTGGGCCTGAGATGCTGCATTTCTAAGGACACCCACGTGCTGCCACGATCCTGCAGGCCACGCTTTGAGAAGCAAGGCATTCCCTTAAGATCATCTTCATGTCTCTGATGTGTCAAGCAGACCAGCTGTGCTTAGGCTTATGAGGACTCCCCAAAGGGCAGTAGATCTTTGCTTTCTGGGAGGAAATATAAATGATCCTTGGAGACAATGTACCCTCAGTAAACTTTGTTACCTGCATGGTAAAAGAAAGCCTAGCTTGTTCTAATTAGGCAGATTGAACGCTGCTGGATACACCATGCATGCTCTTCCAGAGTTGGGAGCACTGAAGTTCAGTAATACATTTGCAGTGGAGAAACTACCCTGGATTTAATTTAATATCGTTGGCAAGGAGGCATTTTAGGGTCTTGTAAATATGCTTGCAATCATTACCCTGGCAAAGAGAGGAAGAGCTGCTTAATAGAGATGTCCAGTTGATAGAATGCTGCATAAACCAGCTTTCAGGATACTTTTGGTGATGATATCCAGATGAACTCAGAGAGACGACGCACCAGAAATACATGGACCAATATTCCATTATCAGTCTTGGAACCATCCAGTGAGAGTCACACTTTATCTATTCTTTGTCATAAAAGCCAAACGAACAAGTATAAGCTATTACTTCAATTTGTAATTGAAAGGCTGTGTGGCATAGAGATTTACTGAGTATCTGCTACAGTATCAATCATATTAAAAATAAATGCTCAACTACACACACTCAAAGTGTACTGAAAAAGAAATCAAATTGCGAGGCTGTTTGTGTATGTTAAAGCCTTCACGTACGCGGGAAAATATATCTGAGTGTGAGAGAATTGAACTAGAGTTCATTGGCCTTTAATAAAGTTATTTAGCTCTAATCCTTAGGTAGATATAAGAAAATCAGAAGTGCTTGATTCAGATAGACACTGGGTAAAATGAAAAGAAAAAAAAAAAAAAAAGCCTAGACTTCCAGAAAAGTAATGCTGCACAGGCTTTATCAAATCCTCCCTATCAGCTCTGTAATTCTCAATGAGGCTCAGCATGACAGTTCAAAATAAAACAGGGACATGACAAGGCAATAACTCTGGGAGCATTAGAGTAAGGTTCAATATGCTTCCCTTCCCCCATTAGTGCTCTCCCCGGCATTCTCCCAAAGCCCCTGAGGGAGCCGAAGGGGTAGTAGAATCTATCCTTACGTGTTCGGGACTGATTTTCTTTTCTTCCTTTTGTGTCTTCTTTTTTTTTTTTTTTAAGATTTTATTTATTTATTCATGAGAGACAGACAGAGAGAGAGGCAGAGGGAGAAGCAGGCTCCCAAGGAGCAGAGAGCCCGATGCGGGACTCGATCCCAGGACCCTGGGATCATGACCTGAGCCGAAGGCAGACGCTTAACCATCTGAGCCACCCAGGCGCCCCTTCCTTTTGTGTCTTCTTAAACCAGCCAGTATTGTGATTATTGAATTCTCTTTTAACACCTTAACCATGAAGTGGGAAGGGAAGTGTGAGTTACCTATGATAACAGTAGTGCTGTGTAAATAAGCAACTGCAAGAATCTCCCTAGCAAACAGGATGCATTTATCTTGCTCAAGAGGCCGCTGACTGGCTATGAGTAAACTTTTCTAGATTGGGCTTGGTTGGGACGGCTGCAGCCTCCTCCCGGGACTCAAGTAGATAAAGAGGTCCTAGTGGGCAAGTGGAAACACTCACGAAGTTCTTAATGCACACTGTCATGTCTGCCTTCTTTTATTGGTCAAAGAAAGTAACATGGCTGAAGTCGAAGTCAATGCGTGGGGAAATGAACTCATGAGGATTGTCTCCAAAGTTCAGGACCCAGGTATAGAAATGGTGAAGATGTGGGTTCTTATTGTAGTATATTTTGGTAGACAGAACGACCTGAAACTTAGACCTTTTTTCTTTTTTTTTTTTTTTTTGGAGAGAGAGCACTCACCCGTGTGAGTGAGCACAGGGAGGGGCAGAGAGAGGATCTTCAGCAGGCTCCACACTCAGCACAGAGCCCAATGTGGGACTCGATCTCACAACCCTGAGATCACAACCTGAGCTGAAATCAAGAATCAGACACTTAACCAACTGAGCCACCCAGGCACCCTGAAACTTTGATCTATTTTAAGCAAAAAATTACTTGAGGGACACCTGGGTGGCTCAGTTGGTTGGGCGTCTGCCTTCAGGTTGGGTCACCATCCCAGGGTCCTGGGATCAAGTCCCACGTCCGGCTCCTTGCCCAGTGGGGAGCCTGCTTCTCCCTCTGCCCCTCCCCTGCTCATTCTCTCTCTCTCTCTGACAAATAAATAAAATATTTAAAAAAAATAACTTGAGTAGGAAGGAAGAGAAGACCGTGATAACAGTAGAGTTGTCCAACAAAACATAGGATGCTCAGTTAAAAGTGAATTTGAGATAAACAATATTTTTTCTATGAAAATATGTCTCGTGTGATATTGAGTGGTTCAGGGTAAACTGGTCTACATTGGATAGATGCAGTATTTTGGACCCATATGTATAATACTGATGTTTTATCTGAAATTCAAATTTAACTCCATATCGTGTTGTTTCCTTCACCTAAATCTGGCAACCCTGAGGATGGAGCTATTGAGACAACTGGCCCTCCCAGAAGCTAAGGAGGGACAATTCTTAGATAAAATGAGCTTTGCAAACCTGTCCTATTTCCTGCCTCCCAAGATGTTTTACTACTTTCATAGCTTTGTTCTTGCCTATTTCCCACCAGGAGCATTGTTATTGGCAGAGACGAGACTCGGCCAGTGCCAGGATGGTAACCAGCTACCGGCTTTTGCGAGAGACGGGGCATCTGAGTGATTGGTCCCCGCGCATGCCGTACCGGCTGTTCAGTATTTTTATTTTCACTCCTGCTCATTGGCAGACATGAAGGCACCCGAGTGTGAGTTAATGCCGTAGGCCCACTGAGAAACCTGATAATGTGGAACCTGACAAGGCATTAATCTTTTAATGTGTCCCCAAATATTTATCTAAAAGTTCAACTAAGCATTATAAGAGGAAAGGGCAAAACATATAACCTCCTCAGCAAATACTAAAGCCGGATGGTCACAGGAACCGTGTTCCTTGGAAAGCAATTTTAAGTGTATCTATTCTCACCTATTAATTTTTTATTGCTAACTAATAAATGGCGACAAACTTAGTGGTTTCAAACAACGGGCACGTATGAGCTCATAGTCATGTGGGTTCAGCAGGGAAGGGCTGGGTTCTCAGCTCAGGGTATCATGGCCTAAAATCTCGGGGTCTACCAGGCTGAGTTATATGGAGACTGGCAAAAAATCCACTTCTGAGTGCATTCTTGCTGGCAGCATTCAGTTCCTTGCAGTTCGAGGACTGTGGTCCCCATTCTCTTGCTGGCTGTCAGCAGAGGCCACTGTCAGCTCCAGATGCCACCTGTGTTCCTTGACAGGTGGCCTCCCTTATTCTCAAGCCAGCAATGGCACTTCTACTCTCTGACTTTGTCTTCTGCAACCAGCCACAGAAAATTCTGTGCGTTTAGGGGGCTCATCTGATTAAATTGGGGCCCACCTCAAATGCTCTCTGGACCTTAAGATGGACTCATTGCAAGATTCCTTTATAGTAATGCCTAGTTCAGTGTTGGAATAGCTGGGAGAACGCGAATGCACACCAAGGGCCTAGAATCTTAGAATTCTGCCTACCACGCTGACCGCGCTTTCCGGGGGAGCTGTACAAGTTTCCCCCCACACAGGAGGCGCCTATCTTGTCCCAAATCCAGGTGTTCCATTTAGCCAGTCTGTTGCACTCTCTCAGAAATGATCATTTCTTTCTTCAAGACCATAATTTCCCAGGGACGGTTTTAGTGCCCCCTTGTGATTAGTGCCCTGACTAACCTGTCCCAGATACGACCCTGCTCTACCCTTCAGTGACTCTATGTATGGTGTGCTGCAGTAGTTTTCCCTTGTGAGTTTCTTTATTCCATTTTATATATACATTATCTTCAATGGCAGGCAGGAGAAATACCACAGAATTTTTTTTTTTCTCCGTCTCTTCTACTTCGCCGTAGCAAAGCGGTTTGAATCTAGTTGGATCTCATGATTTGCTTTTTTTCCCCAGTTAATTTCCAGAACATAGATTTACCTCCTATTGTGTGTCATTTATATGTTAAAAATGCTGCAATGGCATGAGCTACCCACACAATCTTCTGCTGGAAGAGAGGTTTGCTGCCCTTATGCAGTGGCTCCTTGACGTCAGAAATTCATTCCATGTTTATTTCTTCTGTGACGATTAACACCTAAGGTTGATTTGCAGGCTTTCATTGTGCTACGTACATGTAGATGATCTATTTTTTTCCTCAGGACTCTGAGTTTTAAAACACCGTTAATTATTTCACATTCCATTTATTCCAGAAGATGGCGCTGCTGCTACTTCTCCTGCAAAGGAGCTCAGTACAACAGGAAGAAAGCCTCAGTAGGATATTTTAGCATTTCATAATAATATACCCGGCATCCATACTGACAAAAATATATTTGAAAATACCTAGTACATTACTTTTTCTCCTTATGTTAGGTTTCGTCCTATAGAAGAAAAGATCACAACTCCTACCCATTAAAAGAAATGTGTTGAGGTGGAAGGAGTAGAGACCTTCTGTGCTGTCCTGTTAGCAGAATCAGGACTCAGTTGGTGACTGAACTGAACAGTTACTCTTTTTGAGACGTGTGCAGTGGCTTCTGATATTAGATACAGACCCACAGAGGCCTTCTTAAGTGGTTCTACTTTGAATAATGTTGTCACCAGCGGTTTTCACTTAAAGAATGAATAGTACCTATTGCTATTAGTAGAAACTTGAGCTCTTGCTCTTAAATGATTTACCTTTTAGCTTTTTTTAAACGACATTAATATGGTGAAGTAGTCAATAAATGCCAGAGATTGGACATTCTTTTATACCTGGAAACCTCACATTGGAATTTAAAATTTTGACTTTAGCTCTTCAGGTGCTGAACGTTTTATTTATTTTGTATTTTTTATTTTTTTTAAAGATTTTATTTATTTGAGAGAGAGAGCACGAGCACACGTGAGAGAGCACGGGTGGGGGGAGGGGCAGAGGGAAAAGCAGACTCCCCGCTGAGCAGGGAGCCCGACGTGGGACTCCATCCCAGGACCCCAGGATCATGACCTGAGCCAAAGGCAGATGCTTGACCGAGTGAGCCACCCAGGCACCCGCTGAATGTTTTACCAATGGATTAAATCCTCTTAGCAAGTACTTCCATTTGAGGCAATAAGGAGGCAGGATACAGAGAAATAAGGACTAGAAGTTTATACTAGTGACATGAAATCAAGGAAAAAAGCTATTATTTACCTAAAAGAAGAGGCTCAGAAACAAGTAAGTGACCCTGAATGCTTTGGGAAAGTAATATATTTCCTTTGAAAATATATTAATACCATGAATTAGTCAGCATACTGCTTATTTTTATGGCTGTAGATGTGCATATCCTAGCATATCTTTCTAAGAATTTGCAAAATTTTTGTCTGTATCCAACTAATTTGACTGTATCTCCCGAGGCATCCTGATTTCATTAGCACGTATTCATTTACTTGTTCTTCCAACAAATGTTTGTCTATCAAGAGTCTTTTTCATGGCCAGAATGGCTCTAGCTTCTACATAGCCAAGAATGCCTGCTCGAATGGAGCTTACCATCTAGTAGAGGGAGACAGGTATTATGGGTTCAGTTGTGCCCCCCCAAAAGGGGGGAATGCTGTAGTGCTGACCCCCAGTATCTGTGAAGGTGAGTGACCTTATATGGATATAGGTTCTTTGTGGATGTGATCAAATTAAAATGAGGTCCAGGGAGCTCAGTCAGAAGAGCATTCAACACCTGATCTTGGGGGTCGTGAGTTCAAGCCCCACGTTGGATGTAGAGATAACAATCAATCAATCAATAAAAACTAACTTAAAAAAAATTAAATTGAAGTCCTCCTGGATTAGGGTGGTCCCTAATGCAATGGCCAATATCCTGTTGATAAGAAGAGGGAAATTTGGACACAGACACCAACAGAGAAGAAAAACACCATGGCGACAGAGGTTAGAGATTGGAGTGATGCATCTATAAGCCATGGGTGCCAAAAACTGCCGGCAACCACCAGAAGCTAGAAAGAGGCAAGGAATGATCCTTCGCTAGAGCCTTCAGTGGGAGCATGGCCCGACTAACATCTTGATTTCAAACTTACAGCCTCCAGAACTTTGGGAGATTTCTATTGTCATAAGCCACCCAGTTTGTGATAATTGTTATAGCGACACTGGAAAAGTAATACAACAGGTAATAAAAATTCAAGTAGCAAATTATATAATATATGAAAAAGTGGTTTTGGAAATAATTCTAGGAAGAGGGTCTAGGGAACATCACACAAATTGCACTTTTTTTTTTTTTAAAGATTTTATTTATTTATTTGACAGAGAGAGACACAGCGAGAGAGGGAATACAAGCAGGGGGAATAGGAGGGGGAGAAGCAGGCTTCCCGCGGAGCAGGGAGCCCGATGCGGGGCTCGATCCCAGGACCCTGGGATCATGACCTGAGCCGAAGGCAGATGCTTAACGACTGAGCCACCCAGGCGCCCCTCAAATTGCACTTTTTAAAAAATGTATTTATTTATTTGAGAGAGAGAGATTGGAGAGAACGGGGGGAGGGGCAGAGGGACAGGGAGAAAGAGTCTCAAGCAGACTCTGTGCTCAGCACAGAGCCCGACGTGGGGCTCAATCCCATGACCCCAAGATCATGACCTGAGCCAAAACCAAGAGTCAGATGTTTAACCGACTGTGCCACATAGGTGCCCCACAAGTTGCAGTTTTAAAGAGGGTGGTCACAGTAGGCCTCATGGAGAAGGTGACATTTGAACAAAGAATTAAAGGAATTGCTGGAGATAGTCATGCAAATATCTGAAGAGAATGGTCCGGGCAGAGGAAACAGCAAGTGCAAAGGTCCTGAGAGGAGAGTATCTGTTGTATGGTTGTTTTAGTTTCTTAAAGTTACTGTGATAAATTACCATAAACCAGGCGGCTTAAAACAACAGAAATATATTCTCTGACAATTCTAAAAGTCAGAAGTCTGAAATAAAGCTGCAAACAGGGTGCCACACTCCCTCCAGAGGTTCGAAACGAGAATCCTTCCTTGCCTCTTCCAGTTCTGATGGCTCAAGGTGTTCCTTGGTTGTGGTTGCACCGCCTTAATCTTTGCCTTTATCTCCGCATGACCTTCTCCTCTGTGTCTCCGGCTTGGCCTTCTCTGTGTATCTGTGTCTTCTTTTGTGTAATTCGTAAGGACGCTTGTTGCTGAATTTAGGGCCCACCCCGGTAATCCAGAATGATTTTAGTCAAGGTCCTTAATTACATCTGCAAAGAACCTTTTTTCCAAATAAGGCCGTATTCATATTGCACAGGACACATCTTTTTGAGGAGCACCATTCACGCCAGTCCCTGTGTGCGTGGACAGCGGGAAGGAGGCCTGTGTGGCTCTAGCAGACACGTGGAGAGCAAGAGATGGAAGAATGCTGTCAGAAAAGAATCCGGGTGGAGGGTGAGAGGGATTGTGTAAGGTGTCAGAGGTCGCTCTCCTGACTCTGCTTGTCACTCTGAGTTGGATGGGAGCATACAAGTTACTCAGGAGGAACTGATTCCTTGACAAGTTTGAGATAACCTGCATTTTCTCCCTGTTTTAAGAGCGTTTAGTTGTGTGCTTTTGTTACTTAGTCATCAAGAAGGAAAAACTGTAATGATTTTCACTGGTAGCTCAAGAAAAACTAAGAAGATAAAGAATTGTCCTAAGTCAAATACCAGACTAATATTTCCACCACTGCCCAGCATTTCCATGAACCTGTCAGATCCCAGTTAGGGGAGGAAAAATAAGCCACCTGGAAGGGGCAGACCAGCTTCCGCTTCCTGTTTCCTGCCTTTGAAGGTAGAAGTCTTTCAGCTCAAAACTTCCAGGTCATAGTGCCAGGTCAGTGCTTTCCCTCAGCCTGTACTGGGGGTCCTTCTCTATTGTCTACAGTTGCTACTTCTGCCCAGAGGCCCAGGGGAGAAGCACTCAGAATCAACTCCCACTTTAAAGAATAAGTCATTACAGCACTGGCCAGTTTTTCTGTCCATCTTATCTCTGCATTTACTGCCTATGGTCTTCTGTGCAAGCTGGAATTTTCAACATGGCGTTATGGGTATTTCATGCCTGCCTTTGATAAAACATAATAATAAAATATAGTATCAATTGCAGGTACTACTTACAAAAACCCAAGTCCCTGCCACTACCAATGCCCCCTAAGATCTGTTCTCAACCCAGAAGACAGAATGAGGTTTTTTTTGAGATATAAGTCAATTTAGGTTACTTCTCTGTTACAACCCTCTAATAGCTCTGCATTTCACTCAGTGTCAAAATCGAAGTCCTTACAAAGGACTTCAGAGCCCTGAGGGATCCGGCCCCTGTCACTCCACTAACTACATCTCCTACCCTCTCCCCGTCACTGACTACTGCTGTTACGGGGTCCCCCTGCCTGTTCAGGGATCTTGCCAAGCCTACTCCAGCTCCAGGCCCACACTATCCCGCGACCAGCTACACAATCCTTAGGCCCTTACCCGGCGTCTAGAACAGTGCCTGGCACATACTGTGTATTTAATAAATATTGGTTTAATTAGTGAATATGATGTGCCTGACATACTGTGATATTCTATTAACACATTATCTCATTTTATCCTTAAAATTAGAAAACTGAGGCTTACAGAGGTTGAGTTATAAAAAGTAAGTGGCAGGCGCCTGGGTGGCTCAGATGGTTAAGTGTCTGCCTTCGGCTCAGGTCATGATCTCAGGGTCCTGGGATCGAGTCCCGCATCAGGCTCCCTGCTCAGTGTAGAGCCTGCTTCTCCCTCTCCCTCTGCCACTCCCTCTGCTTGTGCTCTTCTGTCTATCTCTCTGTCAAATAAATAAATAAAATCTTAAAAAAAAAAAAAGTAAGTGGCACAGATGGTACTAGAATCTGGGCACTCTGTCTCCTGAGTCTAGGCTGTTATAGGTCTCCATTTTACGGATAGTCTCATAGGCACAGACAGTTCATGTGATGTTTGCAAAGTCACAGTATTAGAATGCAGTAAAGCCAGGGTTCAAATGCAGTTTTGATCAATCATAAAATCCTTATTTTTAATCACTACGGTAACTGTGGTGAACCAAATCCATGGCTGATTTTTTTTAAAATACAGTAAAACAAAACAACACAATAAAAACCCACGTATCATAAAATATACCATTACTTAACAATTTTTTTTTTTTAAGATTTTATTTATTTATTCATGAGAGACAGAGAGAGAGGCAGAGGGAGAAGCAGGCTCCCAAGGAGCAGGGAGCCCGATGTGGGACTCGATCCCAGGACGCTGGGATCATGACCTGAGCCGAAGACAGACGCTTAAACATCTGAGCCACCCAGGCGCCCTACTTAACAATTTTAAAGAGTACATTTCAGTAGTGTTAAGTATGTTCATATTTTGCAACAGATCTCTAGCCCTTTCTCGTCTTGCAAAACTGAAACCCTATCCCCAGTGAATACCAATTCCCGATTTCCTCCTCCCCCAGTCCCTGGTAGCCACCATTTCACTTTCTGTTGCTCTAAGTTTGGTTACTGTAGCTACTTCCTATGAGTGTAATCACACTGTAGTTGTCTCTTCGTTTTTTATTTTTTATGGGTTTTTTTTGTGTGGCTCACTTATTTCACTTAGCCTCAGGTCTTCAAGGTTCATCCATGTTGCAGTATGCGATAAGATCTCCTTCTTTTTTGAGGTTGGATAATATTTCACTGTATGCATCTACCACATTTTCTTTATCCATTCACCCCCCAACAGACACCTGGGTTGCTTCCACCTCTTGGCTGTTGTGAATAATGCTGCAATGAACATGGGTGTCCATATCTCTCTGAGATCTTGTTTTGAATTCTTTTGGACACATACCCAGACATTGCTGATCATTTTGAAAGTCTTGAAACTGTTCCAGAAATTATTAGTGAGATTTCATAACTCCTTTTTTGGCCCTAGGTTTAGAATTCATTTTAAATTTTTTCATCTCTGTGGTGCTTACTACACTCCTGAAGGACCAGCAGCCAAGTAATCTATGCATCTACCTATTCTAAAACGTCAGCTATTCTAAAACATCAGACAAATCTCATCATTCGTCATTTATTTTCAAGGAAAAAGGAGTCACCTGAAATTTATTTTGCATGTTATTGATTTGTCTGCTCAGCTACTTAGTGATAAATGCAATGAGAAGTTCTGGTGATAACTGGCATTTATTGTTTCTACCCTAAACTCTAGATTTGCTACTCCTGACTCTGGTAGAATAGCCTTAGAAACCTGAACTTTCATGGAATTTGTTAGAATTTCCCCCTCTTTTTCTTGCTTGGGGAAATTTAAGAAAAGCTTGAAATTATTTTTCACTTGACACATTTCTGTATTATAATATGATTGCCATTGTAATAATAGTTTGCACCGCTGATATATCACAGAATTATCATTTCTTTTTTGTGATGGGAATAATTAAGATGAAGTCTCTTAGCAAGTTTGATTACAGTGCAATATTGTTGTCTATATTCACTGTTCTGTACATTAGATCTCCAAGACTTGTCTATTAATCTCAAGTTTGTACCCGTAAACAACATCTCTCCTATTCCCCTACCTCCCAACCCCTAGTAACCACCATTTTACTCTCTGTATTTATGACTTAAAGCCTTTTTAGGTTCCACATGTAAGTGGTAACTTAAGGTATTTGCTTTTTTTGTGTGGCTGAGCTGACTTGGGGTAATAGCCTCAGGGTCCATTTGTATTGTTGCAAATGCTAGGATTTCCTCCTTTTTCATGGCTGAATAATCGTGTCTGTGTGTCTCACATCTTTTTTCCCCTCATCTTCTTAATCCATTTTCCATTGACGACCACTTAGGTTGTTTCCATATCTTGACCATTAGGAATAGGGCTGCACTAAACATGGGAATGTAGATATCTTCTTGATATCCTGTTTTCATTTCCATTGGGTGTATACTTGGAAGTGGGATTGCTGGATCATAGTGTAGTTCTATTTTTAATATTTTGAGGAATCTTCATACTGTTTTCCATAATAGCTATATCAGTTTACATTTCCCGCAGTAGTATACAAGCATTCTCTTTTCCACATTCCCTTGCTACTCAGTGCACTTGTTATCTTTCATCTTTTTGATAATAGCCATTCTAACATCTTTGTAAGAACAGCTCCTTGTGGTTTTGATTTGCATTTCCCTGATGATAAGTGATACTGAGCATCTTTTCATGTGGCTGTTGGACATTTGAGAAATGTCTGTTTGGGTCCTTTGCCCATGTTTTAATTGGGTTACTTGTTTTTTCACTATTGAGTTGTAGGAGTTCGTTTTCTTTGCTGTGCAGAAGTGTCTGATACTTCAGATAAAGCATTAAATAGTAGCCGGTAAAGTGGGCATTTTTACCTTATTCATTAGAGCAGTGATGCTCTTGGTGTTTATTGAGTAAAATGCTGGTTTGGGGGCATGCACATGTGTGTGCAATACTACTTTGAAAAATAATCATTGAGCTTTTCATCAGAAATGGATGCTGAAGATTTTGGGGGGTATCTTTTTAGCATCTATGAAGTTTATCACATGATCTTTCTCCTGAGCTCTGTTAATACCATGAGCTATTTTAATAAGTTACTTAATATGAAACTATTCTTAGACTTTTTGAGAAAACCTCACTTGCCCCTGATATGCTGTTGTTTTGATGCCTTAATGAATTCTGCTTGCTAAGATTTTATTTGGGATTGTTGCTTTGACAGTCAGAAGTGAGACTGGTCTGTATGTTCCTTTTTTGTCCAGTTTCTATCCAGTTTTTGCATCAGTGGTAAATTCACTTCATAAACACGCTTTGTAAATGTCCCTTCTTTTTCTGTGCTCTGAAACCATTAAGTGGCATTGGTTCTACTTGGCCTTTGCTGAACTGGCTGTGTTCTTTTGGGCCTAGGCTTGGCCTTTTAGCAGGGGGTAGTTACTTGACAACTTTCTCTGTTCCTTCTAACTTTATTATTGATTCGTACTTTTTCTTTCTGTTAGAATCAATTTTGGTAAATTGTATTTCTTAGAAAATTATCAATTTAACCTGTTTTTCACATATATTTGCAAACACTCTATATACTATGATTTTTCTATGTTAGAACCCTGGCAAGAAATAGTTGGCATATTTAACCTGAGCATTCTGAGGAAAGTTAAATAAAAGAACAAAGATGTGGGCAAGGTTTAAGGAACTCAAAGAGGAATAGTACAGGATATTGGGCTTTTAACAATGGGGAGCTCTCACCAATGCAGGGAAGGGGAGAAGAGAAAGAGGGATTACTAGAACCAGAGAGGGTGGTTTTATAGTGAAGGCTGCCTAGCAGGAACTGTAGTTTTGGGGAAGGAATGCAGGTAGTCCAAAGTAGCTTAGTGGGAGGGTTCTTGGGGGCAATAAATAGCCCAATCTCATTTCCTTACCATTCTCTGATTTTCCACTTGGCCAAACCCAAATGAAAACCGGAGGGAAAGGAAGCTTGCAAGTTTTGAGTCAGCCTTCCCTTGGCACAGGGCGGAGCAAAGAAAGTAGGGAGGGGCTAGTGGGAGAAATCCAGCACAATTTAAAAAATGTAGTCCTTTAGTGATTATTTTTCCCAAGTCATTTCTTATTTTGTTTTATATTGTGCTTTCTTTACTTGATTAGGTTAGCAAGTGATTGATCTGTTTTGTAGATTTTTTAAAAGATTTTATTTATTTGACAGAGGTCAAGAGAGAGAGAGTGCATAAGCAGGGTCGGGGGGTAGGGGTAGAGGAAGAAGCAGACTCCCCATTGAGCAGGGAGCCCGATGTGGGGCTCGATCCCAGGACCCTGAGATCATGACCTGAGCAAACACTTAACTGACTGAGCCACCCAGGCACCCCTACAGATTTTCTTAAAAACTTATTTTACTTTCTCTTTCAACTGCATGAAATTTTTCTTTCATCTTATTTTTTTTATATTTTCTTTTCGTTTACTTTTTTGTTCTTTTTTTCACCTTCCCAATTGGATGATTAATTTGTATTGATTCATTCACTTCTGTTTTCATCAGTATATAAGGCTAAGTTTTCTGTGCACTAAGTATATCCCAAGATGACCATTTCTTTTTTTAAATTTCTTTTTTTATTATGTTTAATTAGCCAGCATCTAATACATCATGAGTTTTTGATGTAGTGTTCAACGATTCATTAGTTGTGTATAACACCCAGTGCTCATCACCACATGTGCCCTCCTTAATACCCATCACCCGCTTACCCCATCCCCCCACCGCCCTCCCTTCTGTAACCCTCAGTTTGGTTCCTGGAGTCCAGAGTCTCTCATGGTTCATCTCCCTCTCTGATTTCTTCCCATTAAATTTTCCCTCTCTTCCCCTATGGTCCTCCACGCTATTCCTTATGTTTCACATATGAGTGAAACCGTATGATAACTCTCTTTCTCTGCTTGACTTATTTCACTTAGCATAATCCCCTCCAGTTCCATCCATGTCGATGCAAATGGTGGGTATTCATCCTTTCTGATGGCTGAGTAATATTCCATTGTATATATGAACCACATCTTCTTTATCCATTTATCCACTGAAGGACATCTTGGCTCCTTCCACAGTTTGGCTACTGTGGACATTGCTGCTATGAACATTGGGGTGCATGTGCCCCTTCTTTTCACTACATCTGGATCTTTGGGGTAAATGCCCAGTAGTGCAATTGCTCGGTCATAGGGTAGCTCTATTTTCAACTTTTTGAGCAACCTCCATACTGTTTTCCAGAGTGGCTGCACCAGCTTGCATTCCCACCAACAGTGTAGCAGGGTTCCCCTTTCTCCGCATCCCCGCCAACATCTGTCATTTCCTGACTTGTTAATTTTAGCCATTCTGACTGGTGTGAGGTGGTATCTCATTGAGGTTTTGATTTGGATTTCCCTGATGCCAAGTGATGTTGAACATTTTTTCATGTGTCTGTTGGCCATTTGTATCCAAGATGACCATTTCTGTTACTGTGTCTAGATCAGAACTCTTCCTCGGACTTCCTAGGTTCATAATTTTGCAACTGTGGATGTTGGAAATTGTAAACAAGCCTGTTAAGGAACACTAAAATCCCGCAATACTTGGCTCTATCTCAACAAATACCCACTTAACGGGATGAATACGAAGCAAACAGCAGCCCTATGGGTATGAGAATTGGTGCTTGTGGTACAGTTGCCAGTGACAGCATTATAAATGGAGTGAGAAGGTACCGTGGCTCAAACGATGTTGGTGAAAGTAACAACAAAGTGTTCAGGAAGCTGCATTTGATGCCTGAACCCTGGCTCCAGTGAGTTGAAGATCCTGATATTAAAGTGTGGCAATAGCAATTGCTTCCCAAAATGTGATAATAGAAAAAGAAATATGGTCTTTCTTAATTAATAGGTTATTTTCTAAAATAGGTGATTTTAAATATACTTATACATTACCATGATAATAAATTAAGTATTGATATGGGGCATTTGAATATATCAAATCCATCCCCAAGAAGTTTTTTATATATTCAAATTGGAAGAAATATATATATTTTTGGTAGGTATATGGAGCAAGGGTGGTTATCTTCAAATTGAGAAGAAAAGGTAATCTCCTTAATTTAGGATTCCCTTAAGAGCATGAATTTATGATTTCTGTCTCTTACAAAACTGTTTTCTTTGGAAAAGTTATTTAACTTCTTAAACCATGGTGACTTCCCTGATAAGTAGGGCATATTGATCATTTCTGTTCTATAGGGATGTTGTTAGAATTAGTTTCACATGTGAAGTACTTATCTCACAGTGTTTGTCACATAGATGTTAATTCATATATTAATTAGAAATTAATTAGTATATGATTATTATTGTGTGTGTGTTTTTCCTTTTACCCTTTTACTCCTGGGATTTCATGAATCAGGGTACCAAGTCTTACTCTCTTCTAATCTCCCAACACAGTGCTGAGCACAGAGCCATTGCCCCATAAATATTTTTTGGAAGGATCATTTTTTTACCCCATGATGGTAAAGCACAGTGTAAGACAGAAATCTGGGGGAAGGGAAGAAGGAAGTACAATAAGAAATCATGCTAAAATTAAAGTGGATATGAAAACTAAGCATCTTGAAGGTAACGCATTAGGCTACAATAAATAGGAGAGTTTATGGAAGCCGTGTGACGTGAGGCAAAGAACAAAGCCTTTGGAATTAGACGTGCATTTTAATTTGATTTTATTTACTTTAGAGCTATGGATCTTAGGGGAAGTTACTTGACAACTCTGAGCTTCTGTTTTCACATCTATTTTAAGATGTAAAAATAAAACTAAAATGGCTAGTGAATAGTATCTTTCTGAGTATTAACTGAGATGTCTCTGTAGTACTAAGAGTATCACATGGCATATAGTAACCATCCAATAAGTGTTTCTTGAAAGAACATCCTTTTGAACTTAAATAAAATCCAGATCCCAGTTTTAGTGAAACTAACTTGACAAAGAAATGCTTTTATGACAGTGAGCTAAAAGAACTCCTGTAGTCCCTTTTCATGAAGTTCATTGTGTGCTTTTTTATTCTATTTTCTATGCTTTTCCTATGATCTACAAGGTGACATACAATTTTGATAAGGAAGAGTTTAATTTTTCATAATTCTAATGCTCTAAAGAAGAGAGAATATAAAATATAATGGACTTTTTATGTGTTTCTTTGGAAAGAGCACAAAGCTAATACTCTTGCTCTTAAATCTAATACATGGAAAGTTGTGATCCATGAGACCAAAAAATGATACTCTTAGGCTGTAATCAGTGATACGTGTGATTAGAGTTGCTTAGAACTCGCCACGTGCATTTGCTCAGCCTTCCTTGTGACCAAACATATTTTCCTCATTCATTCCATTTGTTACTTAAAACCTTTCAGTTTTCCACCTATATTCAAAATATAAATAGCTGACAATATAGAGTTGCTAAATAAACATTTTCCCTGAACTCTTTGGGGAAAAAAAATCACCTTATTACACTTTAAATGTGGTGGAGGCTTCCCCCATCAAAGGATGATAACAAAGCACGGTATGAACAGTCTGAGCAATCTTCTGGCATCTGTGGTGCAAGTGTGCTGAGAAACAGCTGCTAGAATGAGCCACTTTCTTGTAATGGCGTCACCATTTTGTTACAAAACAAGCACTCTCCACAGTTAAGCCCAACTATTGGGTGTGTAAAAAAAAAAAAGACATATTTCAGGAGCAGAATCTCCTATGCCTTAGATATTCTTTTTCTGTCCATAGACATTTTTTCATTGATGAATGAGAAGCTGCCATTGTGCTCTGTAATTATTGTCTAAAAAGTTATTTCTGACAGTTGAATACACTTCCTAATATTGATTATCTTGAAGGGTTACAGTGAGTTCATAAAATGGTTTTCTACTTTACTAAGCTGTAAGAAATTTAAGAAATGGTGAAGCCAATTTCAGACTTAGTCAAGAAGATAATTTAGAGAAGGCTAAGATGTCTGATGGATAAAGGTTCCCAGAAACTTATGTAACTTTTGAGGAATCAATACATGCTTGTTGAGTGAAAAAATGAATCTCCATATTTTGCAGTACTGATGGAGGAAAAGAATAAAAGAATGAACAAGTGAAAAGTGAAAAATTAAGTGGTAACTCAGGCCGAATTTCAATGTACAATATCAAGAAAACACATTTGTGAACTTCATGGGAATATAATTTAGGATTGTAATATTAAAAGTTTCACAAGTTAATAAGAAAAACTTAATATCATTCATTGTGAACAACTCAGGGAAATAGGGGATATAAAATGTGTTTCTAGTCATAGCTGTGTATATTCTTATTAAAAATTTTGGTTTCTCACCTGAAGTCTAATGGGAAATATATAGGAAAGCCTAGTAAAAATAATGCATATATATATATGCAGATATCTACATATATCAGATTATGTGTATCTGAATCAAACTGACCTTTAAAATTAAGTATGGGAATTTTCTATAATTAGATACTGGGTGGCCTGTAAGATCACAGTAGTCAAATTTCTAGTGCTACTCCAGAGTTATAATTCATCCTCTTTTTTCAAAGTTTTACTTAAATTTTCTCTCTATGGGTTTGGCACTGCTAGATTTCATCAATACAATGTGGTCACTAAAAATTGTCACTAAAATAATAATTTTAAATGTAAGTCATTTCTTCTATTTTAACCCTACGAGTGGGCTTTTTAATCTCAACTATCTACCTATAGATTTCTTTTTTTTTTTTTTAAAGATTTTATTTATTTATTTGAGAGAGAGAGAATGAGAGACAGAGAGCATGAGAAGGAGAAAGGTCAGAGGGAGAAGCAGACTCCCTGCTGAGCAGGGAGCCCGATGCGGGACTCGATCCCGGGACTCCAGGATCATGACCTGAGCTGAAGGCAGTCACTTAACCAACTGAGCCACCCAGGCGCCCTACCTATAGATTTCTATCCAAAGCTAATGCAAAGGGTTAGATACAGGATTTAGGTTGATCCCCTTCTTTTTTTTTTTTTTTTTTTTAAAGATTTTTATTTATTTGAGAGAGAGAACACAAGCAGGGGGAGGGGCAAAGGGAGAGGGAGAAGCCGGCTCCCCGCGGATGCTGGACTTGTTCCCGGGACTCCAGGATCATGACCTGAGTGGAAGGCAGACCCTTAACTGAGCCACCCAGGTGCCCTGGTTTATCCCTTTCTTAACAAGAAATGTGTAACCCCACAGTAGAGAGTCCTAAGGTATCGCACCTACTTCATAACCTCAGAGAAGGTCATGTATGGACAAAGAGGGTTGGCATGTATGGCCTGGTGACTTAAGAGAGAGCCCCCCCACCCCCTCAAACCAGAAGATGATGGAATTTTATATCAGGTCTGTTTCACCTGAGACACTAAGCAAAAAATATTCAGTAATTAACTCTTCTGAAAATTTGTTCAGGCTTTTATAATGGATGCACCCCAAGGTGGACTGAGAGGTAGGAAATAATACGGAGTGATCACAAGTGTATGTTAAGTTGGCTTATCCTGTAGTCTGGATGGGTGACATTAGGTCCTGTGAAACCACAGGGCCAAGCATCTAGCACTCTCTTTAGTGATAGATCTTCTACATGTTGGAGTCCAAGACAACTTAAATCAGATAAAAGCTACCACTGAAGATTAGTATCTGAAGAACTTTGGTATAAATTAGGCCAATGCGTTCTTGTCAGAAATGAGGAAAGCCAGGCTCCAGGATATTAAATTGAAAGGTCACACAACCATCTACTGGAAAAATCCAACACAGATCCTTATTCCCTGACTCCTGTTCTTGGATTCCTCCCTGTATACATCATTCTCTCCATTTTTCTGGGAAGAGTATTAATGAGTTCTGAGTACAAGTTCACCCACAGCTTCTTCACTGCTATTGTAACTGCTACTTATACTCCTACTAATCCTAGCTAACGTTTCTATCATGCTCACTGTAGGGCAGGCCGTACCCTAAATTATGTATGTTAGCTAATTTAATCCTCATCAAAACTCCAAATAGATGTTGCTCTCATCTCCATTTTTTAGGTGAGGACATTGAAATTTAAAGAGGTCAAGTATCATGTTCAAGGTCATAGTGCTAGTGATTATTTTAAGAAAATAAATCCCTTAAGCTTTGAGGTATTCCACTCTGATTAAATTCATGAGAAGTAGAACCCTATAGTAGACTTTGTGATCTGTCTCTGGCTTGATCTGGATATCTCTCTCTCTCTCTCTCTCTCTCTCTCTCTCAGTTTCTTTCTTCCTTCCCCCATCTTTCCCTCCCTCCCTCCTTCATTCACACACACACACACACACAGATTATCAATGATGTGTATTAAAAATGTGACTGTGGATGTTTAATTAAGTGTCTGTTCTGAAAAGACCTGTGTAGCAGTCGCTCTGCAGGCCGGACTGTGGGATTTGCATAGTGGTTCCAAGGATACACTTTAAAATGCTGCATTAGTTTCTCTTTTCACCTCTCTCTCTTCCCCCTTTGCATTTTCCTCTTGCCTGCCTCTGTTATACTCTGTCTTCTCCAGGTTTCTCCTTTGTCACCGTTTCTTCCTTCTTCCTTTCTTCTGAGTTTTTTTCATCAGAGTTCTCAGGACCCTCATTCCTGAACTTTCCCTCTGTGATTATCTGCGTCATTGTTCTTTTCCTGAGTGAATTCCTCAGTTCTTTTTCTTCTTCTCCTTACTGGAGACATAATAACTAAAATGCTAAATCAATCTCTCAAATAAGTTGGTGCTTTTCTTCTTCTGGATGTTGACGTTAATTACAGTAGTCGGTGCCCTGTTTTTACTTGTAGCAAATCCAGCCAAAAACCTTTAATCCTTACCCTGCTGGGGACCCTACCTTCTGAAGAAAAGTGAATTTGCTCACAATGCCGCAAAGGAGATGTGATTTTTTTTTTTGCCTTTCCACTGCTATTTTTTTGGGCTTACTCTGTTTCAGCACTTGAAAGTGCTGTAGCTTTCAGACACAACCGTACTTCAGAAAACCAAAACATATGCACCATGAAAGGGATGGAAATGAAAAACTCTTGAAATAATGCTTTCAAAGGAATGACAGGGAAAAAAATTCATTCGGAGGAAGATAACTCTTATTATATTAATAATAACTTATAAATATTTTGATAGGTTTGAAGTTGGCCTGGGAGAGATATTAACTCAAGACTCTTCTAGTAAGGATGTGAAACAGAAAATGAGAATGGTTTTGAATTAATTACCCTGGAGCAGAATTTCTCTAAGAAAAATAACGCATACATGTTTGTAAAGAGGTAACCAAAGTGGGAAATGAATCAGCTTGTGTCCCCTTTCCCATTTGCTCTCCTAAAACCAAAGTATTAAGAAATATCTAAAAGAGGAGATGAGATCACTCTTCAAATGAATACTATCAATCACTTTAAAAGATTCAAACATTGGGTGAAAATTACTCAAAGGATTATGATAAAGAGAGCAGAGGAAGGGATAATTTGTCTTGAAATGATGCCGAGAGGGAGAGAGAACGTAGCAATTAGTGGAAGCTGAAATGGTCTGACCTTTCGGAATAGGGGTGACTAAGGTTGGACACCCAGAGCTATTTTGGGGGAAATCAGTCAACAGATGTTTCTAGCATCATTTGGCAAATGTGAAGTTCAAATTGTTACTCAGAGCCGAGGTGGGCAGCATGATAACAGAGAACAGAAGCATGAGAAGTAGCTATTGGCCGCCCTCATCTGGAATAAATTTGCATAGACTTCTGCAAGTATTCGAGGATGTTAAAGCCATTACCCTGTTTACAAACAGATGCAGAGGAGAACTAGCTACTGCTGGGCTCCTGGTGACAAAAGGAGGACAAACAGGCTCAATGTTTCCTGCTGGTCCAGAACAGAGTTGTAGGACAGTGACTATGTTAATAGAGTACTCTTTAAAACTCGGTTTTTAAAGTTTGTCCATAGCTCAGAGATACTGAGCTTCTTGAAGTAGGAAATTTTAAAAGCTTCTTTTGAGAGCTGTAGAGATTCTACTCTTATGTAGAGAAAACAGTGAGTAACTAAGTGTACACAACTTAATTTGTGTGTTTATTTTTGCTGGGATTTGTTTTAAGGAGGGGAAGAGTCCTAAAACATCTTTACCAATTGTTCAGAGTGCCTAAATCTAGAAATTGGAAATAACGAGATTTTATAACAGTAAATGTCTCACATTGCTTTACCATAAGTATCAGTCAGTGAATCTGAAAATTCACGTGAGATCTGTAGGTGGCCATTATAATATTTATTTTCCCCAGGAAGAAAGTTGTCTGAACATCCCCCACCTTAAATCCGTGGAACAACTGGGGTTATTGCAGCCCAGAACTCTGTGTCAGCTCTATTGTTCCTTTACAGGGATGTTTCTGAGAAGCGTGTTCTGTCTGCCCAGTTATAGAGGCCTTTAGCAAATTCAAAGGTTCAGAGAGGCTTGATGCAACTGTGTTGAATCATTTGTATTGTTTAAAATCAGCAGATTCACCACTTCCACAGAAGGATCATAATAAGAAGAATGTGAAATTATAAAAACTTGAGATCAGTTGATTGAAGTACAAAATAAACCTGTTACATGGTGCTCTTTTAGGCTCAGGAGTCCTGCTTTAGAGAAGACAGAGAATGTTGATAAATTAATATAACAGTGATACTGAAAATCAATGGAGAAAATATGAATTGGGTAGTGGATGTTGTTAATAAAACTAGCTTATTTTATATAAGACATATATATGTAACCTGTGTTTATCTATCCATAGATACAATAAATATATATGATTATATGTATATATTTGTACACACAATCAAGATAGATTAATACTTAATTATGAAAGGTAAAACTATAAAATTAATAGAAGAAAAAGTAGAAGAATAACTTGGGGACCTAGGGGTGGAAGAATTTCTTAAATAAAACTCCTAAAGTTTATGTGCTTTGGAGAGGATACCAGTAACAGCCATTCTGAAAAAGAATCTGATAATGTTTAGTGAAATTAAGTGTTACCATACCCTGTGACCTTGCATCTCTAGCCAGAATATATAGCTCAGAGAACTCTGACACAGGTCCTTAAAGAAAATGTTTAAATGATTACTTTGTGTAACTTACACAGTGTTGTATATCAATTATATCTCCCTGAAGCTGGAAAAAAAGAAGTTGAAGACAACCACATGCAGACCTCAGAGGGAAGTGTTAAGTAAAATGTGGTCAGTGCATACTACAGAACTGGATGTAGCAGTTACAAACAACTAGATCTGCGTATGTAACAGCTCTGAAAAACAAATAGCTCTTAAAAAAGACAGATTGAAGTTAAAACAGGAAGAGAAAAACAAACTTACATGCACGCACGCAATATAATACACATCCAAGAATAAATACCTAACAGATTAGAAAATGAGTCCATGGCAGGGGATGGAAAACTGAATGTAGGGATAAAAGAGAATAAATACATAGAACAGGAGATTGGCCTTCCAGGGATGAATGATGATGTTCTATGAATTATGGAGTATAATTTGTCAAACTGCTGTAAACAAACAGCCAAATAATTAATGACTTAGAAATGCAGATGAGCTAGGTATTATTTGGACAAGGAGAGATTTGTTTATTCTAATGACTTCAAGTTAAAGCAGATGGTGTGACGGAGAGGAACATCTCGGTAAACTGGAAAGAAATGGAAAGATGCAACACTAAAAGCTGGCGTTGAGTCTTGAGTTCTGGCAGCACTATGTTAGCTTTGTAAATTATTTAAACTCCCTGAGCCTCAGTTTCCTCATTTGTGTAAGAGAATGATAATGTACTATACACACATAGCAATAGGGCTCTGTGCATTTTTAAGGGTCATAAAATATTAGAAATATTTACAGTCTTGTAGGGGCGCCTGGGTGGCTCAGTCGGTTAGGCGTCTGCCTTCGGCTCAGGTCATGATCCCAGCGTCCTGGGATCGAGCCCCGCATCGGACTCCCTGCTTTGCGGGAGGCCTGCTTCTCCCTCTCCCTCTGCCTGCCGCTCCCCGCTGCTTGAGCTCTCGCTCTCTCTGTCAAACAAACAAAATCTTAAAAATACATATATTTACAGTACGTAAATGGGTTTTTAAATGATGGCTTCAGTTATTTTGCATATGCTGCTAGTTCCCAGATCTGTTCAGCCACAACTTTCATTTGTTATCCAGAATCATAGACTTACATTGTGGTTTGATATCTCTACTTGGATATCCAACAGAATCATTATTCTCAGCTCTTGGAACCTGTTCTTTCAAATTTTTCCATCTTTCAGTGATTGGTGTTACTATTCACATATTTTCTAAGAACAAGTCCTCAGAATGTAACTACTGTTTTTCCTCTCTGATTTATCCCCTCTTCCAGACAACAACAAAGTTCTGTTAATTATAACTCTTAATTGTTCTTCTTCATCATCAAAACAACTGCCTTCATTTTGGTACCATTCTAAATTGCTTACATTACCTTTAAAAAACTCTTAACATTGCTCTGCTTTCCCAGAACCTTTCCAATCCTTTCTGGAACAATTTAGAATGATCTTTCTAAATGTAAATGGTATTACGTCACCCTGCTCAAAATCCTTCCTTGAGTCCCTATTCCCCAATGTGTAATGTCTAATCTAGATAGTTTATTATGATCTGACCTTTGCTTATTGTCCCTCAACCTTCAACTTTCATATGACATGAGCATCTTTCAAACACCGGATCATGACACTTTAGTGTCTCATCTCCTTTATGTTAGTTGGAACTGGCCAACACCTTTGAATGGAATAGAGAATAGAATACATTGCTTGTAGTGTGGCTAAGTATCATGTTGTGACGTTTTGATTCAAGAATATACATACATATAGATTCTAGATGTAAAATTATTTCTTTTTCTGACACCCAGAGTCCTCCATCTTACTGTCATTTCTGTGTGCCAACCAATCCGAGTAGACTGCTTGCTGCTTTTTCAACACAGTGTGCTTTTTCTTTCCTCCTGGGCTTTCTTTTTCTACTCCCGGAAATGCCCTTGCTCCACATAACCTGTACCACTCTTAGTCTTTCTTTATTGATTCAGCTTCAGAGTCCTCTCTTCAGGCCAGTTACTTTTGATCCTCACAGAGTTCCCAAAGCAAGAGATCATGTCATTGCTATATAACGCTATATTCTGTGCCCCTATTGGCCCCTCCCATTACACTGTATTGTAATTTCCTGTTTAGGGACTCTTGTCCCATGAAACTGATAGGTCCCTAAGAGCAGGGAATGTGTGTTACTATCATCATTTGATTGCATCTTCCACCAAATTGATGGATCAGAGAAGATAATCTCCAAAATCCTCCCTAGCTCTTAATTTCTAGAGTAATCTAATTCATACATTTGACATGTTAGGGAATATTTATGATAAATAGCATCATTACTGACCAAATTTGTTTATCAGTATGGCTGAGCTACTACTCAGAGTTTGTCAATTTAGACATGTTTGTGGCTATTTGTTTTTAAAGATTTTATTTATTTATTTGGCAGAGAGAGACACAGTGAGAGAGGGAACACAAGCAGGGGGAGTGGGAAAGGGAGAAGCAGGACCCCGCCGAGCAGGGAGCCCGATGCGGGACTCGATCCCAGGACCCTGGGATCATGATCTGAGCTGAAGGCAGACGCTTAACGACTGAGTCACCCAGGCGCCCCTGTGTTTGTGTCTATTAGTGAGTGAATCTCATACACTGGTGATACGGGACAATTTTCCCAGTCATCCCCAGTTGTTACCAATGTGTAAGGTGGACAAAAAAAAAAAAAGCTTCTAGGATTGGATGGGAGCATCTAAGCTCTTTCTGTCTGTCTGCAAATGTGCTGGTAAAATGTGAAAAACTCAGTCAGCCCTGTGTCCCCAAATACCCACTTGTCTGGTGTAATGTATCTCATTGCCATTTCTGTTTTAATCCAGATGTTCTATGTTTTATATGCATTCACTTAACAATGCCCTTGCACCAGAGATATTTTAAATGATAAATGATATGTTTCTCAACATCCAGTCATCCGAATACCTAATAAACTATCTTTCCCTTAGTATTTTCAATAAATGAAAGTTATTATGTTTCTCTAAGGGAATTTTGCAACTATGGAATTAATGATAGTGCCAAAACCACCAATTTTGTTAAGGCCAAGAGCAAAAGGAGGAAAAAAACGCTTTAGAAAACTAACTACTTACCTAATGAAAACAAATCAATGGTGAGAGAAAAGACATTGTTATAAATGCCCTAGCTCTGCTGACTAACTATCCCATTTTTCTTTTTAAAGGAAAAAAAATTTTGAGAGAATCCTTCGGGGCAGACAATTTCTTCTCTGAATTTTGCTAATACATATTTTTAATTCTCAACTTATATTGCCAGACACTGTTTGCAATTCACTGACTTCTACAATTCTAGTTTTGAAATGCCTTTGTAGTTCAGTCATCACTGTAGGTCTTAGATTGATTCAAAGAATTGTGGGAGATTTGCATTCGATCCTGTTCCCTCTTGTTTTCTTGGCTTCTGCCCTACCGTCCTCTACCCAGTCCTCTCTCCTGATCATAACTTTTCCTCCTTTCTTCTGCAAGAGCTGTTTTTCATCTCCTGAAGTCAAGACCATTCTCCCCTTCTCTTGAAGAAGCCAGAAGACAACTCAAAAATATTAGTTCCGTTTTACCTCAACCTCCATTCATTCATTTGTTCGTTCATTCATTCAGTAAATATTATTGAGCACTACTGTGTGCTAGGCTGCGTTCTAGGCACTTGGGATCAGGGAACATACAAAAATGCCTGCCCTTGTGAACCTTACTCCTGGGTCTGTCTTTGCATAATGTAAATGATCTGTTAGTGGGCTTTTCTATCTTTTTTTTTTTTTTTAATTCAATTAGCCAACATATAGTACATCATTAGTTTTTGGTGTAGTGTTCAATGATTCATTAGTTGCATATAACACCCAGTGCTCATCACATCACATGCCCTCCTTAATACCCATCACCCGGTTACCCCATTCCCCCACCCCCTCCCTTCTGCAATCCTCAGTTTGTTTCCTGGAGTCCAGAGTGTCTCATGTTTTGTCTCCCTCTCTGATTTCTTCCCATTCTGTTTTCCCTCCCTTCCCCTGTGGTCCTCTATGCTATTCCTTATATTCCACATATGAGTAAAAGCATATGATAATTGTCTTTCTCTGCTTGATTTATTTCACTTAGCATAAACCCCTCCAGTTCCATCCATGTCGATGCAAATGGTGTGTATTCATCCTTTCTGATGGCTGAGTAATATTCCATTGTATATATGAACCACATCTTCTTTATCCATTCATCCACTGAAGGACATCTTGGCTCCTTCCACAGTTTGGCTACTGTGGACATTGCTGCAATGAACATTGGGGTGCATGTGCCCCTTCTTTTCACTACATCTGGGTCTTTGGGGTAAATACCCAGTAGTGCAATTGCTGGGTCATAGGGTAGCTCTATTTTTAACTTTTTGAGGAACGTCCCTACTGTTTTCCAGAGTGGCTGCACCAGCTTGCTTTCCCACCAACAGTGTGAGGGGGTTCCCCTTTCTCCACATCCTTGCCAACACTTGTTGTGTCCTATCTTGTTAATTTTAGCCATTCTGACTGGTGTAAGATGGTATCTCATTGTGGTTTTGATTTATATTTCCCTGATGGCTAGTGATGTGGAGCATTTTTTCATGTGTCTGTTAGCTATTTGTATGTCTTCTGTAGAGAAGTGTCTGTTCATGTCTTCTGCCCATTTCTTTTTTTTTTTTTAATTTTTTTTTATTTATTTTTTGACACAGAGAGAGAGAGACAAGAGAGGGAACACAAGCAGGGGAAGTGGGAGAGGGAGAAGCAGGCTTTCCTCCTGAGCAAGGAGCCCGATGTGGGGCTCGATCCCACGACCCTGGGATCATGACCTGAGCCGAAGGCAGACGCTAAACGGCTGAGCCACCCAGGTGCCCCTCTTCTGCCCATTTCTTGACTGGATTATTTGTTTTTGGAGTGTTGAGTTTGAGAAGTTCTTTACAGGTCTTGGATACCAGCCCCTTATCTGATATGTCATTTGCAAATATCTTCTCCCATTCTGTGGGTTACCTTTTAGTTTTGTTGACTGTTTCCTTTGCTGTGCAGAAGCTTTTTATCTTGATGAAGTCCCATAAGTTCATTTTTGCTTTTGTTTCATTAGTGAGCTTTCTTAAATGTAAGTGCCTTCTACTTGTGAGATAAATCCAGAAGATATTTCACTCAGGAAGACCAGATTTAGTTGAAATCTCTGAAAACTCTATCAGTTACAGTTGAGTGATACAATATAAAGATACAGGAAGGTATATTAATGATTCCTCTTTGTATTCCCATGACCATGATGTTAAGTGTTTTAATTATATATATATAATATTAAATTTTTAAAAAAACTTACATAAATAGAACATATTTGTAGTTATAGGATCTGGATTCTGGTTTCACCAGTCCCTGTTCATAATGAGACACTTTACTGAAAGCGAATGCTTTTATAATGCTTCAACAAACTGAAGTTCTCTTTCTTTATTAATAGGGCTGTAAAATGTCCAGATTTACAAAATAATTAGGCCAGGTAGGAAGACTTTCTGATCATGTTAGACATCTTCATGCTACATGACTGAGAACTTGATGGGTCATTCAGGCTTCCTTTTAAATCCACCCACCCAGTGATGGGAATTTGATTTCTTTATATGAAACTTCATTCTAATAATAGTATTAATAGTTATTTTCTCTATTAACTTGCAATCTGCTCTTCTAAAATATTCACTTAATAATTTAAATTCTTCCCTTAAAGCAACCCATTTGCTAGCTTATCATGGTTTTCCTGTGACTCTTCTTACTGAGGGCATCATTCCATATCTGTCATCTTTTTTTTCCTGGCCTGATTTCTAGATCTCTCTCATTCTGGTTCCCTTCCAGAATGAAGCGAATATACTTTCTATAGTTCATTATTTCCGGTAAACCATGGAATGTGGGACTGAACATAGCATCCTACATGTGGTCTCTCTAGTATAATTTGTACTGCCAAATACTCCATAGTAATATGTGCTTATATATCCTATATGTGTGCTACGTGTTCGTAACTTTTTTACCTGACAAGCTCCAGCACATTGAGTTTGTGGCAAGCTAAACATACAACACAAAGAAATTTTAGGGTTATAGTTGACTGAAGTGTCAAAATGAAAAGCCAGCATTAGGGTTAAATCCACAAGGTCTATAGTAACTTTATTTTAATTATTACCACAAGGATTCATTGTGCCAATTATCTTGTTGTTCAGCATTCACCAACCATGGCAAGTGCTAACAAGGAAATTTGTACTTCCAGCTCCAATAAAAAATGAATTATGAAAAACAAAGTTTCAGTTGTACTTAACATGAGCAATATTTTTTGATTTTATTGTTTTTTATTTTAATTCCAGAGAGTTAACATACAGTGTTATATTAGTTTCAGGTGTACAGTATGGTGATGAGCAATATTTTTTAAAAAATGTATTGTCTCAGAACAGTCTCAAATCCAACACAATAAAGGGATCAGCCTTACTCTTGAACTTATTTTGGGTGTTTCTGACCATGTTAATCTCATGTTGCAAAGATGAAGCCACATTTTGAAGACCAAATCACAAGAATCCTGACAGAACAATAAATGGCTAAGGAGTCCATTGTAAACAGAAATGGTTCTCCTAGGGGCACCTGGGTGGCTCAGTCAGTTAAGTGTCTGCCTTCAACTCAGGTCATGATCCCAGGGTCCTGGGATCGAGCTGCGCATCAGGCTTCTTGCTCAGTGGGGAGTCTGCTTCTCCCCCTCCTTCCTGCTCATGCTCTCTCTCACTATCTCTCAAATGAATAAATAAAATACTAAAGAAAGAAAGAAAGAAAGAAATGGTTCTCCTCAAAGAAGACAATGAAGAGTATCTTCATTTATTCAGGCTGCTATAACAGAGTACCACAGACTGAATGGCTTATAAATAACAGAATTTGTTTCTCACTGTTCTGAGGCTAGGGTGGTGCCAGAGCAAGGCCCTGGCCTTCAGGTTCATAGATGGCCTTCTTGCTGTGTCCTTACACGGTAGAAGGGGTGAGAGAGCTCTCTGGGATCTCTTTGATAAAAGCTTAATGCCATTCATGATGATCTAATCACTCCCCAAAGACTCCACTTCCTAATACCATTACATTCGAGGTTAGGTTTTGACATGTGACTTTGGGTGTGTGTGGGGGACACATACATTCATTCTGTAACATGTACTGTAGCAGACACCACTAAATTGTGTTTCTCGTGGTCCTCACAATGACAAGGCCAAAAAGAAAAATGAAATTGGAAAACTATAAATCATTGTCATTAAAAAGTATCTATGTTACCGGTTGTAGGCAACAGAATAAAAGCTCTGTAACTTTGGGGAATAATGAGCTGGTTACTCATTCATGTATCTACTGTATTAACCTGCAATTGAACAAACCTCTGCACTCTGAATAATATCACAGAACTGATAGAATTGGCTGTGGATAAATGGTAAATGTCCATTTTTAGCCTTTTTATTCTTGCATTTTGCAATTCAAAATTTCAAACACGTTCTATGAAAACAGCTCTACAACTCTGCCCTATGGGGATAAGTTCTGATAACCTCATGGCTAGTCCTGAATTAACTCTCTTTGGGTATCTGTTATTTGGTGTTTCTGTGGATGAGAGATTTGTTCTGTTTTTTCAAAAGGAGAAAAAATTTGGCTTTTCTTTTTGACGCCTGGGAGTAGCGGCTGGCATGGAAATGGAGGGTACAGGCAATGGAGGGGATAGGATGGTGGCATTTTTCTCACTTTCTCTGAGAGATTTGATGTTTTTTTGAGATCTGGCTTTGTTATAAAATGAAATCCGTACATTAAAAATGCAAGCAATATAGTAAAAATGTAAAAAATTGAACCAACTCAAATTGTCATCAGAATTCATCTCTGTTAATATTTTGGGAATCATTACAGAGATCCCTGATTTATACATACAGAGAGAAAAATGGGTGGAGAGAGAAATAATTTTATAAAAACTGGGTCCTGTTATATATGCTAATTTAAATAAAGCTATTAAATGGGATTTGACTTATTTAATTGAAGACAAAAGAAAAGTTCTACTGAAGCTGTCATTTGTATTCAATACAAGATGTGCCAGTTACTCAAACATCCATTTAAGATTTAGACAAAAGGTTATATAAAGCAAATAATCTGAATCCATTATCCTCTTTTTCAAAGCTAGGTTTCATTTGTAGGTCGTATTAATTTTACTCGCTTCTATTAAAGATAAGGTAGTTAACATTCTTTTCTTTTTTTTTTTAAAGATTTTATTTATTTATTTGAGAGAGAGAATGAGATAGAGAGAGCATGAGGGGGAGGGTCAGAGGGAGAAGCAGACTCCCTGCTGAGCAGGGAGCCCGATGCGGGACTCGATCCCGGGACTCCAGGATTATGACCTGAGCCGAAGGCAGTCGCTTAACCAACTGAGCCACCCAGGCGCCCAAGGTAGTTAACATTCTTAAAATTGATTTTACCTTTTGATTTTTGTTAGGTGTATATTTTTAACTTTGCCAACATTGACAGTAGAGTCTTTAACTCATGTACTGATTTTATAAGCTAGCCTTTTATCTTTGTAATCACAAGCAACTTTATTAACATTTATTATGTTTGTAGATGCTTGATATTTAAACAAGTTGGAGTAAATTCTGTAGGCAAGGAAGAACTCTTTAGAATTCTCAATCCCTTTTCCATTCACCACTGAATTTTATTTTTCTGAATTCCCAGAGAGCTGCATAGTGAATAAATGCATAATATTAAGACAGAATGGAATCAACACTACAGGAGAGCAGAAATAGTTTTGAATTCTCTACCAATGCCCCAATCACAATAAGTATTTGGTAACTAGTTTAAAGGCAGAATTGTTTGAATACCCAGTTATCTGCATATGGATTTCCTTTTGTTCCCTCCATTTGTCTAGGGAGTAGTTTTCAAGTAAGTGTATTTATGATATTTAACGTATTACGTTGTAGGCACAAAACTATGTATGTTGAACTGTATTAGAGGCTTAAAGGATCTTTAAGAGTAATTTTTACCTTAATATGACTTTTACCTTTCACATGTATTAACCTGTAAGTTAAGAAGTCACAGTCCTATATAATGTCTAATACGTCTATGCATATATGAATATATATGTATAGGTATGTACATACATGTGTGTGTTTGTATCTGTATATATATGTATTTGTATTTGTGTATGTGTGTGTATAGATACGAGAGAGAGAGAGAGAGAGAGAGAGACAAAGAGCAAGACTGAGACAGAGTATGTGTATGTGTGTCGTAACTGCCCTGATCATTTAAGCTTGGTCCTGTATTTAGTTCCAGGGTTCCCTATTAATTCTTTCTATCTATTGGTTTCCTGAAGTTTTTTGTAGAGTAGTTTTTCCAAAAGTGTCTTGAGGAGATGAATTCTTTAATGTTTAAAAACATCTTTCTTTTGCTGATCTTGTTAAACAGCAGTGTGTTCAGATATCTTTGGCTTGATCCTCAGAACTCAGAGACAGCGTTCCAGTGCCCTCTGGCATTAACTACTCACTTGGCAAGTCTGCGGCCAGTGTACATCCCCCCTCCCCTTGATAGGTAACTCCACTTTTCTGCCAGGACTCCTAAAGAATTATTTATTTATATTTGAAAGCTTATTGAGCATCTGCATAAGAACCTCATGAAATTTTTACTAGTGTGACCTTTTGATTTTAAGATTCTATTCTTGACCCTTTCATATAATAATTCCAATAGTTATCACTGAATATGGTTTTATATTTGAATTTTTGGGTTCCTTATTTTTGGAATATCTGTTATCCATTCAATTTTCTTTTCAGGCAAGGAATCTGTGGCCGTTACCCTCGGTACCTTTGAATATCAGATATCGAGAGTACCTTTTCGCTCTTTTAACCTGGGAATGGCAACTTTGGTCAGATTTAAAATTCGAAGTCTCTTCTCACATCTTTTTTTATATATTGCTTTTTTGCTACATGGAAACAGTCGAACATATACAGTAGCGGAGATGAGAGAATGATGGACCTGATTTATCTATTACTGAGCTTAAAAAGTTATCATTCAGGGGTGCCTGGGTGGCTCAGTCGGTTAAGCATCTGCCTTCGGCTTAGGTCATAACCTCAGGGTCATGGGATTAAGCCCCACGTCCGGCTCCCTGCTCAGTGAGGAGTCTGCTTCTCCTTCTTCCCCTGCCCCCCAGCTCGTTCTCTCTCACACACTCTCTCTCTCAAATAATCATTTGTAAGTGATGCTGTGGGCCATGAGTAAGGACTAGACTTACCCTTCTGTAAATAAGTGGAAAACTGGAGAAGATATATTGGGCAGTAGGTTTTGGACGTTGGACAACAGGAAATTCAGGACTGTGAGCTCTCTGAAAAGGGACACAAATGAGGTGAGCCTGGTGAATGGCCTGGCCTGTTGCCTGGCAGCATTTCTTGTCCTGCCATGTAGTGAGGGGGCTGGCATACAGAGCATGGAAGTTTCCCTGATTTGAAGACACCGAAAGACTGAGGTAGCTGGAACTTGCAGGGCAGAATATGAGTGAGGAGGGAGCCTCATGAAGAAAAAGCATCACCGATCTGTATAGGAGTACCCTTGAGCCTGTTCCTGAAGACTAAGCTCTGGATATCTGTGGAGAAATTTCAGGAAGCCGGGCAAAAATCACTCAGAAGGCTGTAAGCTGAATAAGCTGAATAGCTCCCAGAGGTCACACAGGGCTGACAGATGACAGCACACTGCTGGTTCCGGGCCCAGCTGTTTGTGTATTCCCAGCACCAACCTCCAGACATGTGTGAGTGAGCAAGCCTTCAGATCATTCCAGATCCCAGCCTTGGAGCCATCCCAGCCGATGCTGTGTGAAGCAGACAGGCTCTCTCAACTGCGCCCTGCCCAGATTGAAAATTCATGAGGAGAGTGAGTGTTTTAAGTCAAACAAATCTGGGGTGGTTTCTTGCTCAGCACTGGATAGCCACAACATATCCTATATGTTGTCAGTTTCAGTTGCTATGTGTTTTCTCAGGTACTGTGTTATTTCCAAATGCCAAGGTAAAAGTGCTTCTCTTCATAGTGATTCCTCTCTCTTGTAGCTTACATTTACCTCCAATACTGGCTCTTTTGTTTTAGGGGAACCTCCTAAATCCGGGAAGTCTTCTCTACATCAGAATGATCCTAAATGCCTGAAAAAGATGGGTTTCTGTAACAGCCCTGCAAGAAATTTTTCTCTTTGGTGAATTTCTCCCCCTTCAGCACCCTATGAATGAAACTGTCTTCAGAGAGAAAAAGCACTCTAAACAGAATTACCCTCTTTCCCCCTGCAATTGTCCCAAAGGTCAGAGGTATTGATGGTATTTTCTAGGTTTTTCTTTACTCACTTCCTACCACTCAGCACTCTTTTCTCTCTCTCTCTCTCTCTCTCTTTTTTTTTTTGCCAGAGAGGCATTGTCCCTAAGTGACTTTTCTTCAGTCTGAAATTCATGTCATCTATTTGAAACTATTTTCTAGTTTAACTTCTGAGGAGGAATGTTCCCCACCCCTGCCTTGGTCATAAAGGTCAGCTTTTCTCACCTTATTCTTACGCTGTCTCATCTAGCTAGGATATCCTTTATTTCCCAAATAATCTATTATGACCATACATTGTTCCTTCACTGGGAATAAATTCACACACTAACATACACAGTGTACAAGAAAAGTTTGATGTACTTCAGAAAAACCTACTACTACAAAATTTAAGAGCCAAAGATAAACTGGGAAAATATTTCCTGCAAATATTATAGATGTAAGGCAGGCCCCAACCTAAATATTATCAACATTTTGAATTGGATAAATTTTTGTTACAGGGCCATTCCTATACATTATAGGATGTTCAGTAGCATCCCTGGTCTCTACTAACCAGACACCAGAGTATACCCCCAGTTGTGACTAACAAAAATGTCTCTAGGCAATACCACTGTCCCCTGGGGGGTGCACAACCCACCCCCCACTTTAGAACCACTGATTTTGGGCTAATTTCTTTAATTAGGCTGTGCTATGTTGTATTTGGTTATGTAGGGTCTGGACATAGTGTTTGTTTTCACTCACGTCACAGTCTTTTGCAGGTCAGTTGGCTCTTCTTTGCAGCTTTTCCACAAGGAAGGATTTCTAGGAGAGCTTCCATATTGATTATGCTTGCCTCTGCATTGCAACTTGTGGTGTCCTTATTGCAGTTTTGCCATTTTAAGAGTTCTCTACTTCTTGCTGTATGGATGGTGGAGAGAGAGAGAGACAAGAATTCACAGCACTTTTATTTATTTTTAAAGATTTTATTTATTTATTTGACAGAGAGAGGCACAGCGAGAGAGGGAACACAAGCAGGGGGAGTGGGAGAGGGAGAAGCAGGCTTCCCGCGGAGCAGGGAGCCCGATGTGGGGCTCAATCCCAGGACCCTGAGATCATGACCTGAGCCGAAGGCAGATGCCCCTCACAGCACTTTTAACTGCCTTAAACTAGAAGTGATACATGACGTTGGCTCGTGTTCCAATTTAATACTTTTAAAAATAATTTTAATAATTTTAAAATATTGAGTTTTCAGTGCTGGTCAGCTTGATCATCAATAATGTGCCAAGGAAATACAATTAAATAATAAATAAATAATAAACATATTAAATTGTTCAAGCTAACTAGTAATCAAAGGAAAAAAGATTATTTTCTCCTATCATATTGACAAATATTAAAAA
The DNA here is from genome assembly GCF_011800145.1 of Mirounga leonina. Classification (NCBI taxonomy): domain Eukaryota; kingdom Metazoa; phylum Chordata; class Mammalia; order Carnivora; family Phocidae; genus Mirounga; species Mirounga leonina. Next base: position 11,111,232 of record NW_023270158.1, read on the forward strand.
ATGGTAATACTCAGAGCCTACATGCTGATAAGAATAAAATAAGATAGCACTTCTATATATTGCTGTAAGGTGGTGAATTATTAAATCATTTGTGGAAAGACATTGTCAGTATGTGTCAAAGACCTTATAATCCTTATACTTCTTTTACTGTGATATAATTGATGTATAAAATGATACTTGTTTCAGATATACAACATAATGATTTGGTATTTGTATACACTGTGAAATGATCACTGCAAATAAGTCTAGTTTACATCCATTATAGTTACAGTTTTTTTTCTTGAGTTGGGAAATTTTAAGACATATTCTCTTACCAACTTTCAAATATACAATACAGTATTATTACCAGTGCCTCTGACCTCCGTCTCTTAACCTAGATCTTGGCACCTGTTTGACTGTAAATTCAATCAGGAGGTCAGAGAGGATGGATCACAGATGTCAGACACTTGAGGTGGGCCTTCCAAAAGCTAGGTCTCTGTGCTTTAAGAGACAAAAAAGAGTGTAGCCTGTCTTGCTTTTAGGTACCACTGATAATGTGGACCAATGTGGTTCAGGCTCCAAGCTTGCTCCATTCAGATAATCCATTTCTTTTCCTAAAAGTGTTAAGTGAATAACTGGAAAAAAGGTCAGGAGTTCCATGGTGCTACTGCCTCCTAATGGATGATGTGGCAGAGATGTCCTCATGGAGTATGCACAATTTGGGGGATGTGCATTCACTCATTGGCACAGGCAGACCATATACCTGATTCCTACATGCACAGGTGAGTGGCAGATGAGTGTCATGTTGTATTAAAGGTGGCATCGGATTAAGGGTTCAAAGAAAGAGCAAGGCCTGGGGAAATGGTTACATCGAATATAAGGGTCTCTTCAGTTTTAGGTCAGCTAAATCAGCAAATTTTTTTTTAAGTTTGTACATGGGTAAGGGGTAGGAAAAGCAGGAAGTGTGTGCAGAAATGAGTTACAGGGCCCATGCAATTAGCATTTGGCAGATGGATAACAGAAACTAGAATGTTCACATTTATTGAGCAACTCCTGGTCTAGGATTTCAGCAAAAACTTTTTATGATTTACACAAGGAGAAATACAGATCCAAGTTACTAGCAGAAGGGAAGGACCTGCATATGGTTCTAAACATTACTGAGAGTCACTTCTGAATAAGCCTAATGGAGGTGTTTACATATTGCTGAAAATTGAGAACAGTTGGCTGCATAGTGAGTGAGGCCAAGGAACTGAGATAGGTATATATATATATATATATATTTTTTTTTTTTTTTTCTGGCAGAGAGAGTTCACTGACACATGTTGTGCTCTATAAGTTCTGTGTCTCCTTTTTAATATTTCTGCTCCTTCCTCACTGCTGATCTGACAACTGTAGCAGTGTCTGTTTCCAGCAGGGTATTAACTTTGCCTCAAATTAAAGCTTGCGTTTTATGTGTATCAGAAATCTGATAATCTGTTTAAAATATATGCTGAGTGAGTTAATGTATTTCAGAGGGTTCCTGCTTTAATATCTATACTTTGTGAGAGCTATTTTTGTGTCTTAATAACTTTTATTTCTCTGTAGGGTAGGGTTTGGATGTAGCCCAGACCACTGGTTCTTAAACGTTGCTACCAGACCAGCCTCATCAGCACCACCTGTGAATCCAAATTCTTAGGCCCCATCTCAGATCTAATGATTCAGGAACTCTCTGGGGGTAAGACCCAGCACTCTGTTTAACAAGCCCTTCAGGGAACTCTGAGCCATGTTCAACACTGGGTACCACCCAACTAGAGCCTTGATACTCTTTACATGGTTGTCGAAACACTGTAGGAATTACAAGAATGCTTATTAGAAATCCAGAGTCTGGGCCATAATCTGAAATTACTGAATCAAACTCTGCACTTCAACATTTTCAGATGGTTGGCATGCATATTACAGTTCACCAACCACTGAGAACTACCTCCAGTGAGCCAGTTATTAGATTTCCATTTATTTGGGATAGGACTCGTGCCTTGGTTATTGTGTTTTTTAATGCTTTATTGAAGGATAACGTACATGCAATATACATACTGAACACCATCTTAAGCATTTGTATGTTTAAAAGCTTCCTCTAGTGAATCTAATGTGTAGCCAGCGTTAAGCACTCATATTGAGAGGGGGACAACCATAAAATCCTTATGTTTCCTTTATCCATTGAATTCACATTTTTAATTTCTCTGTTCTTGTTAAGAGTCTATCCACAATTGATGTTAAAGTAATTACGCTTGTCTTTCCTCAACAATGTGGACACTAAGCACATACACAATTAGGGTACTCTAAATGTGCTTTTTCTAATACTATTTGAGGATTCCTTTCTTGAAGGTGCCAAGGATTTGAAAAATTTTGCCTACACAACTCCATTAATATTTAATGAAGAGCCTAGATTCAATTGGGCTAATCACTGAACAGGTGCAAAGGGACCTGCTTAATAAGTGGTGTATCTCCATGGCATCAACATAGTTTTATTCTTCATAGACAAATGAATGTGATTTAGTTTGTATGTATGAAGCACAATTTCTCTGTTGGCCCAGATGTTGATTAGCAACACTAGAAATAAGGGGGCCAGTCTGAAAATTTGGAGAGAAAACTAAAGTATTTGTTCAGAATCAAAAATATTTGTGGCTCAACTGGCTGAAAGGGCAAAAAACACACTGCCATTTAGCTTCTTTTCCACAGATAATAAGCACCAGAAAAATAGTCCAGATTATGCTGCCTAGGCTGAATGAACAAAGAGTAGCAGTAATCCAATTTATGTGGTTAAAACTGTGCCACTGGTATCTTTGCTCATGCAGGCTGTGGGGCTACAAGTGAACAGGAATGTAAAACTATACAATAAATATTGGCCTTTCAGCATTCTCACCTTCAGTATTAAAAGGGAAACAAAGGAACCCAAACAAGCAGCAGTTATTTCTTTGAGTGGCATTATTTTTATAATAGTACGGAACAAACTTTAAGCAACAGGAACACTTGTTACTGAGATATAGGTTCTGAGGCCTCATATTAAATGTGAACATAAGCACCTATAAACAAGACATACTGACAGAATATAATTTAAACTATGAATCCCTGTTCATAGGCCAAGTGATTTGAAATTCATCACTAACTGGAACATTCCGTGTTTCTCATAATTTATGCAGCTTCTAAAAGCATGACATTGCTAAGAATCATGAGCCTCATTGTTCTTTATTACTTTAAGAGAGCAACAGTAATGAGATGGAAAAAGGAGGGTTGAAAGCCTGCTTGAGTGAGGCTGGACTGTGAGAGTGAGGTCTAGATGGGCACATTAAGCTTTATGCCTTAAAATTAGGGGTCTATTTTCATGCTATAAAAATCTGAAAAGGGAAGACTTCCAGGGAAAATGGCGGAGTAGGAGGACCCTAAGCTCACTTTGTCCCATGGTTGCAACTGGATAACACTCACATCAGTATAAATAACCCAGAAAATGACTCAGACTGGCAGAACAAACTCCCCAACTAAATGTAGAGAAGATGGCACATAGAAGAGGGTAGGAAGGGTGGAGATGTGGTGGGAATTAAACCCCGTGGATCCGGTCACTGGAGGGAGGGAACTGAGGGTGCAGGGAGGGGAGAGAAATAGACTAAGACATGGAGGAACCTACATGGGGAAGACAAATCCCAATAACATTTGGCTTTGAAAACCAGAAGGGCCAGTTTTCATGAGTTCTTAAAACCAGTGGGACTTAAAGCCTAGAACTTTGAAAATGAATAGGCTCAGCTCTGGGAGGGTCAGGAGGGCTAGAGGAAACTGAATCCCTGCCCTGAAAGAGACAGCACAGCAAACAGCCCTGGGAGATACAATACAGAAGTAGCAGTTTGAGAAACACCTATAGCATACAGGAGGGAGAGTTATTTACTAACCTCAGAGTTCACTGACGGACTTCTCCCAGGAACAAAGGAGTGGGCAGGCATCATTTCCCTCCCCTGCCCCCGAGCATAAACACACCAGCCACTTGTGGGAACCAACATGGCACCAGCATTCACTACCTGACTTGCTTACGCAGTGCCCTGCCCCCTCCAGCCAGGCCTGCCTCAGTCCCGACTCTCTGGAGTTCCCTCCCCTGAGAAGACCGGTACAAACTTTGCCAACACCAAGTCTACCAACTGCACGCTTTGTGAGGCCTTGGTTTCAGTGGCGGTGGTGGCCAGTTACCTCCCACAGCGAATGCACACACTTGGTTAAAACTGTGTGCTCCACCTGCACACTTTGCACCACAGCCTGGCAGGCCTGGCCTTGGCAAAAGCTGTGTATCTGCTGTCAAAGAGGACCAGTGCGCACAACTTGCAGGCACCACATTGCCTGCATGTGCTCTGTGGAATAGCCCCAGCTGGGCCCAGGCTCAGTGGCAGCTGCATGTCCCCTGTGGGAGGGAACCAGTGCTATCTTGTTAAAAGTACATTCCCTGCCCACTACTTTCAAGAGCAAGAGACTTGGCTGACTTTGCTCACACACAGAAATAGAGAGTTAGACAAAGTGAGACAAGGAAATATGTCCTAAGTGAAAGAACAGGACAGATTGCAGCAAGAGGACTAAGCAAAATGGAGATAAGTAATATGCCTGAGAGAGAATTTAAAGTAATGATCATAAAGCTACTCACTGGACTTGAGGAAAGAGTGGAGGACATCAGTGAGAACCTTAACAAAGTGATAAAAAATAGAACCAGTCACAGATGAAGAACACAATAATTGAAATTAGAAATACATTAGATGGAATAAATAGCAAGCTGGAAGAAGAACAAATGAGTGACCTGGAGGAAAGAGTAATGGAAAATAATCAAGCTGAGCAGGTGAGATGGAAAAAAAATTATGCAAAAAGAGAATAGACTTAGGGAACTCAGTGACTCCATGAAACACAGTAACATTCTCACTATAGGGATCCCAGAAGACGAAGACAAAGAAGAAGAAGAGGAGGGGGAGGGGGAGGGGGAGGAAGAAGAGGAAGAAGAAGAGGAAGAGGAAGAAGAGAGAGAAAGGGGAACAGAAAATTTATTTGAAGAAATAATAATTGAAAACTTCCCAAATTTGGGGAAGAAAACAGAAATTCAGATCCAGGAGGCACAGAGATTCCCCCAACAAAATCAACCCAAGGAGGTCCACACCAAGACACATAGTAATTAAAACGGCAAAAAACAGTGATAAAGAGTTTAAAAAGTGGTAAGAAAAAAGTAGTTACATACAAAGGAAACCCCATAAGACTGTCAGCAGATTTTTCAGCAGAAACTTTGCAGGCCAGAAGATAGTGTCATGATAAATATAAAGTGCTGAAAGGGAAAAATCTGCAGGCAAGAATACTCTATCTAGCAAGGGCATCATTCAGAATAGAAGGAGAGAGAAAGAGTTTCCCAAACAAAGAAAAGTTAAAGGAGTTCATGACCACTAAACCAGCCCTACAAGAAATTTTAAGGGGGACTCTTTGAATGGAAAGGAAGGACCATAAATAAGAGTAAGAGAAGTAGGGAGCATAAAAGAAGTAAAAATAAGTATATCTGTAAAAACCAGTTAAGGGACTTACAAAATAAAAAGACGTCTAGTATAACACTGTATACCTAAAACATGGTGAGGAGAGGAGTAAAGAATGGGTTCAAACTTAAGCAACCATCAACTTGATATAGACTGCTCTGTGCAGAAGATGTTATGTACAAACCTAGTGGTAACCACAAATCGAAAACCAGTAATAGATGCGCAAGCAATAAAGAGAAAGGAATCCTAGTACATTACTAAAGAAAGCAAACTAACTATGAGAGAAGAGAACAAGAGAAGAAAGAAACAGAAGATCCACAAAAACACAAAACAAAATGGTAATAAATGCAAAACTATCAATAATTACTTTGAATGTAAATGGACTAAATGCTCCAATCAAAAGACATAGAGTGACCAAAAAAAGACATAGGGTGATAGAATGGATTAAAACAAAACAAAACAAAACCCATCTATATGCTGCCTACAAGAGACTCACTTCAGACCTGAGGACACAGGCAGATTGAAAATGAGGAGATGAAGAAATATTGATCATGCAAATGGATATGAAAAGAAAGCTGGAGTAGCAGTACTTAGACAAAATTGACTCCTTTGTTTTAGAAGACTCTAACAAGAGACAAAGAAGGACACTACTTAAGCATTAAGGGGACAATCCAACAAGAAAACATAATTGTAAATATTTATGCACTCAACATGGGAGCACCCAAATACATAAAATAATAACAAACATAAAGGGAACTAATCAATAGTAATGGAGTACTAGTGGGAGGCTAACACCCCACTGAGCAGGCAGCCCAATGTGGAGCTCGATCATCTAAATAGAAAATTAACAAGGAAACAGTGGCTTTGAATGACACACCAGACCAGATGGATTAGTAGATACATTTAGAACTTTCCATGCTGAAACAGTAGGATATACACATTCTTTTCAAGTGCACATGAACTATTTTTCAAAATAGATCACATATTAGGGTGCCTGGGTGGCTCAGTAGGTTAAGCATCTGCCTTTGGCTGAGGGCCTGATCCCAGGGTCCTGAGATCGAGCCCCACATTGGGCTGCCTGCTCAGTGGGGAGTCTGCTTCTCCCTCTCCCACTCCCCCTGCTTGTGTGTCCTCTCCCTCTGTCAAATAAATAAAATCGTAAAAAAAAAATAGATCACATACTGGGTCACAAAACAAGTCTCAACAGTTTCAGAGAAATTGAAATTACACCACACATCTTTTCTGACTACAATGTAATGAAACTAGAAATCAACCACATGAAAAAATCTGGAAAGAACACAAATACATGGAGATTAAAGAACATGCTACTAAGTAGTGAATAAATCAACCAAAAAATCAAAGAGGAAATCCAAAAATACCTGGAGATAAATGAAAATGTAAACAGCTCAAAATCTTTGGGATGCAGCAAAAGCAGTTCTAAAGAGAGAAGTTTATACCAGTACAGGCCTATGTCAAGAAGCAAGAAAAAATCTCAAGCAACCTAAACTTTACACCTAAAAGAACTAGAAAAAGAAGAAGAAACAAAACCCAAACCCAGCAGAAGGAAGGATATAATAAAGATGAGAGCAGAAATAAATGATATAGAAACTAAAAATACCCAGTAGAATAGATCAGTGAAACCAGGATCTGGTTCTTTGAAAAGATCAACAACATTGATAAACTTCTAGCCAGATGCATCCCCAAAAAAAGGACTCAAACAAAATCAGAAACAAAAGAGGAGAAATAACAGTTGACACTGCAGAAATACAAAAGATTGTAAGAGAATATTATGAAAAATTATATGCCAACCAATTGGAAAACCTAGGAGAAATGGATACATTCTTAGAAACATGTAACTTCTCCAAACTGAACCAGGAAGAAATAGAAAATTTGAACAGGCTGATTACCAATCCTGCAATTGAAACAGTAATCAAAAAACTCCCAAGAAACCAAAGTCCAGGAGCAGATGGTTTCACAGGTGAATTCTACCAAACAATTAAAAAAAAAAGTTGAACTGAGGATTGGAACCCTCTTTCATAGCCGATGGGAATGTAAAATAGCGCAGCCCCTTTGGTAAAGTTCGGTAGTCATTCAAATTGTTAATTATAGCGTTAGCATGTAACTCAACAGTTCCACTATTAGGTATATACCCACAGAAATAAAAATATAACTCCACACAAAAACAGGTTCATGCATGCTCATAGCTGCATTATATAATAGCCAAAAAGGAAACAACAAAGGTGTTGGTCAACTGATGAAAGTTAAAAAAAAAAAAAAAAAAGTGTTCTATCTGTACAATAGAATGTTATTCAGTCCTGAAAAGGAACTAAGTACTGGTACGTACTACATAGATGAACCTTGAACTCATTTTGCTAAGCGGAAGAAGACAGCCCCAACAGACCACATATTGCATTATTTCTTTTCTGTGAAGTACACAGAACCATCGAATCTGTAGAGATGAAAAATGGCTGAAAGCTGGGGGAAGTGATGCTTGAGGGGAAATGGGGGTTGGCTGCTAATGTGTACAGACAAAAATGTTCTGAAATTCGGTAATCAATGTGTTTGCATACCTCCGTGAATATACGAAAAGCCACTGAATTGTACATTTTAAAAGGTGAAGCTTATGGTATGTGAATTCTATTTCAATAAAGCTATTAAGCAAAAAAAACCCAGATGAACTAAGTAGTGATACCAAATAGTGATTACTTCAAATAAGCTGTGACCTGGGGAACAGCAGACGTTGTTTAGAATTTCTCTTCTTAACAAAGGCAATAATGGAGATGGATGGGGACTATGTAATTATACTCAGCTGGCAGAGATATAAACGTTTTCAGCCAAAGTTTAAACAATGTAGAAAAAGGAAAATTCAGATCATGTCTATAAGGTTCAGGTTTCGACTGTGTCGAGAAAAAAAAAACAACAACAACCAATTTAACAACCCATTGAAATCGACAAAATAACTGTTCTTGGAGGCTATTGTATGAAATTACTGATTCGAACATGTGATTAGTAATACTTTGCACATTGTCTAATTTGCTGAGGCACTTCTTGTTTTTGTTTTGTTTTGTTTTGGTGTGCCTAAGAATGTGTGAGGTATAATTCCACAGAAAACCGCAAAGTATGTGAGTTACTTTATGAATGATCATCATTACAATTAATTTATGAATCATTTAATTATTACAAAAAAAAAATAAAACATTATCCAGCCCAGAGAATCCTAAGTATATTTTTTCCCCAATTATTTTGGACCTGAGGGATTTTGAGTTTCAGAGTTGAGATTTCTTATAGTGTTCCTCCTTTCACAGTAATTACAGAGCTGAAATGTGAGTGTGTGAAGAGAGAAGTATCTGCTTTTCCCTCCTCCCGTCCTATGTCTAGCCTAGCCTTCAAGTGGCCTTGTTCACAGAGCAATGATTAGTTCAGGGTGGGTTCTCAGTGGGATCACATCATATGGGGATGGAATTATAACGTGAACAATCATATATACAGATGAAGTAAAAGTTAATCAGAGGCAGAATCACACATATTTTAGCTAATTCCCCTTAGGTGGGAAAGTCTTCAGAGACGTTTGGAAGAAGCTTGTATGGCAAGGAAGTTGATGAGGAAATCGGGAATGTAATCTGGATCACATATTAAAGGATTTGTGTGAAGTAGTATACATGTGACAGTTTTAACACTCATTCTTATCTCTGAAGGAAATCTAGAAACCTAGACCTCCATAAGCAATCAGCTTTCCTATAGATGTACATTTCTCAGCACTCAGCATTTGTTTTTTGAAGGCTAAAACAATCTGGATATAATAATGGGCCAGTGGAATTGGGTACTATCATGGAATTCTTAGTGAAATGTGCTATAATTACTTGTGCTTTTGTATTTTTTGAGTTAATTCTTGTGGGTCACTGTAGAGTAATTATAAAAGTGTGTAGCAATTCCTCGTATCAATGAGATCTAAAAAAAAAAAAGAGTGTAGGATGGCAAATATATCAACTTTCTGACTAGGATAATAGGCATTTACATATTATAATATTTAGCACATTTATTTGATAATTCTCAATATTAATTTGGACTTTTTCAGGTATCTTTTGTTTGGGTTGGGAAAACTTGGGGCAATAAGTATATATCTAAAGGTTTCTGTAAAAATCAGGGTTTATTATAATTCTTGTGCCCCAAATGAACATGGATTAAAGCAAAGGAAATTAGATTAAGATAGTGGATCTCAATCAAATATGGGGGTTCAAGTGTATATTTCGGTTCATGGAAATGAAAACTGGAAGGTTTTTTTGCAAAAACCTTGCAACTCAGTTATTTATTGTTATTTTCCACTAATGCATGGGTTTCATTTTGGATCTAAGTGCTGTATGCCTTTAATATTTTGGTGTTCCTCTGGGGTTAGGTTGGATTTCTTTTTCTTTTTACAGAGGCTGGGTTCAGGTGAAGTTGGCACAGTAGATTATGTAGACTTGTACAGTCTGAGCCAACTTCAGGATAGTTTGGCCCCATGTCCAAATGAACAAAAATTAAGAAAAGAGATTAGTCTTTCTGGAGTAAAGGGCTGAGGTGCAGGACATCACTGCTATTTAATCATGTACACAGTATATAGTGGGACATTTTTAAGAGTGGATAACTCAAAAGATGGTAACTCAAAAGAGAAAAATTACAGTGATGTAAGAAGCTCTTTTAGTAAAGTATAAAGGTAAGTAAAGGTAGAACTAAGTTGGAAGAATCAATATGAACTCCTGACCCTCTGACCATCCTCCCTTTTTAAGGGTACTCTTCCTCCCCCTCCCCCCCCCCCAGTAAAGTGTCCTAAGGTGCCATCCTGGCAACTCAGGTCATTAAACAAAGCAGAGTATTGTGTACTCTGTTTCCTCTATTATTGAACCCACCATTATATTCCACTAAAAGGAAACATTTCTTTTGGGGGGCAGAAGAAATACAGGTGAGCTTGGAATATCTTACTGTCACAAGAAAGCTAGGATGCATTTAGAGAAATATTAAGTGTTTATGAGGACAAAGAGGCCAGTATAGAAGGAGGGCTGTTTAGTTGCCCAGCAGTAAAAATTTGACATTAAAAAGGGAATTAGAACAATGAGTTGAGAAGTTCTGATTTCATGTTGATTGTGCAAAGGAGAGGCGAATCCAGAACTTGTGAAATGTGATTGCAATGCCTAAACTGTAGCTTATGAATTTCTAATAGTGTCTATAAAATATATATCAGTTAACATAAGTTAGATGATGACTACACTGGATCACTGATAGACAATTAGGCTGTAAAATACAGATTTTTTAAAAAAAAAAACAGGGATAAAACTTTAATAGTGAGAATGCTGAGGCTGAGTGGGAAGCAGAAGGGAAATGTTGAATGGGAGATAAAAAGAGGGGGTTTAAAAGGGCAGTCTATTGTACAGGAGAAGAGAATAGCATAAATGTTATCTTAAAGAAATTAGAAGGAGTGACTATACATTTAAAATAAATTTTAGAGATTAGGCTGACCTTCGGGAAGAGGGAGAGAGAGAAGAAAGAGTAAAACTCTGGAATAATTTGCATTCTTTTGGCCACAGAAATGAATGCAATGAAGAACACAGTAAAGCTCAAACTAAGCGGAGTTATTACCCAGATTGAGGATGAACTGTGTATGTTCCAGTTTTGTTAGGATTGCATTGGGTCCCAATCTCCATGCTAATGGAAACATGATTAAAGGAAAACTCACATTTAAGTGGTGTTTGGTGAAAAGTGAGGATAAACAGGGCCTAATTTTTTTTTTTTTTACCTAAACAGAAAGTCTAGGGCCAAGTTTGGCAGAGATTTGTGTGGGAGACAGACAAATGATGTCATATGAGGAATCTCAATTATGTACAAAAGGATGAACATAAACTAGCACACTTGATAAGGCTTCCCAGTATTACAGACCTGCTTCTTCTACTCTTTGCTCAAATTAGTGGAGTTTTCAAATAATGTTATTTATCTATATTGTCTTAGATAATCCACATGCTGGCTTTGCTGCTTGGGAGAATCCCTTAGGAGCTCAGCCTGGAGAAAGACTGGGTGTCTTGGCTTAAGTTTAGAGTACTATAAGCAAGCAGTAGGGTTGGGTCCTAATGGTCAAAATAGGATGGGACAGAATAGGGAAAGAATAATCACAATGTTGGTGCCTGGGTGGCTCAGTCGTTAAGCATCTGCCTTTGGCTCAGGTCATGATCCTGGGGTCCTGGGATCGAGCCCCGCATCAGGCTCCCTGCTCCGCGGGAAGCCTGCCTCTCCCTCTCCCACTCCCCCTGCTTGTGTTCCCTCTCTCGCTGTGTCTCTCTCTGTCAAATAAATAAATAAAACCTAAAAAAAAAAAAAAAAAGAATCACAATGTCTTTGAGTAAATTCTCACTCTCAAAAACCAAAAGGCTAAAGCAAATAGGCTGTATACAGGCTCCTTAAACATTGACAAGTAAAATTTCCATCTTGATCACTGAGGCCTGATGTGGTAAAGTGAGTCACCGAAGATCACCCTGATGCTTAATGGCAGAGCATGCCCTATGGCTTTTCTGTTCAGTGTTCTAGCTCCTGTTATGAGCTGCTGTGGTATTAACAAATACCAAGTAAGTTCATGTGTGATCTGAACGTGACATTTTAAATGGCAAGTTAACAGTTTGCCGCACATAAATGATGTAAACATGAAGATAGACGAAGAGTTAGAAAATAAAGAGTAAATCAAGAGAAAGGAGTAGAAATATTAATATGGTTCTTATGTCAGAAATGAATAGACAGGCTAATTTGTCTGAATTTTACCAGAGTTGGTTGCATTCACCAGGTTAATGATGTGTAGAAATACCCAAATGCATCAAAATTTAATCCTGGCAAATGAGAGAGGCCAGCTTGATATAATAGAAAATCTGATTTCTAAAATATAATTAAAATTAATGGAGCTTTATTACTTTCAGGTAAACATAGTAACTGGTCATCAAGTGAAGTGTTTTTTTGTTGTTGTTGTGCCAAATTTACTCACATCGGAGTAGTTACTAATTAGTGATTTATTCCATATATACTACAAAAAAATGTTTAAAGTTCTCTTTGGTATGTTAAATATCTCTCTTTTTTAAAGATTTTATTAGAGAGCACGAGTGGGGGGAACAGAAAGAGAGGGGGGAAAGCAGACTCCCCGCTGAGCGGGGAACCTGATATGGGGCTCGATCCCAGGACCCTAGGATCATGACCTGAGCCAAAGGCAAACTCTTAACCACTGAGCCACCTAGGCACCCCACCTCTCGGTTTTTTAACACTACTGATTTGCTATAAAAATTGTCTTTACTAGTAACGGCAAGGTAAGCCCCTTAAAACCCTGTATTTTAATGTTTTGAATTTTATTTTTAATGAACTTCTATTGAGCTGTAATGTACAAAATGAAAGGTATCCAGCTCAGTGAATGATCACAAAGTGGACACACTCATGTAAACACTACCCATGTCAAGAAATAATTATTGACTAGCTCTGCTGGGAAACTACCTCTGGCCCTTTCTTAGTCACTGGTACCTCCCTCCTCACCAATATATGAACACTGTCCTGACACCATAGATGAGTTTTACCTATTTTGGGACTTGTATAAAGGGGGTCATATGGTAGATATGTGTATTTTTGTTTGGCTTTGTTTGTGCATCCATGCATCTTCACAATGAAGTAGTTCATTCACTTTCTTTGCTGTATAGTTTTCCAGTAAATGATTACATCTTGACTGATTGTCAACTTCCCTGTTGATGGACATTTAGATTGTCTCCTATTTTGGGCTATTATGAATACTGCTGTTTTGAATGCTTTTGGTGCACTTACGTACCAGCTTCTGTTGGATATATCAATAGGAGCGTGATTGCTGAATCAAATTGTATGAGTATGTTTAGCTTTAGTAGGTATCCAATGTTGTATTGATTCATACTCCTACCTGCAGCATTTAAGAGTCCACTTAGCACCTGTGTACATCTTAGTTGTCAAATTTTGTAATTTTAGTGGTTCTAGTGGGTGTGTAATAGTATACCATTGTACTTTGAATTTCCACCTACCTGGTTATATGTTTATCTACTACTTGAGCATCCTCATTTTGAAGGGGCCCATTCATCTCTTTCTCATTTTAACATCAGCTTCTAGGTCTTTATCTTTTTGATATGTAGGAATTCCTCTTGTATTATAAAGATTCTTTAAAAAAATTCTCTGTGTATTATATTTTCTTTATATGCTATATATTATGGGTATGAGCTCTCTGTCAGTTATGTGTGTTGCAAATATTTTCTCCTGGTCATTGTCTTAACTTTTTGTTTTCCTAATGTCTTTTCATTAATAGAATATCTTAATTTTAATCTAGTATAGTTTATTAATCTGCTATTTATGGTTAGTGCTTTATGTATCCATTTAAGACATCTTTGAATTGACTGAAATTGCATTCTGAAATTTATTTTATCTTTCACACTTAGATGTGCAATCCATGTGTTTAATTAAGTGACCCAGTGTCACATTTATTATTATATGATCCCTTTCCCACTGCTCTTCAGTTGTATGTTTCTGATTACTCAGGTGTTCATATGTGTGAATGTTTGGTATTTACTTTCTATTATGTTCTGTTGTTTTATAAATTATCCTTGGGAGAGTACCACACTCTTTTAATTATTGAAACTTGAGGGACACCTGGGTGGCTCAGTCAGTTAAGCGACTGCCTTCGGCTCAGGTCATGATCCTGGGGTCCTGGGATCGAGTCCACCGTCGGACTCCCTGCTCAGCGGGGAGCCAGCTTCTCCCTCTGCCTGTTCTGCCTGCTCTGCTTGCCACTACCCCCTGCTTGGGTTCTCTCTCTGACAAACAAATAAATAAAATCTTTAACAAAAAAAAAATTACTGAAACTTGATTACAGAGGACCATAGGGGAAGGGAGGGAAATCTGAAGAGGGGGAAATCAGAGAGGGAGATGGACCCCAGGAAATAAACTGAGGGTTTCAGAGGGGAGGGGGTTGCGGGGGAGGGAGTAACAGGATGATGGGTATTAAGGAGGGTACATGTTGTGATGAGCACTGGGTGTTATACGTAACTAATGAATCATTGAACACTACATCAAAAACTAATGCTGTACTATACGGTGGCTAACTGAACATAATAAAAAAAAGAAAGAAACTTGATTACAAGTTATGATAGCAAGTGGAGTAATTCCTTCAACTTGTTTGATTCCCTGAGGATTTTTGTGTTTTTTCTTGGACCTTTACATTTCCATATGAAGTTCAGAATACGTTTATTAATTTCCACAAATAAATTTCCACAGATGCTAGGTCTATAATGCAAATTCTGTTGAAGGAGAATTGACATCTTTCAAAATTCAGTTCTAATTGATGAACATGGTGTATTCTTTCATTTATTTAGATCTTATTTATCTTCTAGTAATAGAGTATTTTTTGTATAGAGGTCTTGGATATATTTGATTTATTTCTATTTTATTATCCTATTGTAAGCAGTATTGGTTTAAAATAATTTTTAACTATTTATTCAAGTAAAAAATACATAGAAGTGAACATATCTTGTACAGCTTGGAGAACTTTTACAAACTGAACACACCTGCATAGCTAGCACCCATGCCAAAATAGAACTTTACCAGTTCAAAAGACCTCATTGTTCTTTCTGCAACTAGAGCCCTAAGTGCATCCCCTATCCTGAAATTTACCAGCAGAGATAAGTTTTGCTATAAAACTAGTATCATATAATATGTACTCTTCTTGGTGGTTATTTTGCTCAGTATAGTGTTAATAAGTCATGCATATCAATATGTGTAATTGTAGATCATTTGTGCTAATTTAGTAGTTTCCAGCTTGTGTATGTGGTTTTAATGTTAGTCTAGTTGATCTGGAGTAGTAGTTCATTGTGGCTTTAATTTCCATTTCTTTAGTAATGATATTAACCATTTTTCATGTGCTTATTTGTATATGCTGTTATAAATACCTTGGCAAATTGTCTAAGGTCTTTTGTCAGTTTTTTGCCCTTGAGTTGTAGGACTATAGAATGCTTTATATATTCTGGATATAAATTCTCTTTGAAATGTGCTTTGTGAATATTTTGTCTCAGTGTGTGGCTGGTATATTTTCTTATTTCTTCTGATGAAGAGAAGTCTTTTAAAAACAATGTCTACGGGCACCTGGGTGGCTGAATCGGTTAAGCATCTGCATTCGGCTCAGGTCATGATCCCAGCATTCTGGGATCGAACCCAAGTCTGGCTTCCTGCTCATTGGGGAGCCTGCATCACCCTCTCCCTCTGCCTGCCGTTCCCCCTGCTTGTGCTCTCTCTCTATCTTTGTCAAATAAATAAATAAAATATTTTTAAAAATGTCTAATTTATCAATTTCTTCTGTCACAGTTAAATCTTTTGTTGCCCTAAGAAAGCATTACCTGCATTAAGTTCATGAAGATAGTTTTAAACAATTTCTGCTCGAAGTTATATTTGTTAGCCTATATATTTAAGTTTATGATCAGTAGTGAATTAGTTGTGTATGGTATAAGGTAGAACAAAGCTTTATGACATTTATATATGAATATATACTTATTCTAGGGTAATTGGTTAAAGTGTTATCTTTTCCCCATTTAATTGTTTTGATGCCTTTGTCCATAATCATTGCACCATGTAGAACATCTTGAAAATCTACAAAATAGGAAACAGAACTAATACATGAATTCAACAGTGTTTCAGAATAATGACTCAATATTCAAAAATTGTGTTTCTATAGACTGAACCGTTAAAAAATAGAATTTACAAAAATATTTTAAATAGCATCTGGAAATATAAAATACTTAGGATTAATCTTAATACAAGATGTGAAATACCTCTATATAAATATTCATCTTTTTTTTAAATATTCATCTTAATACCTCTGTAAAATAGGATTATTTTATATGGTATTAATAATACATTACTTAGGGGCGCCTGGGTGGCTCAGTTGGTTAAGCGACTGCCTTCGGCTCAGGTCACGATCCTGGAGTCCTGGGATCGAGTCCCGCATCGGGCTCCCTGCTCAGCAGGGAGTCTGCTTCTCCCTCTGACCCTCCTCCCTTTCATGCTTTCTGTCTTTCATTCTCTCTCTCTCAAATAAATAAATAAAATCTTTAAAAAAAAAAAAAATACATTACTTAAAAAATTAATGTAAATATGTACTAAGTTCATGGATTGATAAACTCATTGTTAACAAATACTATGTCTTTAAATTGATCTGTAGGTTTCATACAATCCCAATCAAAATCACAGTGGGTGTTTTTATAGAAATTGAGAAGATTAGTCTAAAATTTTTTTAAATTTTTTTTTAGAGAAGGAGGAGGAGGAGGGGCAGAGGGAGAGAGAGAATCTTAAGCAGGCTCCACAGCCAGCATGGAGCCTGATGCAGGGCTCAGTCTTAGAACCCTGAGATCATGACCTAAGCTGAAATCAAGAGTTGAATGCTCAATGAACTGAGCCACCCAGGTGCCCTGATTAGTCTAAATTTAAATGGAAATTCAAACAGTACTGATTTTTAAATTCCATTTTCTAGTTGTTTTTTAAATTTAAAGTTTAGTTAACATACAGTGCAAATTGGTTTCTAGAGTAGAATTCAGTGATTCATCACTTGCATAAAGTACTCAGTGCTCATCACAACAGGTGCCCTCTTTAATAACCATCACCCATCTAGTCCATCCCCCACCCATCTCCCTCTATCAACCCTCAGTTTGTTCTCTGTTGTTAAGAGTCTCTTATGGCTTGTTTCCCTCCTTTTTTTCTTTTCCCCTTTCCCTTATGTTCATCTGATTTCTTTCTTAAATTCCACATATGAGTGAGATCATATGGTATTTGTTTTTTTCTGATTTATTACACTTGGCATAATACTCTCTAGCTCCATCCACATCATTGCAAATGGCAAGATTTCATTCTTTTTGATGGCTGAGTAATATTCCATTGTATATATGTACCACATCTTCTTTATCCATTCATCAGTTGATGGACATTTGGGCTCTCTCCATAGTTTGGCTATTGTTGATCATGCTGCTATGAACATCAGGGTACATGTACTCCTTTGAATCTGTATTTTTGTATCCTTTGGGTAAATACCCAGTAGTGCAGTTGCTAGATCATGGAGTAGTTCTATTTTCAACTTTTTGAGGAACGTCCAAACTATTCTCCAGAGTGGCTGCACCAGTTTGCATTCCCACCAACAGTGCATGAGGGTTCCTTTTTCTCCACATCCTCGCCAACACTTGTTGTTTCTTGTGTTGTTGATTTTAGCCTTTCTCACAGGTTCATACCTGTGGTTTTGATGTATATTTCTCTGATGATGAGTGGTGTTGAGCATTGTTTCATGTGTCTGTTAGACATCTAGATGTCGTCTTTGGAGAAGTGTCTATTCATGTCTTTTGCCCATTTCTTAACTGGATTATTTGCTTTTTGGGTGTTGACTTTGAGAAGTTCTTTATAGATTTTGGATACTAACTCTTGATCAGACATGTCATTTACAAATATCTCCTAGGCTGCCTTTTAGTTTTGTTGACTTTTTCCTTCCTTGTACAGAAGCTTTTTATCTTGATGAAGCCCTAGTAGTTCATTTTTGCTTTTGTTTCCCTTGCCTCTGGCGATGTATCTAAGAAGAAGTTGCTACAACTAAGGTTAAAGAGGTTTCTGCCTGTGTTCTCCTCTAGGATTTTGATGATTTCCTGCCTCACATTTAGGTCTTTCATCCATTTTGAATCAATTTTGTGTCTGTTTCGTGCCAGTACCATACTGTCTTGATGACTACAACTTTGTAATATAGCTTGAAATCTGGAATTGTGATGCCTCCATTTTTGTTTTCCTTTTTAGAATTGCTTTTAGTTTTGTTGTTATTCGGGGTTGCAATAGAAATGATTTTTGAATATTAATCTTATATTCAGGACATAACAAATTATAGTTTATACTAATAAACATATACTTTATACTGATTTATTTCTACTTTTGGATTTTCTAAATAATCTCATTATTCTAAAGAATCTCCAATTCTTAAGCTTTTTGTTTCTTTTTCTTTGCTTGTTAGCACTAGGTTCTCCAGTGTACTGTTGACTCAAGGCAATGCTAATAGGCATTATTATTTTATCCCTGTATCAGAGGAAAATCTTTCATCAGTGTTTCACTAAATATTTTGCTTGTTTCAAAAACAAACTTTTATCCAATTGAGGACGTGCCTCTATTTCTGGGCTGCAAGTGGTTTTTGTTTTGGTCTTTTTTCTCTTAAGAAACTCTGTAATTATTCTTTTAAGGTAGTGGCTAATATTGATTGATTTTTTTCAAAGTTAAACCAACTTGGCATCACCTCCTCGAGAACAGCTTCATCCTTTTTATTACA
This sequence comes from Mirounga leonina, assembly GCF_011800145.1. Lineage (NCBI taxonomy): Eukaryota > Metazoa > Chordata > Mammalia > Carnivora > Phocidae > Mirounga > Mirounga leonina. The sequence continues at coordinate 11,130,075 of NW_023270158.1, forward strand.
GCCACTTCCTTTATTTATGTCGCTAAGATCACCTTCCTCAAGTTCCTCCTGCTACATATCTAGCAAGAGGTAGATGATGGAGGTGTTAACATTGTCATGGTCAGCTCTTTTACAGTCTGTTCATGTTCTGTTCGAATGTCATTTGTAGTATTATCACTTTTTGTGTCTTTGCACTTATATTTTGCTGCCCAATTTCCTATTTGGATTATCCATTTTTGAGCAATGCCACATGGGTTGATCATGGGGAAACAAGGAGGCACCACAGTTGTACACTTTGCTGTCTATGTATGAAGTAATGGACGCTTACTGACTAGTCACTGACAGACTTTGAGAGAAGGGATTTGACTTGTCACTGATTGTGATATAAGACTTATGTACAGAATGATCTGTGAACTGAAGAGCTAGCATCTTTGTGCTTGAAAGAATTTCTCACAGTTAAAAAACTGTGGTGATTGAAATTTGAATCAAGTTGTCCAGGACTGGTGTTTAACGAAATTGGGAGAACTGCAATGTGTGCACATAGGACCATGCAGAGGGGAAACTGTATGTACAAGCATCTTCTCCTTAGTCAAAAGCTCTCCCAGTGAGTGAAATGTAGGCTGGTGAAGTCACCACGAAGAGGCTCTTTACTTAGGGTCTTGATCAGGCATTTCACCAGAGGACAAGTTCAGTCACTTAACTCTTCTGGCCAACTAGCATCTCAGTATTTCTGGGTCCTTGTTGCATAATGAGGGATCCCTTTATTAACTAACATTTAATGAGGCACAGAGTTTAGAGTGCAGTATTGGCCAAATAGAATATAAAACAACTCAGACCCTTCACAGTCCGCAAATGCAAAACGACTTGTGAGTGCTAATGGAACCGAGAGATTTCACCCGACTGACTGTGGACCAAGTCTAAAAGGGAAGCGAGCCAGATGGAAGATGGTGAATACAATGAGCCAGGGTTCTTGCAGTGGCTGTAAGTCTGCAGCCAAAGAGAGAATGGCGCTGCTGGACACCCGCTGTGGTACCGCTATGATGGGCCGAACTGAACTGCCATGGCTTTATCGTTTTCATCTGGTTCATTCATTACTTTTAATCACCAGATTATTTTTAATATTTTTGCTTAGATAAAATAGTGTTGCATGGATATCATTTATTATATGAAAGCCAAACAAAATATGTCCCCTGATGTGACATTGTGAGGTTGACTGTGCAGCAGAGAATAAATAATGTCCTGTAACTCAAGCTGTTACTATCACTGCTTGGTGTGACTCATTCGATGACAGCAGAAATCCACTTGAGTTGTTTATGTTTTAGTTTCTAAGCTGTTAAGAGTAATTAAAGAGCTTACCCACATCACAGAGATCTGGGATTCATAAAGTATTGGTTTTAAAATATTTTGAAAGTTTTAGGTAAAAATGTTAAGGTTATTTTAAACATTGTTACTAAGTTACTACTTGAATCAAACCATTGTAGTAATTGATACTTTCCAAATTTAAAATTTTAGTATTATGTGCATGCCTAAACGAGTCATTTAGATATCAGTACCAAATTAGGGATTTCACAGGGAGTGGCAGTATGGGTGATATGACTTCTAATATTTATAATTGTGCTTTTAAGTGCTTTGTAGAAGACTGTAGTCGATTGAATCGTATGAGAGTACCATTTTTGTATGTCAAAAATGTTGAAGCATTGGGAATTCCATATATTTCATATTTTATTATACGTACCTCATATTTCATTTTTAGTTTAACCTAAAAGGCCAAGAATGAATTCCATTTCCATTCTTTACCCTAGCTAAGACTTTTAATCTCTCTTGAAGTCCCAGTTTCTCAATTATAAATTGAGTGTGATGTAGTTTGCCATTTCAAAAATGGAGGAATGGGCAGGAATATTTCCTTTTCTCTATCCTCTTACCCCTCTGTGTGTATCTGCTACCTGCCTATCTGTAGATTGAGAATGCTAGATCCTTTATTTACCTGCTGCGTGAACTTGACCAGGTTATTCAACACCTCTAAACCACAGTGTTCAATTATGATATAGTAAATACTAAAATGGACTGGTATTTGGATTAAAGGAGGCAATGCATGTTAAGTATTTAAAATAGTACCAGGAACTTAGTATATGTTTAATACATGTCAGTTATTAATTTTCTAGTTTTAGAGTAGAAAAGAAGCATTATTTCTCAAGTTTAGTGTTATCTTTATGTTTTTGTCTAGTCAGAAAACTTTCTGTTGTCTGGCATGGTGTGATTAATAAAATACTCTGATTAAGAAACGTACCGTATCTATCATTCAATTGTGTATCTTAAGTAGGTAGTTAAAATGTTTAATTGAGTTAATTTCTCATTTTAGAAAAAAACAGATTATAGTTGACTTCCAAGCCCTTCAAAATATAATTTGTTCATCACTAAGAAAGTACTTCAGAATGCTGTAAACCCTGAGGATCTTTCTTACAACCATCTGTTATAATTGCATTATGGATGTGTAGATGAATCAATTAATAGAGAATGTTAGTCAATAGAGTCTTGGATAAAATAGATTGTATTGTGTTTTTTAATTGATTCATCTTTAATTCTTTAAACAAATTCTGACTTTAATTACTGGAAGGGGCAGTGTTCTTTTTTTGTTAGTAACCTGCTTTCCATAAGTAATGATCTAAATGGAGCATCTTATATGGAAAGGTACTGCTGCAGTGCCTTTTCTACACATATCAGCCAGAGAGCTGGGAGAGCACCATGTTGATCTTGCCTTCCCTGGAAGGCATTTATGCCAAAGCTGTCTTGTTTGCTTCCCATTTGATCCCATTCAACCAAATATCCATCTGGCTTCTGACTCTTGGCTCCGTCTCTTCTGTCAGTGACACTGCTTCTCTCTTTGGATGTCAGGCTTCTTTCTGGTCTACCTGGCTTTGACTCTTGGCTTTCCCTCAAGGATTGGCCTGCCTTTGGACAGGAAGCTCTTCAGAGCACCCTGAATACAACAATTCCCTCAGAATCAATTTCCCTGGCTCTAATGAGCTGGACAGCCACAGGTTGGCTTGACTGGCCAGAGGATTCAGCTAATGCAAAAGGCTATTGAGGGGTGGGAGTATTCATAAAGACTGTATGAGAAGCTTTGAACACATGCAGAATCATTACCTAATAGCCTTCAATTACTCTTGGGAGAAACCAATTTGTAAATCATAAATGTTTGACATTTCAGGAAAAACATCATTCGAAGCATATAGTTTTATTCAAACACTAGGGTTACTTGGCTGTCAGCTCCTTGACTTTCTATTCTGTAGTGCTAGTGAATACCCATCTGAGCAGCTACATGCTTTTCCCTCTGCTGTAGAAAGCCTGGCACTAATGACATCTTCTGTCATCATTGATAATTATTAGAGAAGACTTTCCATTTCTGCCACTCAGAAGAAAACGCAAGTAGCACAAACCAAGAGTCAGATTAGAGAGCTTTTATGATATTTGAGGTCAATTTTCCAACAAGTATTCTTGCAGGCATGATTAAATTCTGTGTGATTTTCAAGTTTCACCTTAGAAATGAAAAGTTTCCCATTGTTTTATTTATGTATCTGACATAAAATACTAATGGTTTCAAATAATAAAATACAATGGAAAGTGTTGACATTTTCAGTTTTCAATTAGCAATATTGTTTTAAGCACTTACTTTGAAGTAAAAATTTGCACATTTATGACATTTATAAATGAAAGCATTTGGTTGACTGATTTTAATGGTTGAATCATGAGAAATGCCTTTTTCAGGAAAGTGAAAACTGCTTTTTTTTTTTTTTCCTATCTGTTTAGCCTTCCCATGGGGGCCATTTGTTTTAAACATGCCTGCTTTCTTTAATTATTCTTTTTAGTAATAGCTCTATGTTATTCAAGTAACCTGGGAACATCTGTAGGCTGACGCCAAGGTCGGTGTTCTGAATATGGAACAAGACTCAGATATTTTTTCTAAGGTTAAACAAAGACTGAACTGAAACTGAGGGAGGTCATGTTAGAATCCAAATCAATTACAAGATCAAAGCAGATGGCTACTGGTGCTTGGCGTCAACTTGAGCCCTTCAGAGACAGCTGGGGCTCAAGCAGTTGCATTCAGTGGGGGAGATCTGATGGTGTGTTCTGGAGAACCAGACTCTAGGCAACTAGGATGTATGAAAAATCATTGAAGTTAGAAGAGAGGCTACAGGAACAGTGGCAGAATATAATCAAATATGAATAGAGAACAGGGAAAGGGATCCAGTTAGTGAGGACTCAGGCCACTTATTGGCTTGACTATGAACATTCCTCCTGGACAAAAATTAGTCCCAGAGAATGGGGTAGGGATAAACTTTGGTGTGGGAAATAAAAGTGTTTACTTTTTTGTGTTAAAGTGTTATAATTAAAGAAGCCAAACAGACTATTGTAACATGAACCTTGTTTAGGATGCTGGCAGGTAAAGAAGAAATTCAAAAGTGGATTTGAAATGCATCAAGAGGGAGGAATTGATTGAATTTGTGGGTTAGCTGGAGGTTGAGAAGATGTCAATGAACTTTTTAAACTTTGTGTACCTGGGACCAGTTACTAGAAAAAGGATAGGTCATTAGGAGTCACTCTTTGGGGTGAGGAGGAGGATCAGTTCTGTGTTAAGCATACTGAGTTTAATGTGATTGTGGAAATAGTTCTAGAAACAACTGAGCCATGTGAGAAAAATGTTGCATGACCTACTACAGTGCATATTCTTATATTCTTATGTAACTATAACCATCCTACATAATCATTTGTTGGTCTCAGCGTTTCTGTAGCTTGCAGTCCTGAGGAAACTATTGAGATGATAGTGGAAAAGACAAATAATTAAAATTTACAAAGAATATGTGTTATCTGCTTCAAGAAAACACCAAATGGGGGATGACATCGGTGCTGTGGGAGGGCCTGGAGGGCCCAGGGCCCTGGAATGGGAGGCTGGCTTGGCCTCCAAGGAGGCTTTGGCAGCAGCACTGGGGCCAGGACTAAGGTGTGGAGCTCGTGGAGGCAAGGCTTAGGACAAGGAGTGGATACCCATCATCAAGCTGGGCCACCTGGTCAAGGGCATGAAGATCAAGTCCCTGGAGGAGATCTGTCTCTTCTCCCTGCCCATCAAGGACTCTGAGATCATTGTCTTTTAACTGGAGGCCATCCCTCCAGGATGAGGTTTTGAAGATTCTGCCTGTGCAAAAGCAGGCATGAGCCGGCCAACGGACCAGGTTCAGGGCATTTGTTGCCATGGGAGATTACAATAGACACCTTGGTCTGGGTGTTAAGTACTCCAGGGGAGGTAGCCATTGCCATCTGTGGGGCCATCCTCCTGGCCAAGCTTTCCGTCGTCCCTGTGGGGCAAAGCAAGTGGGGAAACAAGATCAGCAAGCCCCATACCATCCTATGCAAGGTGACTGGCCACCATGGCTCTGTGCTGGTGCGCCTCATCCCTGCCCCTAGACACACTGCCCAAGAGGCTACTGATGATGGCCGGTATTGACACCTGCTACACCCCGGCCCGGGGCTGCACTGCCACCCTAGGCAACTTCACCAAGGCCACTTTTGATGCCATTTCCAAGACCTACGGCTATCTCACCTATGACCTCTGGAAAGAGACTGCGTTCACCAAGTCTCCCTATCAGGAATTCACTGACCATCTTGTGAAGACCCACACGGACCCAGGCTCCAGATGTGGCCACCACATAGTTTTATACAAGAAAAACGAAGTGAATTAAAGCCTGTTAAAAAATAATACTAAATACATTTACAAAGAATATTTGCCTTTCTTCTTTAAAAAGACTAATTTGAAATAAAAAATGAGGGACATTAAAGTATACAGTTGTTTAGCAGGAAAGCCAAGTTCATTTAAATATGTAAAACAATGAGGCTGCAGACAGCTCCGAGGAGTATCATTTATATTGTACTGTATATGAAAGAGGCACATTGGAATTGCATATCACAACCCGAGCAACTATGTTTGATGACTTCAGATATGGAATTCATAAATAAACTTTATAATAACACTTATGATTTGAAAGTAAACAAATATAACAAAGTAGAAGTAAAATGCAATACTCTAGGCCCATCCAACAAATTTAAAGCTAAAGAAAAAGCTCCAGATGGGTAAGACCTATATGAAGAAAATTACATAATTTTAAGGAGAGTCTTAGAGGAAGGATTGGCTAAATGGAGACACGCATTATTTTCTTGGATGGATGCCTCAGTGCTATAAAGATGATAATTGTATCTTCAGCCAATCTGTACATTTAACGCAATTCCTGTGAAGATCCCAGTGGCATGTTATTTTTTTCTGAACTTGAAAATAGGCATTCTATAGTTTATCCAAACAAATAAATGTGAGAATAGCAAGGACAAAATTCTAAAAGAAATACACTGAGAAGTGTGCAGCTTTGTGAGAGTATCTAATCTTATAGATAGTATCATGTATTGGAAAACTACAGTAACCAAAGTGTGGGTATCAGTATATAGATTGATAGACAGTGGAGTTGAGGAGACTTGAACGTACAGAAAGAAATGTAATTTTAGATATAAACTTACCATACTGTGGGGGCACCTGGGTGGCTCAGTTGTTTGGGTGTCTGCCTTGGGCTCAGGTCATGGTCCCGGGGTCCTGGGATTGAGCCCCGCGTCAGGCTCCCCTCAGCAGAGAGCCTGCTTCTCCCTCTCCTTCTGCCTGCCACTCCCCCTGTTTGTCCGCTCTCTCCCTCTCTTGCATGCTCTCTCTCTCTGTCAAATGGATAAATAAAATCTTTAAAAAACCCAAAAACTTAATCATAGTTAAAGTCGACATTTCAAATCAGGTGAAATGTTAGACTATCCATTAAATGATATAGAAGCAACAAGTTAAGTAGGTAAGACAAATATTAAGTGTATATGGTCATATGTTACCTTAGAGAAATGGCAGATGTGTTAAAGATACAGATAAAAAAATTAAACAGTAAAAGGGACCAAGAAAATACTGTTGAAAAATCATGTGATGTTGACATGAGGGAGGAATTTCATAAGGGGGAAATATGATAGTAAATAAAAGCAGTAACAAAAATTACAAACTTGATTATGTGTGTATTAATATCTAATTACCTAAAACATGAATTAATTATGAAATTAAAACCACTATGTTAGGGGGTAAACATAGGAAAACATATTCATGATTCCAGCATAGGCAGAAATTTTCTGAACAGGATATGAAAAAACACTACGCCTAAGGAAAAAAAAAGAAAAATTAGAATATAGTGGAATTGGGAACTTTCGTTCATTAAAGGACAAAATTAAGAAAGTTAAAAAGTGACACAGAGACTGTAATAAAATATTCTCAGTACCTTTATCCAGCAGATTTGTTTCTACAATAGATACAGGCTCCTACAAGTCAATTAAAAACTATACCACAATAGAAAAATGATGAAAGACACATCACAAAATAAGACATTGAAATGACTAAGAAATACATGATAAGGCAGTAACCATGAACCTGGATTAGAATAAAAGGCAGGGAACAAAGAATAGATTTTGCTTTCCCAGAAGCCTTTGCATAAGACTACTGTTTATATCTTACTGACCAGAAGTATATAATTTGGTCAACTCTAGTTGCAAGAAAGGATGCTAAAGGAGAATTTGACTTCTCTAACTTCTGTTGTGTAACTGATCAAAGAGAAGGAGGTTGGATATTAGCGGGAAGTACCGTCTATCACGATTTGTGATAGAGTCAAATGTCTAAGAAATGTATTGAATAGGCAGGTCTGGAGCTCAGCAGAGAGATCAGTCTGGAAATAATAACTGAGGTTCATAAGTATGCAGGGGGGATGTAAAAGCCCTGGCTATGGATATGATCACTAAAGAAGGGAGAGTAGAGTGAATAGAGATGTGAGCATCCATTTAACAATGTAGCAGAGAGAGGGGGAATCCCAAAGGAGTTTGAAGAGCTGCAGGAGAAAAACCAGGAGAGAATAGTGTTTGGGGAGCAAAGGGGAGTGGGTTTCTAGGAGGAAGTAGTCAAAACTTCAAAATAGTAATGTTGGATCTGAATAGGCAAAGTCTGAACGAGCCCTCTTAAATCCCCAGAAGATGGGAAAGTGGTAGGCTAATCAGAGAATACTTAAAATTTGAGGGATTTTTCACTCCAGTTCTATACGTATTTTATGTCAGGATGTACAGACTTTTGGGGGGGTACAGCATGATCGAAAGGTATTTCTTCGGATGACAACGGTTGGAACCCATTTCAGAATTTGACTCTTACCTCTCATGACTCTTCTACTTTGTCTGATCAGGAGCCCTGGCCTTGAGTGCTGCTCCATAAGCCCTTGATGGTCACCTGTGCAGTTCATCTCAGTGCTGCTGTGTTAGCCAGACGGGAATCTGGACTGATGCTAGCATGGGTCTCATTGTTTTCACTGAAGGTGGTGATGGTTTCTTTCTCTTAAGCTTCCTAACAGCCGTAAAGGGACTCAGTGTGGACTCATAGCATTACCACTGCAGTGGTGAGCAAAAGTGAAAAAAAAGTTCAGTCTTTTGTCTTATAACACACAGATCAACCTGTACCTGTTTCCCTCCTAACAGTGCTGATTTTCATATGGAGTGTAACCTACCTAAATTTCCCTGCGAAGTTTGAAATGCCAGCCGAATGCTTTACTAGGTTTCTTAAGGGCTTTCTCTTTTGAGGTTGGCTGCTGGCCCATCAACGCAAAGAGAATTACCAGTTGGGAAGATGGTCCACTGCATGAGGTTAGGGACTTTGAGAGTTCCATTCTCACTTTGCTCCAGGCAGTATTGGAATCATATTGGATTTTTACCCTTTGAAGATTCTGTTCATCTTTAAAAAATATACTGCTAATGTCTTGATAGCTTCATTAGACCTAGGAAGGGCGATTTTATTGTGTGAGAATATGGTCTCAGGGCAAGTGGTCTTTGCTGGACCACAGGAATGGTGGAGTGTTTGGTTTGTGCACTGTCCTACCCTCTGTAATTCAGTAACCAGAGATTTCCTCCTTCCATGTGCAGTGTAGATTTGGATTCAGTTGTGAGACTGAACATCACAGAACTACTCACAAGTCAGTAAAGGTGGAATTTCTTTCTACGTGTGTTATTTTTTTCATCTTCACACACTCTGGTCTTTCTCACATAACTGTATGGATGACTGTGAACAGAACATCTATTTTACTTAATTTCTCTTGCACTGACGGCTTTCAGATGTCAAATTTTGTTCCATTTTGTCTTAACTTCAGGATTTGCCATTTTCTTCTGATTTTATCTTTATGTTTTAATAAAAAATCTCTGTCCTATTAGGATTCTAAGTAATATTAAGATACTTCCTTCACAAATCATAAGTATCCTAATGAAATAAAATACTATGAATTTCAGTGACCAATAACCTAGATTACTTTTACAAGGAAATCAGTCTATATTAGAACATTATAATATTACATGATAAAATGCAGGTTATATTAAGAAATGATTTTTAGGTGCCATTAACATCATCAGTTTCAAGAATGAAGATAGTTTCTGTATTATGTATAACATTTTACATCTCCCTTTTTTTTTTTTTTTAAAGATTTTATTTATTTATTTGACAGAGACAGAGCTAGAGAGGGAACACAAGCAGGGGGAGTGTGAGAGGGAGAAGCAGGCTTCCCGCCGAGCAGGGAGCCCGATGCAGGGCTTGATCCCAGGACCCTGGGATCATGACCTGAGCCGAAGGCAGATGCTTAATGACTGAGCCACCCAGGCGCCCCATACATCTCCCTTTTTAACAATATCTTTATTTTAAAGTTACTACTAAGTGAAATAAGTCAGGCAGGCAAAGACAAATACCATATGATTTTATTTATATGGGAAATCTAAAAAAACAAACAAATGAATCAACAGAAACAGAATCAGATGCATAAATACAGAGAACAAACTGATAGGTGCCAGAGGGGGGTGGACAAAATGGGTGCAGGGGAGTGGGTGGTATAGGCTTCCAGTCATGGAATAAATAAGTCACAGGAATAAAAGGTACAGAATCAGGAATACAGCCAGTGGTGTTGTAATAGTGTCGTATGGTGAGAGATGGGAGCTGCAGTTGTGGTGAGCATAGCATAACGTATAAACTAGTTGAATCACTATGTTGGACACCTGAAGCTATGTAACGTGTGTCAACTATCCTCAAATAAAAAAATAAAGTTAATGATATACAATAAAAAGTAAATGATAAGAAAAATAACAGACTCACTTAAGACATACAGAAGAGCAAAAGGAAATTAAAACCTCATTCACATAAATTTTCCAGCATGAAAATGATTTAAAAATGTTGAATATGACTTTTATGTTAATGATGTTGATTTTTAATAAGTTATGCATGCTCAAAATGTAAGTAAAAGTATAAGAAAGAAATGAAATCTCATCCAAAATACAAAGAATTAAAAATTTCTTTTTTTTTTTTTTTAAAGATTTTATTTGTTTATTTGACAGAGACAGAGACAGCGAGAGAGGGAACACAAGCTGGGGGAGTGGGAGAGGGAGAAGCAGGCTTCCTGCCGAGCAGGGAGCCCGATGCGGGGCTCGATCCCAGGACCCTGGGATCGTGACCTGAGCCGAAGGCAGACGCTTAACGACTGAGCCACCCAGGTGCCCCAGAATTAAAAATTTCTTAACAGAATAAAACTATAATTAACTTTTTTTCATCTAAATATCTCCTTATGAATAGATAAGGAGAGAAGAATGCCTACGATTTAAAAGAGTGCTTACCAAAGTAGGATTTTAGTATGTGTACAAAAATCAAATAGAAAAGTAAATTTTAGGGGTGCCTGGGTGGCTCAGATGGTTAAGCATCTGCCTTCAGCTCAGGTCATGATCCCGGGGTCTTGGGATCGAGCCCCGCATTGGGCTCCCTGCTGGGCGGGGAGTCTGCTTCTCCCTCTCCCTCTACTGTTCCCCCTGCTTGTGCTCTCTCGCTCTCTCTCCCTGTCAAATAAATAAATAAATAAATAAAATCTTTAAAAAAGAGAATCATTAAATTTTATTTGAACTCAACAAGAGGAAAAAAAGGAGGTAAAGATAAGCTACTTGCTAAGTTCTCTCCTCACAAATAATAATTTTTTTGTTCCAGCTGTAATGAGGTATAATTGATCTATAATGCTGTGTACACGTTTAAGGTGTACAACCTGTTGATTCAATACACGTATATAATGGAGAACTATTACCACCATAGGGTTAACTAACACCTGCATCATGTCACGTAATTACCACTTCTGTTTTGTGGTGAGAACGTTTAAGAATTTTGCTCTTAGCAACTTCTAATTATATAATAAGATATTAACTCCAATTACCCTGCTGTACATTAGATCCCCAGAACTTATTCATCTTATAACTGGAACTTTATACCCTTGACCAACATCTCTCAATTTCCCTCACTCCCTAACCCCTGGCAATTCTCATTCTCTATTTCTTTGAATTTGGCTCTTTTAGATTCTACATGTAAGTGAGGTCTTATAGTATTTGTCTTTCCCTCTGTCTTATTTCACTTAGCATAATGCTTTCAAGGCCCATTGATGTTGTCACAAACCAGAACTAATAATTTTGACCGTTTTTAGTACTTTATGACATTCCTTACTAACTTTAAAGGATATGGTAGGTTATCTCTCTCTTTTGTGGTTTTTTGTCATTAGGCAATATACTTCTACTCCAAGTTAGGGAAGAGGAGGATTAGGTTCCTTATGTGGTAATCACCCTCTTCTTCTATATTTGGGTTAATTAAAAATCAATTTCTTGATTACCCATATTTTAACAATTTACACAAGCACATGTTTATCAACTTCACAAAGTACCTCTTGATTTTCCCCCGTATGAAATGAGGAACTTAGACCCTCTGCTGCCCTCCATTTCTACTTCCTCTTGCACCTCTCATTTCCTGTCCATTAAAATGTGACTTGTACATTGTCATGATTTCATGCTCTTGGTTGATTCTGATAAAAAAAAAATCAAAACTCATAAAGTACATTTACATAATCAAGGAGCAGCTTCTAAGATCACCCTGGTTATGGCCATTCCAATCAGGAAGGGAGGTGAAAGAAGAGAGCAGAGTTAGTTTCTTTGGTACTGGTACCCAGGTCATCCACCCACATTTCGCTGGGAAGAATGTAGAGGTTTGGTCATACATAACTGCAAGATGGGTCGGGATGAGGGATGACCTAGAACACCTGGTTTGTACGAACACCTGATTTGTATCTCATTTTGCATTGGCACGTGTGTATGTATATAGGATCAGTTCCCAGAAGTGGAATTGTTCGGTGAAGTGGCATAGGTATTTTTTTTTAACATTTTTTTATTATGTTAATCACCATACATTGCATCATTAGTTTTTGATGTAGTGTTCCATGATTCATTGTTTTCGTCTAACACCCAGTGCTCCATGCAGAACGTGCCCTCTTTAATACCCATCACCGGGCTAACCCATTCCCCCACCCCCTTCCCTCTAGAATCCTCAGTTTGTTTCTCAGAGTCCATAGTCTCTCATGGTTCATCTCCCCCTCTGATTTCCCCCCTCCATTTTTCCCTTCCTACTATCATCTTCTTTTTTTAAATTTTTTTTTGTTTTATGTTAATCACCATACATCATTAATTTTTGATGTAGTGTTCCATAATTCATTGTTTGCGTATAACACCCAGTGCTCCATTCAGTACGTGCCCTCTTTAATACCCATCCCCAGGCTAAAGCCCCCACCCCCCTCCCCTCTAGAACCCTCAGTTTGTTTCTCAGAGTCCATAGTCTCTCATGGTTCGTCTCCCCCTCCGATTTCCCCCCCTTCATTCTTCCCCTCCTGCTATCTTCTTTTTTTTTTTCTTCTTCTTCTTCTTCTTTTTTTTCTTCTTCTTCTTCTTCTTCTTTTTTTTTTTTAACATATAATGTGTTATTTGCTTCAGAGGTACGGCATAGGTATTTCTAAATGAGAAATGGATGAGAATGCCTATTGCACTATGACTTCAAGGCAGAGGGGTTACAAAATTTAGTTTTGCTGATTTGAAAGATGAAAAATGGTATCTCAGTGTTGTTTTAATTTGCATTTCTTCTCTTTTGAGTGAGGTTCAGCATGTTTTCATGTTTGATATCCATTTGAATTTCTGTGAACTGCCTATTCATGTCTTTTGCCTTTTTTTTTTTTTTAATAGGCTACTGGTTTTTTGGCTTAGTTGTAGTAATACTTTATGGGAAAGAAAGAATTCAATGAATGTTGTGGAGCATTTGTCAGTAGAGAGCAAGAAACTAACATACTTATTCTCCGAAATAAAAAATCAGCCTGTTTCAAGCACACAGCTATTTTGTTGTTGTTGTTGAAGATGTCATTTTTCAGGGTGTATTTGAAAAACTAAATTTAATCTTCATTGAGGTATAAATTTGGAAGCAGAGCGTTTACTTTTCTACACAGAACTCGCCCCTGGTAGGAAGAATGATCTTTGCCTTTAATTCCTGAAATTTCACCTTAAATTTTTTCTCACAGAGGAACACCTTTGCTACTCCATGTTTATCCTTGGAATGAAGACAAGACAAACTAAAATACACTGAAAAAGTTTCCCACTTTCTGTTAAGGAGACACTAAAGCTGGTGTGGGGACAAAAGGAAATGACTTTAAATACTGAGATGGCTGATATTTTCTCAGACTTTAGAAAATGCTATCGCTTAGGGTCCAAGGGAAGTTACAAGTGAGAACTAATGCATAATCATTAGTAGAAAACGGTTAATTGCAGGGTGTTAAAAGCTCCAAAATTTGTAATTTTAGGCATGACATTTTTCAAGTCATTGATCATATAATTATAAATTATTATTATCAGGGCGCCTGGGTGGCTCAGTCGTTAAGCGTCTGCCTTCGGCTCAGGTCATGATTCCAGGTCCTGGGATCGAGCCCTGCATTGGGCTCCCTGCTCGGCGGGAAGCCTGCTTCTCCCTCTCCCACTCCCCCTGCTTGTATTCCCTCTCTCTGTGTCTCTCTCTCTCTGTCAAATAAATAAATAAAATCTTTAAAAAAACAAAAATAAAAAATAAATAAATTATTATTATCTGAAAAACCCTAAAATTTATAAAGATTTTTAAATGCCATAAACTGAATTAAGGGGGAAAGAAGTGATATTAAAGAGTAAAATTATTTAAAAATCAACATGTCCACAAAAGTAATTCCAAAGTGTCTTAAATTTGGTTCATTATCTTAACTCAGTGTAGTACAGCATTCAGTTTTATTAAGTAAATTATTTCTTTCTGCTGTATATTTTACAAACAAGCAATTTTAATGAATTGGCCTCTATTATATTCTTCGTCAGTAATAGAGTACTTTAAATGAATATATGCACTGATAAAACTGTGAGGAAAAATGGTGAGTGGAGTTCTCAGCACAATGCATTGCTAATTTATTGAGAGAATGGAGACACTGACACGGGTGAGTGCTTCCAGTTAATATAAAAGAGGAATGAAATCATAGAAATCAGAAAATATTATTGCCATAAATAAGTATAATTAATATTATAGAAATAAAACAATATTTCATGATCAAATGACTGCATTAAATGGTTAAGTCAGAAGTGAACAGATGTGGAAGAATGCTGACCTTGAACTTCAGGTAAAAGTAATGGTCATGGGAATTATAAGTATTATTGCAAATTTTTGCCTGAAAATAGCTAGGTTATAGAAGTCAGATTTTAAAATTTTACTATAAAATTTCTTTACTTGGGTTTTAAAAGATTTTCTGATACATTAAAATTCCACATGAAGAAAAGTCAAGGAAGGAGAGATTTAACAATTGAATTGTGACATTAGTGATAAAGATGACTATCTCACTGAAAGCTTATCTCATTTATCATTCAATGTCTTCATATCCTATTTCCTTTGACAAAACTTTTCTTTCCTTTTGCTTCATTAAGGGAAATGAACTGGCCATTGATTTCTGTTTCTAGGTCCTTAAGTGATAAGGTAAGCAGTTAGACGACTGTGGAGTTTGCAGACATTATGGCTCTTTTATGTGTATTTGGGAGTCAAAACTGACATGGAGGAAAAATGAGCAGAGCCTAGTGGTATATGCAGTAACTTAGCATCACCTAGGTAGGATATAGATTTCTTTAAAAATATGGCCTTAAGTCACTGTATTAAAACCACTGTAATACAGTCACTTTAAAAAGTCACCAAAAATTTGATGAAGGAGAGATGGATTTCAAACATGCACTAAAGGCCGTGAACCTCTTCTGTGTTTTCTGATCCTATGATTGCATCCCACCCTGTGCTATGTATTTCCAAGGGTAGTACCAAATGCCCAAAACATGCATTACTCCCCTCCTTTCTAGTCTGTTACCTAGTCTATGCTTGATTTAGAACTCAGGTCACCGTATTTTAAGAAAGCACATGGCTGCCCTGGGAAAGGACTTGTGTGGTTTCCGATAGTGCTGCATTTGAACCTGTCTCATAGCTTGATCCACATGCTGCCGTATAATTATTTGTATTTTCTCATCCTCATCAGTAAATTGTAAATTCATTTAAGAAAGATACTGTGCTTTCACTCATTTTTTATCCCCCACCAAGAATGGCACACTGGTTTGCCTGTAGCAGAGGCTCCAGTAGGGTTTCGAGTCACATTAAGCTGGCTGATGGTATTATGGAGAATATTTCCTTGCCGGCTTGTCCTACTTTTAGAGTTGTAATCATCAGTATATTGGAGCCTGGCGCACAAACTTCAGGCACTTGTTATTTGTGAAAGACTGTTGCACCATTTTATGTTTTATGAACTTTTTCTTCCTTCCCTGCCTTATTCTGATGTGTTAAGGAGTGAAATAAAAACTGAAAATAATGTAGGCTCTGCATATATTGTAATATGAGTAGGTTAAGGAGATTTTAGATCTACCAATTGGGTAATTAATTTCAAAGGTAAACGGTCTACGATTTCCTTTTCTTTCTTCCTTCAATGTCGACCTTAGAATAGATTCTAATGGGAAGAGTGTATGAACTAGTAAGCAAATAAACTAATGTGAATTATTTATTTGAAATGGAGAAATTTTCCATGAAGATCATTAGTAGGAAGATGTGAGATAAGTACCAAGCTGGGAGACGACTGCTTCTTGGCATGGCTAGAGAAGGCCTGACTTAGAAGATACTCAACCCAAGGCTGGAAGGATTAAAAAAAAAAAAAAGAGCCAGGCATGTGATAGACCTGGGCAGGCAGGATCATGTAGGTGAAAGGAAAAGCATGTTCAGAATCTGTAGGGAAGAATCTATTATTAAACTGAAAGGAGACCAGATGTTTTTCTTTAATTTTAATTACATGTATTCAGGAGCTTAATGACAATTATTCTGGTGCAAAAGGAAGTTGAACTACAGTGTATTGAGCATCTCTATGTGCCAGGCTCTTTTCCGGATGCTTTACATTCCCAATGAATGTTTCATGAATACCTCATACTCTGAAGGATTATCATCAAACCCACCATCATCCCATTTCTGTATATTTCATTTGAAATTTCATATATTGGTAACAGCTCCCATCCCTTCAGTTGTCCAAATCTGAAACCCCAAAGTTCTTGTAGATCTTCTCATCTCCGCACTATTGGTCCACATACTTATTCACTTGGCTCCATAAGTGAATTCTTGATCTATTAATTTTGTCTTCTTTCCTACTGCCACGACTCTTGCTAGGTCTTACCCATACTATTGAAGTTCTCTCTACTGTCCTCTCTCCCTTAATTTTACCCTTCCCCAAACCATCCTTTAAAATCTCTTGATGCTGATCTTTCTAAAACAGACATGACTTGAGCTCTTTGCTCAAAATATGTCCTTGGCTTCTCACCACCTTTAGGGGGGGAAAAAAACCCTCAAAATGCCTTGGCATGACAGACCACCCTCTTTATTCTCTGGCCCTTGCCTACCGGATCAACTTAATTTTATGTAACTGGTCCTCAATAGTCTCCTACTGCAGACCTTTTGCCCAATAGTACTCCATCCTCATGTCATGTCTATCGTTCTTTTTGTCTAGAATGTCCTCCTTACATTTGTATCTCTAATAAATGCATATTTGAATCCTTAAAGTCTCAGCCCAAGGTTATAGTCTTTGTGAGGAGTACCTTGATTCTTCTAGGCATTTCTAGACTTCCTTCCCCTCTCCTCCCACGCACATTGTAATTACACTGATTACCATATTCTATTATAATGATTGATGACTCCATATCACTATGACCCATAAGTTCCCTTAACTGCATGGTCTGCCTTTTTAGCTTTATCTTCTTAAACCTGAAATATAGCAAATGTCATATAACTATTTCTTGAATAACAGTCTAACCCGACTAAATTCCTCTCAGTTTCCTCGCAGCTCCTCTTGGTTTTGTCGAGTTAAATTACTAGTACATGGTAGAGTTAGCATTTGATGTCAGAATTGTTTAATTGCAGGGTGATTGCTTCCTCCTTATAGACTGTTGCTCTATTGGTTAACTACACTTCTGTTTAATTAAGATAGCCCCGTAGACACAGTTGAGCTTCGTTTCGGGAGTTTGTGCACTTTGCCTGACAAAATCTGTCCAGCAAATCAGTATGGAAGCATATGGAATCAGGAGGCTAGTTCCCTCTCCGTCTTCAACCTTTTCCACATAATCTTGTTAGTTCCGTCCCATTCCAGGAATACACCACCTCTCCTGAATCCCAAAATGATTCTGGGCAGAGAAAAATGACTTTTTAGCTAGCTATCTCCCCTGCCCTTGTCTTTATTCATGAACAAGTAGGCCTGTGGTGAGGTGGATGCAGACAGTAGATATATCAAATAAATAATTATTAACAAATGTTATGGTGATATTTGCACCAAGCAAATTACAACATAGTGCTTTCTCATTATTTAGGTTTTTCTAGAATATGGGGTTATCACTTCAAAAGAAACATTAACATTTTGTGAGATGCAATTTGAGAGTTTAACGTGAGTGATAATACATATGTCTCAACTAAAGTAGATACTAAGGTATTTTATTGGTCTTCAGTCAGGGTCATTAAAAAATATGCTCAGTCTTGTCAAATATCAACTAGCTAAGAAAATTCTTAGTTTCCGGGCGCCTGGGTGGCTCAGTTGGTTAAGCGACTGCCTTCGGCTCAGGTCATGATCCTGGAGTCCCTGGATCGAGTCCCGCATTGGGCTCCCTGCTCTGCAGGGAGTCTGCTTCTCCCTCCGACCCTCCCCCCTCTCATGTGCTCTCTCTCATTCTCTCTCTCTCAAATAAATAAATAAAATCTTTAAAAAAAAAAAAGAAAGAAAGAAAATTCTTAGTTTCCTCATTAAGAGGCAAGAATTAAGCAATGATGGCATAAATCAACCATTCATTCAAATAAAAAAAAACAATACTCAAAAGTCCTCTGTTAGGGGCACCTGGGTGTCTCAGTTGGTTAGGCGACTGCCTTCGGCTCAGGTCATGATCCTGGAGTCCCGGGATTGAGTCCCGCGTCGGGCTCCCTGCTCAGCGGGGAGTCTGCTTCTCCCTCTGACCCTCCCCCCTCTCATGGTCTCTATCTCATTCTCTCTCAAATAAATAAATAAATAAAATCTTAAAAAAAGTCCTCTGTTCTCTGAGAACTGAGAGCCTATTTTTTAAAAGATTTATTTATTTGGGAGAGAGAGAAAAAAGAGGGGGTGGGAAGGGCTGAGGGAGAGAATCCCAAGCAGACTCCCCACTGAGGAGGGAGCCCCACGTGGGACTTGATCCCACCACCCATGTGGTCACGACCTGAGCTGAAACTGAGAGTCAGAGGCTCAACTGACTGAGCCACCCAGGCTCTCCGTGAGAGCCTACTGATGAGGCATGTATAACACTGTAAGAAGGACCATCAAATGAACTGTTAACCACTCTTGTCTTTGAACAAGTACAACTATACAAAATCTGTCTAGTAAAGCTGCTACATGGGAGATATTAATGTTCACCAATTCCCTGTCCTTCTGTAAACTCCCAAAAGGAATTGTTTATAAATATATAAATATATATATATAGTTATGATTATGTGTATATACAGTTATGTGTGTGTGTGTGTATACACACACACATACACACATACACTTGAAGAGGGTGCACAGTAAATTGTAGAAGCCTTGAAGGGAAATGGACTTCATTTAACTTGTTTTACTAGAACCAGTCACACAGTAGGGGCTTCTAACAATCTTAATTTTTTTTCCCTCAAATCCTGACCTGTAACTATTATTTTGTGATCTGTATCAGAATAATACTCCTTATTTCTCTGTCATACAATGCCTACAAATTTAGTAGGTAGGATCTGTTTTTGGACATGGAAGTTCCAGATAATATTTACTGCAAAAATACTGTTTTTACATTTTAGTAAAAGCTCATACACATGATCAAATTATAACCAATCTAGACAGTGATAAACCTACAGTATATATGATTCAATAAATAAGAGGGATTAGGTGTGATTTTGGAACCCCTATGGGAACAAGACTCCATAAAGAGAGCTGATTTTATTCCTAGCAAATTGTTAAGCAGTATCTGCTGAAAGATACTTATACCCCTGTTTTAATAGTTTAAACATAATTTCTATATTAGTATTTCACGACACTTAACGACTTGAAGCATCATGTTATTGATTTAATCCAACAACTATTTATTGAACAAGTACAGTGTTTAATTATCTGGAAAGTGTGACCCCCTTAATGTTCTCTAAATCATTATTATTAGCTAAAATAGCAGTTCTGAACATTAGAATCTCCTGGGTAGCTTTTTAAAAATCCCAATTCCGAGGCCATAACCCAGTTGAATGAAATAAGAATTCCACAGGATAGAATGCAAGCATCAATAGTTTGTTGAGGCCCTCAGGTGATGGCAGTGTGCATCTATGAGTTGAAACACATTTCTCTTTCAATTATAATTTCCGCATATAGTAATCTGACGCCTCACTTTGGGAATTTGACATCTACTGTGAACTGGTGTCTTGGTTTGAACTCCAGTTTTCTTTTACATGTCATTATATAAGGGCTCAAAATCAGTTTTTCCCTCTAATCTTCTCTCTGAGATAAGGAGAGTGAAAAGCTAAAAAAACAAAACAGAAACCAAATCTTAATCCTGAAGTGTACAGGCTGAGTCTAAAATGTGTTAGATTGAGTTTATTATTTGTTTGAAGTCTGAACTTCCTGCTCCAGATTCTGAAAAAAAAATATGAAGAGTGAAAATAATGTTAGATACAGAATTGGAATTAGAACCCATTGTTTATATACTGTGACATCATATTACACAAAAAATAAACTAATAAATTTATTTACTTTGTCCACTTCTCAGTATTTGATAGAGGGATGAATCAGAAAAACAACTTTGAAAGAACAGAAGTGGAAATAGAACTAGACTTAATGGAATGGAAATGGGAAGTGTAAAGACCTCAGAAAGAAATGTTGACACAGTGCACTGTTTGCATCTTCAATTTATGGCTGCATGTTCCTACCTTGCACTTAACGTAAGGAATGGGTGTAAATTCATGTCATAGCAGTTAAATTTTCAGGACTTGCTAGAAAATATAATGATCTAGAGGTACCTGATACCCTGATGGAGCACTGCTTTGTTTTTCATGCCAGTCCTCATCATTGAATCCAGCTTTGTGAGTGTCCTGTCTAAAAGCTTAAACCTGGGAATGTCAAAGTACATTTTACGGTCAGTCCTACTAATAGTTTGTTTATATAAAAGGCATCTATCTTCGTGATACAATGTCTGAGGAGGCTAATTTATTTCCCTTATGTCTATGAGTAATTTATTATTATTCAAGATGACTCATAAGAAATAAGATCAGATTCCTTATTGTGTTCACTTGGCCTGCTTAAGCCCCTGGATGAAGAAAAATGAAGTGTATGAGTCAAAATCTGGGCTACAAACCTTAGATTATTTTCCTTTGCTCTTTAGCATGTGAGCTATGTAAATGTACTGTTTGGAAACTGCTCTCGAATGTCAGTATTTCAATCATTTTAATAATTACAACTTTACCTACTACTTTTCCTCACTCTATAAACTAGATAAATGTGAAAGATATTTTGACTCAATATTTTAAATAAATTGAGTTATATTTAACATGTTTTTGTTACTGTAAAATCAGAGAACCATGAAAATTGGCAACTAAGCCCTTGTTGATCTAGTCTGCCCATCTGCCAGTGTATTGAGGGGCCATTGTGCCGTTTATTCTATACTGAGTCTGCTTCGAGTTCTTCCAGTGTCCCACAGTCCATTCTGTCTCAGCCTTTTGTACATACTTCCCACCTAAAACAACCCCTGCTCTTTTCTCACCTTTAAAAAACAAATTTTCAGGGCGCCTGTGTGGCTCAGTTGGTTAAGCGTCTGACACTTGGTTTTGGCTCAGGTCATGATCTCAAGGTCATGAGATTGAGCCCCACGTCGGGCTCCGTGCTCAGCACAGAGTCTGCCTGAGATTCTTTCCCCTTCTCTCCCCCTCCATTCCTATCCCCACTCGCGCTTGTGCACTCTATCTCTAAAATAAATAAATTAATTAAATCTTTAAAAAAAAACAAAACAAATTTTTCTCTTTTCCTTATAGGATAAAGTCACTTTTTTGGAAAAGCATCCTTTGATCCCCAGAGTGAGGATCTGCACTGTATTATATTTTCCCTGCTATTTTGCACTTTTTTTTTGAGGTTTTTAATTTTAATTCACATGTAGTTAACATACAGTGTTACATTAGTTTCAGGTATACATAGAGTGAATCAGCAATTCAATACATCATTACTCAGTGCTTATCATGATAAGTGTACTTTTAATTCCCTTCACCTATTTTACCCATCCCCCATCAGCCTCCCCTGTGATACACTTTATTTATACAAGTACCCTCAGTTAAAGTGTTGTTTTTTGTTTTTTGGTTTTTAACAAGGACAGTTTTTACCTGAAGCATACTTCACAATACATGGTTCTAAAAGATACGTATAAAACATTCCATCCGAGAAAAACAGAATACACATTTTCCTCAAGTACACACAGAAGAATCCCCTGATTAAATCACATAAAAAGAGACATAACAAATATTACAATTAAGACATAAATCATACCAAGGATATTTTCCAACCACAGTGGTACAAAACTGAAGATCAATAATAAAGCTGGAAAATCTACAATGTAAATATTAAATATTTAAACTGTAAATATTAAACAATATGCTAATGCTCAAACATTAGGCCAAATAAATCAAACAGCAAATCAAAATATGTCTCAGAAGAAAAAGAAAACACAATATTCCAAAACCTGTGGGATGCAGCAAAATCAGATGTTAGAGTGAAATTTATGCTATAAATGCTTGTGTTAAGAAGAAAAGTTCAAGTAAACAACATTACACCACAAGGAGCTAGAAAGAAGAAGAAACTTAGCTGAAATTTAGTAGAGGAAAGAAATAACAAAGAAAAATCAGATATATATATAAAATAGAGACCAGAATAAGCAATAACATAACATTGGAAGTAATGCCCAGTTTTCTAAGAGAATAAACAAACTTGGCTTTAACTAGATTAGGAAAAAAAAGAAGACTCAAAAACCGAAATGAGAAATGGAAGAGAAAACAACCCATCAGATAACCACAGAAATACATAGAGTGATGACAGATTACTATAAACAATTATATACTAACAAATCAGATAACTTAGAAAAAAAGGTAATTCCCCAAAATGCACACATTACCAAGATTGAATCATGAATCTTGAATCCAAAAAATAGGAAATATTCTTAGACCAATAACAAGAATGAAGGTTGAATTAGGAATCACATTCTCCTGGCGCAGGAGGTGGTTTCATTGGTGAATTCTACCAAACATTTAAAAAACTAATGACAATCTTTATCAAAATCTTAAAATAGTGGAATAGAGGGAACACATTTAAAATCATTCTGTGAGGACAGTACTACCCTGATACCAAAGCAGGATAAGAACAATACAAGAAAGAAAAAGTCTAGTTTGTCTGATGTAAATATTGCTACTCTTTCTTTTGACACCATTTGCATAATAAATATTTCTCTACCCCCTTACTTTCAATCTGCAGGTGTCTTTCCATCTAAAATGAATCTCTTGTAGGCAGCATTTGGATTGGTCTTGTCTTTTTATCCAGTCTGATTCCCTGTGTCTTTTGATTAGAGCAGTCCATTTCCATTCATTTCTTTCTTTTTTTTTTTTTTTTAAAGGAGAGAGTTTTTTTTTTTTTTTTTAATATTTTATTTATTTATTCATGAGAGACAGAGAGAGAGGCAGAGGGAGAAGCAGGCTCCCAAGGAGCAGGGAGCCCGATGCGGGACTCGATCCCAGGACCCTGGGATCATGACCTGAGCCGAAGGCAGACGCTTAACCATCTGAGCCACCCAGGCGCCCTCCATTCATTTCTTGATAGGTATGTATTAAGTGCCATTTTATTACTTGTTTTGTCCTGTTTCTGGAGATTTACTCTGATCCTTTCTTGTCTTTGTCACTTTTAATCTCACCTTTTCATTCAAAGAGTCCCCTTTAATATTTCTTGCAGAGCTGGTTTAGTGTTCAGGAACTCCTTTAGTTTTTATTTGGGAAACTCTTTATCTCTCCTTCTATTCTGAATGACAGCCTTGCTGGATAGAGTATTCTTGGCTGCAGATTTTTCCCATTCAGCACTTGGAATATATCATGTCATTCCCTTCTGGTTTGCCAAGTTTCTGTTGAATAATCTCCAGCTAGCCTTACGGGTTTTCCCTTATAAGTTAAGGACTTCTTTTGCCTTGCTGCTCTTAAGATTTTTTCTTTATTCTTCATATTTTAAAAATTTAATTACATATTATAATTGGTGTTGGCTTGCTTTTGTTGATTTTGATGGGAGTTCTCTGTGCCTCCCGGATCTGGATGTCTTGTTTCCTTCCCTAGAATAGGGAAGTATTCAGCTATTATTTCTTTCTTTCTTTCTTTTTTTTTTTAAAGATCCCATTCATCCATTCATTTATTTGAGAGAGAGTGAGAGAGCACAAGAGTGGGGAGGGTCAGAGGGAGAAGCAGACTCCCCGCTGAGCAGGGAGCCCAATACGGACTCGATCCCAGGACTCTGGGATCATGACCCAGGCCAAAGGCAGCCACTTAACCAACTGAGCCACCCAGGTGCCCTCCGCTATTATTTCTTGACATAAATTTTCTGTTTCCTTTTCTCTTTTCTTCTTCCTCTGGGACTCCTATAACATGAAAGTTACTACATTTGATGGAGTCACTGAGTTCCCTAAGTCTATTTTTCTCTCAGAGCGTGTCCCTGAGAAACAGCATTCACAGAGATGCCTCTTCAGGAACAAAGGAGTTGGCAGGTGCCATTTCCCAACCCCCCACCCCCACCCCTACCCCTCAGGATCAACACAGAACCACCAGCAGGGAAGCAGTTCAGTTTGGACTCTGGCTGCCTAACTTGCTTACACCAAGCCCCACCACTCTCTGCTCTGGAGGGGCTGCCTTTCTCAGTCAAGCTTGCCTCAGTTCTAGCACAGCAAGCCCTTCCCCCAGAAGACCAGCACAAGCTCCTGCCCACATCACGTCTCCAACCAGAGTGTTTTGCAGGGCCTCAGTTCTGGTGAAGTTGGTGTCAGGTCTCATTTCACAAGCATGAGACCATGGCATGCCTAGGTAAAACTCACCATATTCAGGCCAGAGACCAAACGCTGCCCACACCAGGCAAGGAAAGCCCCTGCAGATGACTGGCCTGATGGATAGAACAGCCAGAACACAACAGCAGAGCACATAAAGCACACACCAGAGACACTTCCTGAAGTGCCAGGTCCTGGGCACTACATGACCTCTTATTCATAAGGCTATTACTTTCAGGAGCTGGAAATATAGCTGGCTTTTCTAACACAGAGAAGAAGGCATAGACTTAGACGAAATGCCAAGATGGAGGAATTTATCCCAAATGAAAGAACAAGATAAGGCCACGGCCAGAGATCTAAGTGAAACAGATATAAGTGACATGCCTGATGGAGAATTTAAAGTGACAATCACAAGGATTCTCACTGAGCTTGAGAAAAGAATAGAAGACATCAGTGAGACCCTTACCACAGAGATAAAAGAGTTAAAAAAGAATCAGAGATGAAGAGTGCAATAAATGAGATTAGAAACAGGCTTGATGCAAAGAACAGCAGGCTGGAAGAAGCAGAGGAATGAATTAATGACCTAGAAGACAGAATAATAGACAATAATGAAGCTGAACAAAAGAGAAAAGAATCATGCAATATTTTGTACTTCTTTGGAACAACCTTCACAAGTGAAAGTATTCATGTAATTATTTAACATTGTCTCCCAGCTAGACTGAAGGTTTCATGAAGAAAGGGATTATGCTACACAAGACATTTATAAATGACAATATTAATGTTCTCTGACTGATTTCAATTTCCCCCAAAAATGCAGGGCCCATGAAGATAATGCCCATGTCATTCTTATTCACTGCTCTGTCTTTAGCCATTTGATATAATATCTGGCTCATGGTATTCATTCAGTAAATGGATGTTGAATGAATGTATGAGTATATGAATGAACCATTAACTTTTAGTATGGTGAAGTGTCATCTCTTTAGTTTTATCTGTCAAGTTTTTTAACTTTTACATAATAGGTTTATTTTTTTTAATTTCTAGTTTTTTATATTTGCATATTAGGAATATTGAAGAGAGATACTTGGAATTCATGTCAACTTTCAATCTTGAAATATCTTGTAAAATTGAGACTGCATAATATAATTTATAAGCAAGAATGGTTTGTTAATTTTGAATGGTGATTATAGCACAACAGCTAAATAGAAAGAGATGGATATAAATATATCTGTTCAATAAGTAGTAGAATTAGAAAGTCAGAATTTGAGAGCAAGAACCACTGTAGGTTTAATTTAGCACATCAAAGACATCTGATAAATAAACAGTTACAAGTGATTAGTGATTTACCCAAAGTCATAAAGATAATTAGCGGTAGAAGAAAATTGTAGTTTCATTTTTATGAGGTTTTTTTTTTTAATTGTACAATACTCCACTGTTTTCCTACATTTTAAGAACCAGATTTTGAATGAATGTGGGGCCAAGCCAGATTTGTTCATTTTTCCTTAGTGCAATCAAGAGACTGGAATAAAGGCTTTCAACAAGCAAACACAGCTACTAGACACATGATCAGAAAGCCTTACATTGCTTTTACCATGATGTGGCATCCATGTCTGCCACACTTCTTTTACTTGCATGTCTCTTACTGGTAGCTTGCTGCACACATCTGCATGAGTAATTTGTGTAACACCCCTGAAAATGCCTGGCTCTCTCTTTGGATCTATCTTGGATGGCAGATCTCTGTCTTTCCAGTCCTGGCCCAAAAATGTAGTTGAAGCCTATGAGTTTTTATTACCCCACTATACTGAGACCCTGACACCAGAGTTGGGAAAGGTCCATTTTGAAGTATGTGCTATTCTACTCAACACTTGAGATTCAGGGTGTTCTCTAGTACATGACAGTAGGTGTTCAAAAAAGAACTATAAGCCACATAAGTCAAGTTGAAAACCACTGTGTTTACATTTTAATACCTATTGTATTTTGCCTATTAGAGGGAAACATAGTAGCCCTTGATAACTATGCTTGGTAGGTGCCCAAATCATAACATTCGGGGAGGTTTAGGGAAATAACTGAGATCATTAAAAAATTAGTACAAGGTGTTCAGAGCTAAATACCTCTAAATCTCTTGGACATGGGTTATAACATAATGCTTTCTGACACATTTGCCCCTGATTTTCTTCCCACGAGAAATGGGAAATTATGCAGACAGAAAGCCCATAAAGGATATTGTTGAGGAGGACAAAGAACAAAAGCTTTAACAAAATTTGGTTGGCCACTGGGTCCTAGGACGTCAAGATTCTCCAAATCCCTGTCATTAAAGGAAATCTTAGGTACCGGGAGAATGCCATCATTGGAATGAAAATGAAAACACTGTTCTGAGAGAACTATTGATTCTTTACTTTCAGGCTATTCTTTTGTTTAAGACTAAATGTGCAAGCTACACCACAGAACACCAAATCACCGTGGAGTTGCTGCCTCGGCGGTGGCACGACAGCTAATAGAGACAGGCTTGCATTTTCTCCTGAAATCTTCTATCTTCCTTTAGTGTCATTGAACAAGGGCTGCTGAAGTGTCAGAAAAAAATATTTATTGCTCTTCCATATGTCACTGCCCTCCTGCCAGTGACATGTGTACTCATCAGTCAAACGGAAACTACCCACCATGCTTGATTTACTGCAGTTAAAGGAAATCTGTTTGTGGGTTCCTATAACATAAACCATTTTGCTAGAGATTAATGCTCTGATCTGCATGCAGCTCATGGGAGTTATATCATTAGTTTTCATGATATATCAGGACTAAATGTAAGAAATGCAACTGTTTTTTCTCTGTAGGGTCCTGTTCTTTTTCTTTCCCCTCCCTAACCTTTTCATTAACTTTCATTATTTACTTTCTGCCTTCTCAAGACTGGGTAGAAGATTAAGTGATTAAGTTTTAGCAACATAGAAACTATGAATAGAGGTTCCTGTCTGGGTCAGTCTGAGGAGCATGCGACTCTTGATCTTGGGGTCATGAGTTTGAGCCCCACATTGAGTGTAGAGATTACTTAAATAAATAAACTTAAAAAAAGAAAGAAACTATGAACAAAGTCCCTCTTTACAACACCTGGAAAGTGACTTGACTAGCAACAAACTTCTAGTCTTGGCAATGGACTTTTAACAAACATATGATGGTGAACCTGCAGAAAAATAGAATTGACTTTCCTCACCAACATCTATGTTTCATTTATATTCTGTGACAAGTGTGGAGTAGGAAGGTTTTCAGAGCTTTCAGAGTCGCTTAGTTGAAGAAAATTATCTCACATACTGTAAGTCTACTGTATAAAATTCAAAATTTATCTGTATTGTGACATATTTGTGCTTTGAGTAAAAACATTCTATAGGTGCATAAATGAATCTACTTGAACTAGCCACACCTGATTGCTACACTGGTATCTGTGATGATGGGAAAATTAAGGACTAAGAACAGCTCCATTTATTCAAGTGCAGTTGCAGAAGGTAGGAAACAATTTATTGAGATATTTCTTCCATATCCCAACATCTTCCAAAATGTCCTGAAGCATATCAAATTCTCTTTGACTAGTGATCCTACAAAGAATGTATTTTTCTAAGTAAAATAAGAAAGAATTTTGTAGTAATACACAAAACTGAATCTTTTGCATTTTTCAGACATTAGCCAGCATACTATAAACATTTCACAGAGTTTAAAGTTAGGGAACTTGAACTTGTATCAATAACGGATATTCTAAATACTGAGACATAAGTGGGGATATCAGTGATCTGTATGTCTAGAGTGGCCTAAGAATATTTCACTGTGTGACTTCACACAGACATATATTAAACTAGCAGTTGAGACTGGAGCTAAGTGCCATCATCATATACCCAATGAGCCACATGCTGTCTGTTAAGGTTCCTTAAGTGTCACTCATGCTGGCCAGATACAGGTCCTTCCCTGAATTTTTACTTCTTACATGCTACCTTATTGAAGCTTATTTTGAGACCCCTTGCTTGAAGTGTCTAGTGACCAATTAGGTCCTAGGGTATTCTATAATTCTAGAATTTTCTGAGTCATCCTCAGTATGTTCTGTTGAGCCTCAGGCCATCAGAAATTGACTCATAACCATTATATCTTTAGTTGCATGTGGACACCAAGCAGTATAATGGTGATTAAGTATTTGGTCTCTTGAGTAGGACACACAAGGGGTTTGGATTCCAGCTCCATATTTGTGTGATTTTAAATAAAGTATTCAATCTTTTCATTTTTAGTTTCTTATTAAAATATGGTTAATAAGGGGCGTCTGCCTTCAGCTCAGGTCATGATCCCAGGACCGTGGATCGAGCCCCGCGTCGGGCTCCCTGCTCGATGGGAAGCCTGCTTCTCCCTCTCCCACTCGCCCTGCTTGTGTTCCCTCTCTTGCTATCTCTCTGTCTCTCTGTCAAATAAATAAATAAAATCTTCTTTTTTTTTAAAAAAAGATTTTATTTATTTATTTGAGAGAGAGAGAGACTGAGAGAGAGAGCACATGAGAGGGGGGAGGGTCAGAGGGAGAAGCAGAGTCCCCGCCGAGCAGGGAGCCCGATGCGGGACTCGATCCCGGGACTCCAGGATCATGACCTGAGCCGAAGGCAGTCACTTAACCAACTGAGCCACCCAGGCGCCCTAAATAAATAAAATCTTTAAAAAAATATATGGTTAATAAAATGTGTGAAACATTTAGCAAAGTATTTGGCAGATGGAAATCACTAATCAACTTTAGCTATTACTATCATTATGAACAATATTTAACCTCCTGAAATTATCTGATGGCAGACCGTAACTGCTGTTCAGGCCACTTCTGAATGGTAGAATGCAACTGAGACGTGAGAGAATTGAGGCTAAGATGTGGGGAATATTTACTTGGTGAATTAAAGTGGTGTACTTTTTCAAATTTGTTGGGAGAAATCCACGTAGGCAAGGAAGGAAGCCTAGGGAACATCTCTGAAGATGGAGGCATAGCATAGAACATTGTGTATGTGGACTGTACTATGCTGTGGTGGAAATGGAGGTATGCTAGTAAACATGACCTGAGCTAGCCACCATCTTGATGGGAGACCTACCACTATTCTTGCTAGGAGGTTTGGTGGAATGTACAGTGGTATGTAGGTATGTGTGTCGAGAATGAGCACTGCTTTTTATAATTACCAGTATTATTGGGCTTCTCTGATGATAATTCTGCCAATAGTTCATTAAAAATGCAGTTGCTAATGCTACTTTAACAGTGCTCCTTCTAAGTGGGAAATGCATTCTTTCACATTTTTCAATGTATGATGATACATATGCATAATAGCAAAGAATAAGAAACACAATATAGATAAAAAAAATTTCCCTCGATTTTCTATTGGAAAAGTTAATAATTTTATATTAGCTAAGTTATTTATTTTGGAGTATATACAATAGGTTTTTAAAGCTTTCTGTGTATATGGGGGCATCTGGGTGCAACTCTTGGTTTCGGCTCACATCATGTTCTCAGGGTCATGAGATCAAGCCCCACGTCCTCTGCCCCTCCCCGACTTGTGCTCGCTCATGCATGTGTACTCTGGTCTTAAAAAAAAAAAAAAGCTTTCCGTGTCTATTACCTTTTCAGTCGTGGTAGATATGGAGTCACAGAATACGTATTTCATTTATGGTGGCAGCACATAGCAGAGTTTCATGCAATCTTATTTTATTCTGTTTATTTTGCTTTCCTGCTCTCATTATACTTTCTTCGCAGTTGTGAGACAAATATTTGCACAATGGTGGTAGTTTGTCACCCTCTTATAGACATTTTACTGGGAAACAAATGCCCCTGGAAAAATTGTAGAGAAGCATAACAAGCATTTTAATATAAACAGCAGGAATTCCTTTTGCTTACACAATCCTTCTTATAAGAACTTCCATTGAATAATTTAAATATAAATGGAAACGAAACTTTAGCCCAAATTTTATGTGATTAAGATTGTAATCATCAAGTAAGCTTTATGTCTTAGGTCCACTTTCTAAGCTACACATACATAAACACACACAATCATACACATACCCGGGGAATATATTTTCTTTTACTATCTTTCATGTGCTGTTTTTGAGAGATTATCCTCTTCTGTTTTTGAGAGATTAAACTATTAGGATTAAAATGGAATCTTAGAAATAGACCACCTCATTGATCATGAATAAAATCCTTAGCCATTCCAATTCTAAAGACTTTAATTTGATCTCTTTCTCTGTTTCACTAACTTTCGTGTTAAAAGTTTCTCATGATTCCAAGGATATGTTTAATGCCCTTGTAAACCATAATCCAACTCTCTCATGGCTTCTGACTGCATTTGGGAATTCCCTTTAGAATAGTGTACCATGCTCTTTAGGCAGATTATGTAGAAGAGAGTAGAGATGGCCTGGGTCATGCCCTTCCTTACCATTTGAACAACAACTCAGTTGGAAACCTACCACTACTATTGCTAGGAGTTCTGGTGGAACAGTGGTAGGTAGGTTTGTGTACCGAGAGATGGTGTGTTAGCAGTGCCATCTTTGGGGTGGAAAGGGTATAGCAATAGCTCATTTTACATAGCCTCAATCTAAACCCATATTAATAGAGCTACATCTATGAAGGAAAGGAAGTTCCTTACTTCATGAGCCACTTCCTTTTTAGATTTTCTTCTGAACACATTGGCTCTCTTCACACCATTAGGAAGTTCTTGTTAAAAAATAAATAAAATGGGGGTGCCTGGGTGGCTCAGTCGTTAAGCATCTGCCTTCAGCTCAGGTCATGATCCCAGGGTCCTGGGATCGAGCCCCGCATCGGGCTCCCTGCTCGGCGGGAAGCCTGCTTCTCCCTCTCCCACTCCCCCTGCTTGTGTTCCTGCTCTCACTCTCTCTCTCTCTGTCAAATAAATAAATAAAATCTTTTAAATAAATAAATAAATAAATAAATAAATAAATAAATAAATAAATAAATAAAATGAATTTTCCACCTCTGACTTGTGACTTAGACGATTTAAACTGTTGTGACAAACCTTTAGTTGTCAAAATAAGTCATTAGGATGTAATGTATAGCATAGTGACTATAGTTAGTAATACTGTATTGAATATTTGAAAGTTGCCCAGAGAGTAGATCTTAAAATTTCTCATCACAAGAAAAAAATTTTCTATACTTACTCTGGTGATCATTTCTCAGTAGGTACAAATATTGAATCATTATGTTGTACACCTGAAACTAATACAATGTTACATGTCCATTATACCTCAATTTAAAAAATAATAAAAACAAGCACATGAAAATAAAACATTGTAAATATTCTTCAGTTAATCTTTCTTGGCTCTGGGTAGAATTTCTTTCAGACCAATTAAGGTAAATGGATATCTCTCTTTTAAATATCTTCATGAAAGGATTTGTTCTCTTTTCTGGTCTCAGGAACATTCTGTGGGGAATTGAACTTAATACCTTTTCTTCAAGTCTCCTCCTCATTATTGTTTGTTCCTTCTTTTCTAGGACTCCAACATTGGATTTTAGGCTCTTCTTTGATTTCTCATTTCCCTCATTTCACACTTATTTTGACTCCTAGCCAGGTCTTAAAGGCTTCTTTATTTAATTATTTCCAGAATCTATGCTTTTTATCCATCATTGTTAATAGATTCACTGTCAGGCCTGGTCTCTGGCCACTTATCTCCCTTATGCTTGCCTCACCAAAGTGAGTTTACAGCTTTAATCAATAGTAAAGATTGTGGTAAAAACTAAGTTTGCTGCACATCAGGCTTGATGTAAATCTAATCAAACTTTTCTGTGTACTGCCTTTGTAGGAAGGTAATTTATGCTCTCTTCCAATGCCATCCATCCATTGATGCATCTATCCATCAAAAAAGAAAGGATCTTCTTATAATCGTTGTATTTTCCCTGTAAGTAATACCCAAAACACACACACACACACACACACACATATACTCTGTCTCTCTCTCAAAGTCTAAAAGTTATATAACATGAATCTGGGATGAACAACTCTTCCTGTCTGATCTGCAGAATCTGTTACTGAGTGTGCTTTGAATTGATATTTGTTGATAATACTCTTCACAATCCAAAAGTGAAAAAGATTTTTCCCATGATAGTCAGTGCATTATCTTCCTGAATTGAAAGAATTGACTTCTCTGTGAGAAGCCAATGACATTTGGACAAATTTCTTACCAGATTCTAGGATTAACTCTTACAAGTAGATTTATTTCTCTGTGGATAAAACAAATAAGAATGTGCTATTCAGTCTCTCAGCTTTCAGTTTTATGGGCCTACTAGGCAATTATTAATGAATTAGGAGAAGGTAAGCTAAATAAAATAAACTCTTCCATTGTTACCAGTACTTTCCTATAGAGATACCAAGTACCTTCACAGGCACTCCAGAGGTGGGTAAAGAAGCTGAATGGCTAAAGGGGACAGGATGATACAAGTGAAGTAAATCTTTTTCAAATGCACGAGAAAGTTAAAGGGCTAAAGAATAAAAAGGAATCGAAACTGAGAAGGAAGGGACAAACAGAAGAAGATAAAATTTCCAGTTACATTATTAAAGGTGAATTGATACATTTCACATGGAAAATTTGAAATGTGTTCCATTAGTTTAGGAGAACAATAAAATGCTGTCTACATGTATTGTGATCATAAACGGACTTTCAATTTTCAACAGTTAGAATCTCCCTTTCACATGGGAAAAACTTATCTTACATTATTCATCAAGAAAATATTTCACATACAGGAAGTACCCTTTACATAGAAAGAACCAAGGCATTTAAAATATATAAATTCTGTACTTTAAGCATGGTGAGGAATCTGGGTGAGGTAAGGTGGGGAGAGCAAGATGTTTAATCTGAAAATGCAGTCTATGGACTAATTATTTGATAATGATGCTAGAATTCTGGGAATATAGGAAAGTCCTGAGCAAAGATAACGGAGAGAAAGCTTCCTCACCAATGTGGGAAAGTTGCCCGGGGTCTTTGGGGCATGACAATCCTGGCATTATTTTGTGATGCTTAGTGGTCCCATGTGCTTCTCCTTTAGTACCTCCCAGAGACACTGGGTTCAAACTCTAAGCTACATCCAGGTTCCTCTTGGGAGCAGCTTAAAACAGCTATCAAGTTCAGAGAGAGAAAAGGACGTAAAAGTTGGTCCCTGAACAAGAGGTGATCGTAGCAGCTATGGCCGAATCATTAGCAGCTGATTTAAGTGGCTTCAGTGGTCACATTGGAGAAGACCTAACAGTCTCTAGAAAAAACAAAGCCACCCATGGGATTCAGATTTAAAATGCACATCTTGGGGTGCCTGGGTGGCTCAGTCTGTTAAGCGTCTGCCTTTGGCTCAGGTCATGATCCCAGGGTCCTGGGATTGAGCCCCACGTCAGGCTCCCTTCTCCCTTTCCCTCTGCTGCTCCCCCTGCTTTTGCTCTCTCTCTCAAATAAATAAAAACCTTTAAAAAAATAAATAAGTAAAATGCACGTCCCAGGGCACCTGGGTGACTCAGTCGGTTGAGCGTCTGAATCTTGGTTTTGGCTCAGGTCACAATTTCAGGGTCGTGAGATTGAGCCCTGTGTGGAGGTCTGCGCTCTGCATAGAGTTGGCTTGAGATTTTCTCTCTCCCTCTCCCCCCACTCACATGCTCTTCTCTGAGATAAATAAATAGATTTTAAATATACGTATATAAAAATAAACAATAAAATGTGCATCATACACACACAAACCCACACACAGATGCATGTGTGGATAGTCTCCTTTTTCTTCTCTTTTACTCTTGTAAAACTGAACATAGAAGACTTAAGAAGAAATAACAAGGATTTGATTTATCCTTGTGCTTGAAACAGCAGTAACAAGGAAAAAAATGAAATTCTGGTTGTGGAGGCCAGGCAACAGAAGAATAAAAAACAGATGATGAGAGCCGTATGACTGGCTTAGCTTACTACTTCAGAAGGTTTCCAGGCCATGGTGCCATTGTGGGGCTGGAAACCCAGGGAGAATCCAGCAGACTTGGTAATTTGAGGGTCCTGGGGGACTGAGGTGACTAGAGTTTGGGGTATAGAGCATCAGAGAAAAGCTTTATTGAGCAAGAACTCCGAAGATCTGCAGAGGATCCCACTAAAGTACTGAGCTGAGCACTGAACAACACATGCATGTGAAGAAACTACCCAAGATGGGGAAGGAAAACCTAAAAGAATTAGAGGTGAAAGTGCTCGATATATACTTAGTGTTGGGTATAGTGCCTGTTCCCATCAGTCAGACTGGGAAACCTTATGATTAATACAGCATTAGGTAGAAGAGACAGAAAAGTCTTCTCTTAGTAGGGAGGAATGATAAGCCCTCTACTGAGTACTAATCTCATCCTGCCAAACTAGTCGTAAAAGAAAGATTTGAAAGGATCGAACTTAATGGTATCCCAGAAGAAAATTGAAGGCTATTTTAGGAATCCAAGAATATTCAACTCCCAACAAGGCAAGAATCACAGTGTCTATAATTGAATCAAAATTTACCAGGCGCACAAATAGGCAGAGAAATAAGACCCATGAGGAGGGGATAAATACTGACCCAGAACTGACAGATATTTACCCCATTTGTATCTACATATATGTCCTTGTTAGATGTTCTTCTAGATGCTATTCTCTACCTTTAGCAGTATATAAATGTGCTAATGGTAACTGAGTTTAGTGGGTCTTAGTTATCTGAGTGTTCATCAGCAGATTCCCCTCTTTGGTTATATTAGAGGAAAATGAAAGTGAGGGCAACAGTAAAAATGTCTGCTAATAAAGAGTTAAGCATATATGGTCTTTACTGTGTTGAAGATATTTCTTCTATATTCAATTTATTAAGAGATTTTTTTTTTATCATAAATAGATGTTGAATTTTGTCAAATGCTTTTTTGGCCTATGTTAAGATGGTATGATTTTTATCTTTCATTCTATTAATCTGGTGTATCACATTTATTGATTTGTGTATGTTGGACCATTTTCACTTCCCAGGGATGAATTCCACTTGATAATGGTGTATGTTTTTTTAAATGTGCTGCTGAATTTGATTTGCTAGTATTTTGTTGAGAATCTTGACATCTATATTCATCAGGCCTATTCATATCT
The DNA here is from genome assembly GCF_011800145.1 of Mirounga leonina. NCBI lineage: Eukaryota > Metazoa > Chordata > Mammalia > Carnivora > Phocidae > Mirounga > Mirounga leonina. The sequence goes on from NW_023270158.1 coordinate 11,165,712, forward strand.
ATCTATATTCATACTGGCCTATAAGGTTTTTTTAAATTTGTGTAATGTCCTTATCTGGCTTTGGTATCAGGGTAATGCTGGCCTTATAAAAATGAGTTTGGGAGTGTTCCCTCCTCATCAGTTTCTTGAAAGAGTTTGAGAAGGATGGGCAGTACTAATCATTTAGCAGTATACACATCTATCAAATCATTATGTCATAGACCTTAAACTTATACAGTGTTGTCTGTCAATTCTATGTCAAAAAAAACAGGAAAAAAGAAGAGTTACTCCATTAGCTCTCCCCAGCCTCCCAAATCCTTCTCTGCTTAACACTTGTGTCTGTTCTGTTGGTCTTGCCTGATTGTCACAAGCTGCAAAGAGAAATTGAAATCACAACTCAAAACAATTGCAAAAGGCCTTCAGAAATGAATGACTTGAATAATCAGGGATCAGTAGAGTACATTTGAAATACGGATAAAGCTCTCAGATAGTTGTTAGAAATAATCCTCTTTAAAAGCTTTAACTTTAGGGTGCCCGAGTGGCTCAGTCATTAAGCGTCTGCCTTTGGCTCAGGTCATGATCCCAGGGTCCTGGGATCGAGCCCCGCATGCATTGGGCTCCCTGCTTGGCGGGAAGCCTGCTTCTTCCTCTGCCACCCCCCCTGCTTGTGTTCCTGCTCTCACTTTCTCTGTCTCTGTCAAATAAATAAATAAAACATTATAAATAAATAAATAAAGAAAGAAAGAAAGAAAGAAAAGCTTTAACTTTAAAAGCCATCTAAACTGAGGGTTTTAGAGGGGAGGGGGATGGGAGGAGGGGTTAGCCCAGTGATGGGTATTAAGGAGGGCACGTATTGCATGGAGCACTGGGTGTTATACGCAAACAATGAATCATGGAACACTGCATCAAAAACTAATAATGTAATGTATGGTGACTAACATAACATAATAAAAAAATTTTTTTAAAGATTTTATTTATTTATTTGAGAGAGAGAATGAGAGAGAGAGCACATGAGAGGGGGGAGGGTCAGAGGGAGAAGCAGGCTCCCTGCCGAGCAGGGAGCCCAATGTGGGACTCGATCCAGGGACTCCAGGATCATGACCTGAGCTGAAGGCAGTCGCTTAACCAACTGAGCCACCCAGGCGCCCCATAACATAATAAAATTAAAAAGAAATAAAAAGTAAAAGCCATCTAAAGTTGAAAGTGAGGTGGAAGATATCTTATTACATTATGTAATTCTACTGAAATTGCTTAACAAAAAGAAAATTTGGACTTGGTTCATTCTTGGTTTTTTCGAACAAGTATGTCAGAATTGCAACCAAATTCTAAGTGTTATTTATAAAATCAAATAGACATATTTTACTAATTTTCAGTTACTTTGAAGTCCAAATTAAAGGCTTTTTTCTTAGCCTCCCATTATTTATAGTTTAATTTTGGCCTTGTTTTATTTATTTATTTATTTTTAAGATTTTATTTATTTGAGAGAGAGAGCATGAGCAGAAGCGGGGGGAGAGGAAGAGGGAGAGGGAGAAACACACTCCCCACTGATTGCGGAGCCCGAGTCAGGGCTCTATCCCAGGACCCTGAGATTATGACCTGAGCTGAAGTTGGGCACTTAATGGACTGAGCCACCCAGGCACCCCTTAGGCCTTGTTTTAAATGGCAACAGAGAAAGAATTGGTATCTAAAATTACATTGGTGAGAAGTAAGAGCATGGTTGTTAATTCACCCCCCTGAGAAGATATGAGAGCTTCCTATCTTTCATTCTTCCAGAGGTGAAGTCAAATGAAGCTGACAGTACTACCAATTGTACTGATTTTTGTAGTAACAGCCAGAAGGAAAGATGGGCCTATATGCCATGGGAAGTGGCTTAAGAAGTGCCTTGCCAATTTTATTCATTTTTCTAAATATTCAGATTTCAATGTTTATGATAATCTATTAAAAATTCTATTCTGCTAATTTCTGCTTTTCTCCTCATTCATTTGTTCCTTTGATTTTAAGTTTGTTTTGTTGATATTTTTTCACCTCAAGTTAGTAGCTTAGTTAACTACTTTTCTCTCTCTTCAGAATTTTTTTTTTTTTTCCTAATTTACCTATTTAAAGATATGAACTTCCCAGTGAGTATCAGCTGCTACATCCAACAGTTTTGGATATATGCAGTTTGGGTTATCATTTAGTGTCGACCTCAGAGAGTCAGGGACCTGGAGTGGCGAAGGAACTGAGAAAGACAACAGTATAGTGAGGCACAGGGGACCCCGAGCAAACAGCCCGAGGTGCCGAGGTTTATTTTTCATACTCTTATATGCCTTCCACAGCGATATATAGATCTATAATGGTTTACAGCAGGGGCGTAGTAAGGCACGTTCCTCCATGTATACAGGATTAGTCAAGCACGTAAGAATCTTTAAAACAGAATAAAGGAACAAAGAGGGGAGTGCCCAGTGTGCTATTTACAGCTGTCTTCCTATCTACTAAACATCTTCTGCTGTGTACTTTAGAACAGACCACACACATCCCAAGGGCATTTCACTCTGATCCTTTCGGGTTATTTTTAACCCTGCAATCTCGAGTTTTCTCAGAGATCTCGGAGTCTGAGCCAACATGCACCAGTGGTTGTTGTGGTGTTCTGTTTCCCACAATTTAGTTCTAAATCACTTTCAATTTCCATTTTGGATTCTTACAAGTCATTTAGAAGGATGTTATCACATCTTTAGGTGCATTGTTTTTGGCCACCATTTTGATTGTTGATTTCTATTGTGTGATACTTCTTTTTCTGGACTGCTGAGTTGTTCTGTAGTTGAGCACTTAGTATATTTTTATAAATATACACATTTGAGAAGAATATGTGTGATTTGGTTGTCATTCTGTAACTATGTGCATAGTCAAGCTTGTTAATGTTTTGATTCAAGTTTTCAAGCTTTCTTGTTTTTTTGTGCCCCTGACCTTATGAGTTCTGATAGTCGTTTTAATGTCTCCCACAATTACTGTGAATTTACTAAGTTGTCCATGCAACTTTATGAGTTGATGCTTTACACATTTAGAAATCATTTTGTTTCGTGAATAAAATTCCTGTCTTATCTTCTAGATAAAACACTCCTTTTGTCAGTGTGCCATGATATTCCCTATCATACTGATGATTTGTTTTGCCTAATAATATATCTACATTATTAATTTTTAATTTTTAATTGTTTTGGTGTGTGTCTTCCTCTTCCCTTATATTCATCCTACCAAATTTGTTTTCCCATGTTTGTTTTAAAGCCATTACGAGGATTTAAGGGGAGATTTTGAACCTTTCATATCACCTATGCCTTTAATTTAATCTTGCCAACTTCTATTATTTTTTTCTCTAAAGCAGTGTGCTTTCTATAGTCCCTCCTCCCTCCCTTTTTGGCTTTTTGTTGGATTTGTTGAATTTGTTTCTTTTTTTTTTTTTTTAAAGATTTTATTTATTTATTTGACAGAGAGAGACACAGCGAGAGAGGGAACACAAGCAGGGGGAGTGGGAGAGGGAGAAGCAGGCTCCATGCAGAGCAGGGAGCCCGATGTGGGACTCGATCCCAGGACCCTGGGATCATGACCTGAGCCGAAGGCAGTCGCTTAACCGACTGAGCCACCCAGGCGCCCGAATTTGTTTCTTTTTATCTTCTGTTTTCAAATGGCTAATTTTCCATTCTATTCTAATTTTCTAATATCCTAATTTTTATTCTGCAGATTTCTCTTAAATTTTCAAATATTTAAATTCTTATAGTTTTCTTTTTTCTTTTTTTTTTAATATTTATTTGAGAGAGAGAGCATGAGGGGAGGAGGGTCAGAGGGAGAAGCAGACTCCCTGCCGAGCAGGGAGCCCGATGCGGGACTCAATCCCGGGACTCCAGGATCATGACCTGAGCTGAAGGCAGTTGCTTAACCAACTGAGCCAAACAGGCGCCCCTAAATTCTTATAATTTTCTAATAAATGTGTAATTATAACTCTCCAGAAAAAAGATAAAACAGTCAACATGGTTTCATTATTGTCCACTCTTTCCTCTTTTCAAAATCTAATGCTGCTACTACTCAGTATTTTACAGATTTTTATAAGCTTGATATTTAAATTTCACAGTGAGTTTCCTAAATTTTGTTTTGCTTTGTTTACCATTGCTTCTTGCATCCTCTTAATTAGTTCTAGTTTTTTTGTTGTTACTGTTGGAATAAATATTTTATTAGCTCTTTCAGAAAGTGTTCACGTGTGTTTGAGTTCTGGTATGAAAATATTTCTCTGATTCTTTAATGAGATGTACAATAGTATATTCAAAGTTTGTCTCTTTTTATCTCTTCTGATTTTAAGCTCTCTTCACAGACTTTTTATTTGTAATGTTTTTGCCTAGAAGCCTAATGCCAATTTTTAAAATTATTATAAGTGATCTGGCTTTTCCCTCTATCTTTGGTCTGAAATTACACTCTTTATGTGCCTAGGAATGGGTTTTTTTAATTTTGCTTTGCATTGTAGTTTTTGGCCATTTCAATCTAGAATAATGTAAATATTTTCAGCTTGGAGAAATTCCTAAGCATTATATTTTCTCTCTCAATTATTTCTATGATGTCTTTTTAAAAGCCCTTTTATATGGATATTGAAAATTCTGGATTTATTCTGCATTCCACTTAACGTTTTCCCATACTTTTCAGGATGTTATCACTTGTTCTATATTTTGGGAGGACTCTTAGTCTCATTTTTCAAAGTTTAAATATTATATTTAATAATAATGTAAAAATCTCATTTTGGCATATATTCATTGTATATTAATGAATATTGTTATTTAAACATCGTTGCATATGGGTGGAGCCATTTGACTCCTTCTGGGCATTATATTGGGCTACATTTCTAGGCCTGGACTCTTAATTTTTCCTTACCATTCTGCATGCTCTTTTTTCTTCTCAGCTATCCAGACACACAGCCAGTAGATGATTAGAAACTGGATTCCTGAGTCACCAATTGAAGGAGAGCCTCCTGACCAGGAACGTCTACATTGGACTTTACATGAATGAGAAATAAACATTGACTGGGTAAGTTACTGAGATTTGGGAGTTATTTCCTGAAGTATATGGTGTTTTTTGATGCAGATAATATACCGCCATAGGTAGTATAATGCTAACATATGATAATATGAGGTAAAATTAAAAATCTAACATAATCTTATTTGCATCTTGTTTCTTCTTACCCCATGGTTTCAGACTTGACTGTCTTATCAGAATGGTGTAAAGTTGGTTTACTTGTTTGTGCCTTTACTGTAATTATCACTGTATAATTCAACACCAAACACAATTCATTACTCAGTATAAGTTTTCAATAGCTGCTTTAAAAATGAAGTAAGGGTATTCTGTATCTTAGGAATAGATTTTTAAGCTTATGTAAGATCAATATTTCAAGTAAATTTACTCCATTTGAGAATTTGAGTTTTTGCCATATGTACATTTTTATAGACTTTTTAGAGATTATTTTACAACCTGATGTATTTGTGTGTGTGTTTTTAGTTTAAATGCATTCTTATTTTAGACAACCTACAGGACATGTTTGTTTTGTTTTTTTTCCTTAAAAATGATGGCTCCACTCCAGATAAGTCAAGGTCGAAATAAATGAAAAGCTCAAGGTGGCATCTGTCCCATTCATCTAAGTCCTGGTGCCGTGTGGATGAAGAGCTGCAGCCTGTTATGACAACAGGTGGTACATCCAAAGTCATAGCCAAGTTCATTAACATGTTTCCATTTCTACACCATCCTTAAAGGAAATCCTATATGGGGTCACGCCATCCCCAGAATAGTCCAGCAGAGCAACCATGCCACCTCGGTTCGTGTTTTCATCAACAGAGAATGGGTAGTTTTTGCAGTTAGTGAGGATGTGCTTGATTTGTTCTGCAGCCCCTGTCATAAAAGGTTTTCCTTTTTCTGGCCTCTGTTCTTCAAGTTTGCCTTTGATCGATTTCATGTAATCTCTGACGTACTTCTCGTAGGCTTCTTCGGTGCAGCTGGTTTCTGCCAGTGATGTTTCAGGACAGTAGCAACACCAGGCATGACTGTGCTTTCTGTACCTTCACCCTCGGAGGTGGAGGCATTTCCCACAGTGAGCGGGTCATCAGTGTTACCCTCCGTCCTCCTGACCGTCCTCTCCTCCACCTCCAGGCACAGCCTCTGTACCATCTCCCAGATCTTGTAGATGGTGGACAACATCTCATCCTAGCAGATGAGGTCCTGGGAGTTGATCATGATGGTGGCTGGAGAAAAAGGATGGTGGTGCTAGCTTAGCAGGAGCCGGGAGCTCTGAGCAAACGTGGTGCAGCCAGAGCAGCACTCGGGGGTAGGGAGGAGTGGGCGGAAAAATGCTACAACCAGATATATTTGATTAACTCCCACCTCTTGAATGGTATATAATATGGAATTTCACTGTTCCATAATTTAGAGTTAAAGGTGATAAAATATTTTAAAAATACTTAGTTTTTACCAAACTATATTTAGTTTAATTTACACTCAGTATGTTGTAAAATATAAATAGAGCAAAATTTATAACATGAAATATACTAAGTACAGTGATGGATACCAAGGAAATGGTAATGACCCGTGCAGTGATAATGGATGATGATGATAATACCTGTATTAGGACAGATTTAGGTCTCCTAGGGCAGTGTGGTAACTGCTAAATCTCAGTGGTGATGCAGTGTTTTATTTCTCATTGAAAGTACATGTCCGAAATAGGGCAAGGGGGAACCCAGTGCCACATGGTTACTAAGAGACCCAGGCTTGGAAAGAAGCATGAACTTGTCGTAATGCTGACTCAACATGGTCTTCTGGGGTTGCCACAGAAGGGGAAGAGAGAGCTGGGAGGCTGGACGGGGTGTTTTTCACTCTTTCTCTCACTAAGTTACTCATGCCACTTCAGTTTACATTTGGCTGGCTGGAGCTCTTCTTATAGCCGTGCCCATCCAAGATGGCTGCAAAGTCAGCCTTCCATGAGTCAAGGGAGAGGGGAATAATTTATGGGTGGGCACTAATAATGTGTCCAAAAAAGCTACCATTTATTGAAAGTACAGTATGTACACTATTACATCTAACTTTCAGAGCTACCTTATGTGGTTCTTACTTTTAATTTTGTCATTTTACAGGTGAGGAAATTGAACCCTAAAGATGTTAAATAACTCACCCAAAGTTTGAGTTAATAAGTGGAAGAGCCAGAACTTAAAACCATGTCTGTATTAGTAGAAGGACCATACTCTTATTCACTACAATATTTCACCTCTTCACAATAAATACTCACCAGTTACGTTAATATTGTCCTGACTGATAGATTTCCCAATTGTCAGGAACACTGAAGGAAGATTGAAGTGACCAGACTGACTCCCTGTTTTTACCCCTTTCCAGCCCTCATGCTTGGGTCCAGGACCAGAGACCTCAGGTTGAAGCCTTCCTTACGCTGACTATGAGACCAATCCCTATGTCAGGCCAGAGCAGTTCAAAAGAAGACAAGTCGCCAACAAGGTCAGTCCTGTGCCAACTCTGCCCTTCTAAGCATGTTTTATGTTTTGTTTTGTTCATGTGTCCAAACCTCGAGCTTCTATTGTAAGTCTGACACAATGTGGTAGAAACAGTGTGGGCTTTGCTCACTGTCCAACCTGGGCTTAATTCCAGGTTCCAACACTTAAACTAGCTATGTGACCTTGGGAAAATTACTTCCCAGAGATTCTGTATTTTTCATTTGTAAAATGAAAGCAATAATGATAAGTATTATTGTTAAAGCTGACATTTGTTGGGCACTTATATTGCCGCCCCTGGGCTAAGTGCTTTAGCATAAATTATTTTACTTAATCCCTCATTATCCCCCTGAAGTAGGTACTATTATTCTGCATAGATTATACATGAGAAATTATATAATTTGCCCACACTTAACCAGCTAATAACTGACTAAGGATTCAAACCTAGAATTCACTAACTCCAGAACTATAGTCATTACTTCTAAAAAGTATTTATTTTTATTAATGAGGAAATTATGTCTGTATTCACTTATTTCCTCCCATGTTCTCCAGTAATTTGATGTTTACTTGTTCAACTATACTCAAGTCATAAACTTAAAACCCAGTCTAATGTCCCACTCTAGCATCTTGCCTAGTTCCCATGAACATAATCCATGGGTACTTCAATTACTTATAAGGGCTTTTCTGACTCTTTTTTCCACTGGTTGAAATGTCCAGATATTTCCTGCCTTGAACACCTCCATTCCTGATCTTCACTTGCCTGATTATTATAAGCTCCATTGTCTTTCAGTGGTCTTTTCTCTTATTAAACTTATCCATCCTAAGAAACACTTACTAAATGCCAGCTAGGAAAGATACTCATGAATAAGGCATATATCCTACCCTCAGTGAGCTTGCACACTAGTGCAGGAGGTAAGATGCTTGTAGAAATAAGCATAATGCACAGGAGGAAGTAAATTAGGCTTGAAGACAGGCATAAACATTTGTCCAGTGCTCCGAGAAAGAGCGGGAGTCTGCTGACATCTCTGAGTAGCTGAGATCGGCCAAATACTGTCACATCTTATTTAAATTTCTCATAACCCTGTGAAGAAGGCATTGTGACAATGTATGTTTCCAAATCAGAAAACCAAGGCCCACGATTTTGAAGTCATTTGCCTTTGACGTTTTGCAGCTTGGACACTGTGACCTGCTTGTCTGAATAGACCCCTTTTGCTCAGTGGACACGTCTCATCTCCCTGTCCTGGTCTTCTTCCATTCTGCCATAGCTCTTCTAGACTTGCCAAGGAATTCAGCCTTTCAACCATTAAGCCTCTTTTTGGATCTTCCTCTACTGATTTCTGATTGGAAAAGAGAGGGAAAAGGCAGTGGAGGGGGGATAACCAAGTTCTTTAGACAGACATGCATCCCTAAACTTGATGAACTCCTACTAATACTGAGTATTGCTCAAGACTGGCCCAGGGTCAAACTTAAGTAGGGGACGTCTCCCTGGAGTGGCTCTGATACCTGAATTTGCATCTTTCCCCCACTGTGTCACAGTGTTTGATTTGTCCCATCTGTTTTCCAGGACTCCCATGCTAGCCTGGCATTAGGAAACTTCTTCCTAAATGGGGTTGTCTTCCTGCCCCCACATATCACAAGTATGTGATTACCTCCCAGCAGTGTTGAGGCAGGCTTATTGAGCATTGGCCCTTGGTGGTAGGAAATGTAGGCCTCTTGTAGTAGGTTAGCAAGTATCCTTTCTGAGCATTAAGTACTGATGATCTCTTCTTTCCTTTGTTTGCCTCCCATGCTCTAATTCCTATCTTTTTTGTATGTGCTTTCCCTGAATCTTGTACACATTTTGTTCTTCCCCTTTAAGTACTGCACATCTGCAAGTTGTGATCTTTTTCTTGGACTTGGGGTGCCTAGCTTGTCCCATCTTCTTTTTGAATCCCCCTGTAGGGGCCATCGGTCTTAAGATGTTAATGTCAATGGGTCATCTTAGTTTTTTGACAAACCAATCTCTAGGGACATTGGAGCTTTGTAAAAATAACCATTCTAGATCTTGGGCTGTTTTTCTAAGTTCTGTGTGGCAGCAGTGAATAAATTAGAAGTACTTTGAATATACAGACATATGTATGAATCGGGACACTACAGGGTTTGGTGATGAACTTTGTTGTCACTCTGCATGGGATCAGATCCTGGCCCCAGTCTTTGATAGTGCATGGTCTTAGGAAAGTTACTTAACTGCACTATTCCCTATTTTCCTTATTTATTAAATGGCAATATCAACCACAATAGTAATGGTATCTATCTTATAGCTTTCCTTCCTTTTGGGGGGTGAGGATTAAATGAAATTATAGATATAAAGCCCTTGGTTTAGGATGTGGCATATGTAAGCACTCAATAAATTTGGGTATAAAGGAATATGTACTTTTCTTAAAAATACGGTTCAGTTAGGCTTCAGTGGGAATTGCTCTTAAAACTCTCAGATGTCAATTTTATTTTAAAATAAAATTTGCATGTGCAGGTAATTTCAGGAGAAAGAGATGGGGGGGCTTACCTTAGATACCAAGACACTTCTAAGAGTTCTTTGGAGGAATTAATCATTTGCACAATGCAGTGATTTATCAAAAAGCACAAAGATGTTTCCAAATATCTGCAGTTTAGTCTTAAATTAAAAAGGAAGATAATAGCATCTCCTCTCTTTTGATATTGCAAAAGCTTCAGGAAATTTCAACGTATAGAAGAGTAGAGAGGAATAAGAGACCTAAGTGAGGTTCAAAGAAGAGCTGCTGTCTTTACTTGATATTTAAATAGTGGGAGAAAACAGAACTGCTTTTTCTATAAGCAGGGAACCATTATAGAATGATGAGGTCATTGCACATTTAAAGTGGTAGGAGTATTGAAAAATACTTAATTTTCTATCAGAAAATAAAGTGGGGTTTTTTTAAAAAGATCTCACTGTGAAAATATATATATTTCTTTGTATGAAGAGATAGTGCCAAATATTTGTATTTAAATATTTTTTTAAAAAAACACTGACTATGGATGCACACGGAGAATTAAAGATGATGAATTTAAGTTTATTTTTTCTCGTGATGTGTGTCTGCTAGAATTTGGCCCAGAAGTGCTTTCATTTAGATGCTTGTATGATAAAGACCCATAAAACTGTAAAACTTTGCTGTAGCCATCAGAGATCACAGTTGAATGCAATTCAAATTATGAGCTCATTGAAAGCACCTTAAAATGTCAGTAAACTCATTTCTTGAGCTGTTGGCTATCTGCTGGTGAAGATAGCAATAGGCTCCCAATCTTACGGTGTATGCTTCTCAGTTCAATTACTATGATGTGGTCAGAAATATTGCCTGTACTTTGGTGATGAAGTATTTTTGAAATGCGAATTAACATTCTCACTCAACACTTGGTACAATTTCACTCCTGACTCTCACTTTTAATGGTTGTTCTGCCTTTTTAAATTCTGCGTAGCACGGAAAAAGTCTGGATGAGTCATATCAGGTTGCTAAATGTGGTTGTCTGGCATGGGATGAGAAATAGGTTAGAGTTAGGTCCCATTAAAGTTTTACTTTGTATGTTTTTTTTAAATGGTGAGATTTTAAGGGATTTTTTTATTGCTTGGGTTTTTTTCCCCATTTTTCCATTTTGAAAGTGTATTTACAAATTAATAAGGATATGTGACCTAGCAATTTCATTTCTAATTATATACTTACATATTCACCAAAAGATATACATTAGAATATTCTTACCTTACTACCTGTATTGGCCCCAAACTGAAACCGTTCAAATTTCCAAAAGAGAAACCAATAAATACAGTGATATATATAGATATAGATATATAGATATATATTCATTCTATCATCTATCCTCACAATGGAATACTACATAGCAATGAAAATGAACAATCTATACATGCAGTCATGTGGATGACTCCTACAAACATAATATTTAAGAAGCCAGTAACAGAAGAGCCCATACTGTATGATTCTATTATATAAGGTGCAGTATCATGGAAAAGCTTACCTATTCTGTTAGAGAAAAGTTAGTAGTTAATCATAGAGGTAGAATGACTGGCAGGGAGAATAAGATGTCTCTGGGTTGTGTGTAATGCTCTTTCTTAATCTGGGTGTTGATTTATATAGGTGTATACTCGGTGAAGATTTATTGAGATATAAACTTAGGAAATAATGTCCTTTTATGTATTATGTACTTCATTAACAAAATTTAAAACAGGGAAAGTTCCTTCATTACCAACTTAACAGTTTTTGATGTCCTAAAACATGAAGAACTGTATGAGGGAAAACTGAGCAAATTTCAGCCTTAAGATCTGAACAGGCTTTGATTTTGATGGTGCCTTACACATTATAGTTGCTGAATAAATGTGTGTTGATGGACTGATGTGCTTTATTCTGTTGTGATTATTTTAGAACATGATGTTAACACTTCATGATAAATATTCACCATAAAACTAGGTAAGACAAATCATACTTTATAAAAACTCCTTAAAGGATTTCCCTTGGAGTACTGAGTGGCGTCTAATATATCTTTCTTAAAAACATGGAAGGCTGATAATGCCTGTTAATGTGCACATATTCAATTCCAAAGGACATTGCTAACTCCCTGCTTTATCTCTATTAGTAATTTCTATCTGGCTTCCGTCCTCCACTTAAATGGTGTTCACTGAATTTACCAAGGACAGTAATTTGTTTTATCATTATGATGATGAATTGCCCTAATAGGTTGGTAGCTCACTGTTGTTGTTGTTGTTGTTTTATCACAAAGAAGATATATTTTATAGTGATTAAAAAATTTACTTAGGAATATATTTATGTTAGCAAGTGGATAGTCATTGTTATATTGGCATGGAGAGACTTACTTGAAGCGCTGCAGAAGATTTTTCTTTTAAATGGATCATTTTCTGAATGAGGCCTGGGGATAAAAATACTATGTCATATATATAGAAATTTAAAAATTTTGGGGGCGCCCGGGTGGCTCATTTGGTTGAGTGTCCACCTCTTGATTTCCACTCAAGTCATGATCTCAGAGTCATGGGATTGAGCCCTGAGTTGGGCTCCGTGCTCAGCAGGGAGTCTGCTTGAGATTCTCTCCCTTTCCCTCTGCCCCTCCTGCTCGTGCTCTCTTTGTCTCTCTCTCTCTCTCTCTCAAATAAATAAATCTTTAAAAAAAGAAATTTAAAAAATTGAAAGTGTATATACAAATAAAGCACTCTGCTCATTAGAATGCAATTTGTCAGCTTTCAATTTAAGAACTAAAGATTTTTTGTTATCTATACTAGACTTTTCGTAGACTCATCCTGGGACTAATTACATCAAAGTCTCATAATTATGAAATGGCTTTGTTTTGGTACTCTTTGTGGCTAATGGCACTAATCTATTTTATATTAAGAAACTTTTTTTTTAAAGATTTTATTTATTTATTTGACAGAGAGAGAGAGCAAGAGAGAGAGCAGAAGCAGGGGGAGAGGGAGAGGGAGAAGCAGGCTTCCAGCTGAGCAGGGAGCCCAATGTGAGGCTGGATCCCAGGACCCTGGGATCATGACCTGAGCCGAAGGCAGACGCTTAACGACTGAGAGCCACCCAGGCACCCCTTATATTAAGAATCTAACTCATATGGGGCACCTGGTTGGCTCAATCGGTAGAGCATGCAACTTTTAATCTCAGGGTTGTAAATTCAAGTCCCACATTGGGTGTAGAGATTACTTAAAAATAAAATCATGAAGGGCGCCTGGCTTTAGCGTCTGCCTTCGGCTCAGGTCATGATCCCAGGGTCCTGGGATCGAGCCCTGCATCGGGCTCCCTGCTCCGAGGGAAGCCTGTTTCTCCCTCTCCCTCTCCCACTCCCCCTGCTTGTGTTCCCTCTCTTGCTGTCTCTCTCTGTCAAATAAATAAATAAAATCTTAAAAAGAAAAAATCATGAAAAAAAGAAAACTCAAATGTAAATATTTAATGCCTAATTAACCCTTACCTTTATTTAGGGGATAATTGGTAGATGTCATTTTCTCATATAGGCCAAGTACATATTTTTACTGAATGTTGTGTTTTTAATTCTTACTTCAGCATTGCATAGAAATTTTTAGAAAATATTTTCTGCCGTCTTTTGTTTACATTCAAATCTAATTTATGTATTTTGTTCAAATCTACCTGTGTGACCATTTTGACCATCTTCTATTTCCTTGACTTAGGGGCTCAACATTTCCCACTCTTTTCAAGGAAATCTAACTCCTCCCCTCCCTGCCCCCTGACAATGACCTCTTCAATAAGGGTTTACATACCCTTTTGGGATACAGCCCCAGTGAAGTCTTGAGCCTGTTCTGTTTTATTAGCATGTCTTCTGTACTGATCCCAGGTGGCTCCATAAGTCTTTGCTGAGGGAAGCTCTGGAGGGATGAGCTAGGTTTAAAAATCTAGTTGCGTTTTAAAGACATGAAGCACCAGCATCTGAAAAATACACCAGGGAAAGCAGAATAAATGAGGGATGCGAAGAAATAAAAGTTACAGAGGTTGAGGCTTGGGCTATTGAGGTTTTCAAATGCAAACCTAGAGGTATTGGATCCCAGAGGATTTTGGAGATGTTGCAGAAAGGAATGAAGAAAAATGAATTTGAAACAATTCATGACTGATTATTGTTTGTTGAAAGCACATTCTAAGTTTATAAGGATATAAGAAAAAAGAGTGGCTTTGGATTATGTAAAATTTAGATTTTAAAAAGCAAAAGCCCTACTAAGTAATACAAATTAAGTGCATTAGGTTTGATAGGGAAGCTGGGATGTTTTTCAGTAACCAAGAATCAGAAACAATTAAATATGTCAGATACCCTTATCCTAGTCTTCATCATCATCATCTAATATAGCATACAGATGACATGCAATTTTTAAGTATTAGAGGATCTCTAAGTTACATACAGACTAGCTCCTCATGTTAAATATTATAATGATGATTAAAATCATCCCTAGGTATTTGGAAATATCACTTTAGAATTTAGCTTTCTCCAACCTGTCTTGCATCTTGTCCAGCAAGTCATTCAGGATAAAACTTATTCAATTCTTGGTCTTCTCTTCCCACAACCATGTGGGATTTTTGGTCATAATTTATGACTGGTTCTTACAAGGGTCTGCATCTTAATGTTTGTTTTTCTATTACTGTATGGGAAATCAAGGTAATTTCTTCTCCAGAACAAATATTTTGTATGCTTCCAAGAAAATGGCACATTTTCAAGATCTCCCCTCAGTGAGAGTGATTTTACTCTCTCTCTCTCTATTTCTCTCTCTCTGAAAAAAAAGGGGGGTTGTGCCTGGGTGGCTCAGTTGGTTAAGCATCCAACTCTTGATTGTGGCTCAGTTCATGATCTCAGGTTTGTGAGACTGGGCCCTGTGTCAGGCTCCATGCTAGGTGTGGTGCCTGCTTGGGATTCTATCTCTCCCTCTCCCCTGTCTCTCTCTCTCTCTCTCTCTAAAAAAAAAAAAAAAAGTGATTTTAGTCATATAGAAACTATGGTTACAATGCTTGGTAAAAATCAAGTAATAATCATAATACTCAATAATGAAATTTAGATCTTTTATATTTGAATTTAAACATATTTTTCCTATGCTTTTGTTGAAAAATTATACTTCGGCATTTCCAGGGATTCTGATATAATAGTGACTCACCATTTTGTTAAATAGCCAACCTTTCTCTAAGTATTAAAGAGTAAGGGTTCAAAACCAAAAGGGCTAGCATTTACTTTGACATCTTGGCATTTTTAATCTTCTGTAATATTACATTTTCAAGTTAATTTTAATCTAACAGATTTTGACATGCAATAAAATATTTAAGCAATTCCTTTTGTTAAAGTTCGAAAGTACAATGTACTGTTTGAACATAATCTTCATGAAATTTTACAAATGTGCATATTCTATCAACCAAATTTTAAAATTATCTTTGCTGCTGGATGAATTTATTAATAGGGTAGAAACTCTTTCATATCACGTGATTACAGCCAAAGGTTTTTGGCTAATTGAAGAAGTTGTTAAAATGAGGAATAATAAAATACGTACAAAACATATCCTTTAATTTTTTTTTTACTTCAACAATAAGCGATGTGTATCTATTTGCCAACCTTTCTTTGAGTTTAATCCCTTTGCATGAAATTGACCTTTGCTTTTTTCCCAATAAACTACAACCGTGATAGACTGTGTATGGTTTCCAGTTTTATTAGATAATAAAGCAAGATTCTAAAGACACTCGTGAAACAAACTGAATATAGAATCCTCTTAAGAGGTTGTTTTACCATGTTTTGGACCTCTCTGCCACAATTCCCTTGCTTTTGCTTACGTTTTGGAGCCCTCAGTTTTTTATATTATGTCCAGAGATCTTGTAATCAGTTGAGAGATGGGCTGCAGTGGATATACAGTTCTACGGTGTAAATGACCTTGCCCTCATTTTATTTTTTTCACTTTTAATTTTAATATGAATTCAAAGATAAAAGATACAAAAATAGTACAGGTTGTCCGTAAGTCTGTTACCAAGTTCACCAGTTGTTTATATATTATTTTGCCCTTTTACTCTATCATTCTGTTTGCGTGTATTTATATGCGTACGTATGCATATGTTTTCTGATCTTTATTAAAGTGCTTCTCTACCAGAATTCACCAATGTAAAATAACTGTATTTTTATTTTATAATTTGTAAGTAATTTATGGAGTGATGCATTAAAGCTATAGAAAGATCCTCTCTCGTCACATTTTTACCCCTTAATTCCTTTGATGACATTCTAACTCCATCATTCTTTTTCCATCTGTTAGTTGGCAGTTTACTATGAGGAGGCACTCTTCCTTCTCCTCCATTTACGTATTTACCCATTTATTTATATTACTTTGGGAACATGGATTTTATTCAGTGGGCTGTAATCTCATATTATTTATTTTGATGTTCAAACTTTACCGGATTTGGCCTGTATGTATCCCTTCTGACTGGCTCTTGTGATTTGATGTGTTTTCATGATTCTTGGAGCAGTTAATTGTTTCTGGCACAGTCTCAATGCAGTTGTCAGCCATTTTTCTAAGGAGTCAGATTTCCTTCTTGTGGAGAATGGTATTGAAAAGTAACATGTAGATGCTAGGTATGTCATGTTGTTGGAACTGTCGTCTCTTTCAGTGGGCTAACAAAGAAGCACACAGACATACATGTGCAGACACGCACCTACATTCATTTACCTGAGCACTCCAATGTCCACACTAAAGAGTTTATTCTAGTCTTCTCTTTCCATCTTTGTAACTCTCTTCTCCAACAATGAACAAACTTGTACCTGTTATTTCTAATATACTTACTTGTTCACACCTGGGATTTAAAATGAGTTTCAGAATGGCTAACCCATGACACTACAAAAAGAAAACTTACCAACTAAAGTTCAGTATCTGTTTATACTTCTTCTTTGAGGCAGTATTTACATACAGTGAAATGCTCAGTTATGAGGGGTACAGTTTGTTAAATTTTGATGAATGTATACAATTCTGTAATGATTACCCTATTCGGAAAACAGGACATTTCCACGGTCCCAGAAAGGTTCCTCTTGCCCACTTAAAACCAACCCATACCCTTCATTGGCACCCTCTTTTTGAATTATATCACCATATACTACTTTTACTTGCTCTTTGAACATCATAGAAATGGAGTCATTTAGAATATACTCTGCCTTCTTTTACTCAACATTTCATCTCAACTGTTCTTTAGATTCATTATTATTCTTATTATATATCACTAGTTCATTTTTTTTTAGTTCATTATTTTTTAAATGTGTAGATACATTTCATGGATATACCATTATTTATTTTTCTTGTGGATGGATATTTGGGTTGTGTCTGGTTTTTAGCTATTATGGAGAAGGTACTATAGACATTCTTGGGCAACTATTTTGGTCAACACATGTTTTCTTTTCTCTTGGATAAATATCTAGTGGACATCCTGAGTGCTAGAGTAGGAGTATGCTTAACTTCATAAGAAAATATTAAAACATTTTGCATTGTGGTCATACCATTTTCTCTTGTCACCAGCAACGTGTGAGAGCTCCATTTGTACCTCCTCCTGTCCAACATTTGGTGTTGTCAGGTTTTTATTTTTGCTTTCTTCAGCCATCCTAAAGTTTGTGAAATGATGTCACATTATATTTTTAGTTTGAACTTTGCTGAAGAGGGGTGCCTGGGTGGCTCAGTCATTAAGCATCTGCCTTCGGCTCAGGTCATGATCCCAGGGTCCTGGGATCAAGCCCCGCATCGGACTCTCTGCTTAGCAGGTAGCCTACTTCTCCCTCTTCCGACTCCCCCTGCTTGTGTTCCCTCTCTCGCTGTCTCTCTCTCTGTCAAATAAATAAATAAAATCTTTGAATTTCCCTGAAGAAAAGTGATATTGAGCTCTTGATCCATAGGTATTTAGAAGTAAGTTGATAATCCCTCAAATATTTGGAACTTTTTTTAGATATATAATTTTTATTGATTTCTGATTTCATTCCATTGTGGTCAGAGCACGTACTTCCTAAGATTTCAATCTTTTGAAAGTGTGATTTGTATTGATCTGTGTTCTATTCCATGTACTCTTGAATAAATATGTATTCTACAGTTCTGTGGGTATAATGTTCTATATATTCCACTTAAGTCAAGTTGATTGATTATGTTATACAAATATTCCATGTATTTTTTAATTCTCTGGAAGTCTACATTGTCTTTGAGTAATACAGCCATACGAGGTTTCTTATAACCATTATTTTTGTGGCATATCATTTTTCCCCATTTTTTGCCTTAATAGGATAGACTATTTATTTATTTGTTTGTTTATTTATTTAATTTATTTATTTTTAAAGATTTTATTTATTTATTTGACACAGAGAGAGATAGCAAGAGCAGGAACACAAGCTGGGAGAGTGGGAGAGGGAGAAGCAGGCTTCCTGCGGAGCAGGGAGCCCGATGTGGGGCTCAATCCCAGGACCCTGGGATCACTTCCTGAGCTGAAGGCAGATGCTTAACGACTGAGCCACCCAGGTGCCCTAGGATAGACTATTTTTAAAGATTTCATTTTGCTTACAGTAATGACAAATGACCTTTATTTAGCATTTTGACATTTAGTTCTATCTCTTTTGCTCTTTTAGTGGTTGATCTAGAGATTACAATATACATCTTAAAGTTATCAGGGGAAAAATTCAAATAATATTTTACTATTTCACAAAAAGTATAAGGAACTTAGACCTTCATCAATCCATTTACATCTACTTCTCATTTTGTTTTTGTTGTCTTATATTTTTCTATGACAGTTCTGTGAAACTCACAATTGCTTTTTTATATTGATTGAAACAGTGACAAGTCTATTAAATAAGTTCAAAAAAATAAAATATATGACACTCACTAAACAGTCGTCCTTTATGTTTGCCCTGATACTGACATCCTCTGATGCTCTTCATTTCATCCTTCACATCTTGATTTTTGTTGTACAGTTTCCCTTTAGGCTGAAGAAATTGTTTAAACAGGCTTTTTTTTTTTTTTTTTTCTAATTCAGGTCTGTTTTTTAAAAATGCCTTTATTTCAGCTTTGTTTTTGAAGGATATTTGTACTGGATATAGAATTCAGGTTTTAAAGATATTTTTTTCCCAGCAATTTAAATATGAAATCTAGCTTCCTTTGATAGAACTTACTCATCATTCATATTAATTGCTGCCTGGTACATAATGTGTTGGCTTTTTTTTTTCCCTGTCTGCTTTAAAATTTTCTGCTTTTGTTTGGCTTTCAGAAGTTTGACTATGATGTGTCTAGGCAAGTTGTCTGTATATTATCCTTCTTTGGGTTTTCTGGGCCTCTTGAGTCTATAATGAGTATTTCTTACCCAATTCGCAAAAACTTGGCCTTTCCTTTTTTGGGGGGGGGGGGATTTTTTTTCTGCATCATTTTCTCTATTCTTTTCTAGGACACCAGTTACGTATATCTTCGACCACTTGATGTTGGCCCACAGGTCATAAAGTCCCTATTTTGGTTTTTCAATATGTATTCTTTTTCTCTTCTCCTGATGAGTTAATTGCTCCTGATCTAACTTCAAGTTTACTGAAAGCTTTTTGTCCTTTCCCTATCTCCTCTTACTTACACTTATCCCCTGGCTTTTTCATTTCAGATAGCATTCTTTTTATTTCTAGACCTTCTAAGTGGTCCTTTGTAAAAGAACTTCCATTTCTCTCCTGACATTTCCCATCATTGTACTCATTATGACCAAAGCTTTTCTTTAAGTATTTGAACATATTTCTAAAATCTGATCTTTGCTTGCTAATTCCACTGAGTCATTTCAGGGTTGATTTCTGTTAAGTGCTTATCTTCTTGACCATGAGTCACATTTCACTGCTTCATGTCAAATAAATTTTGATTCTCTAGTAGACATTTGGGTTATATGTTTATAGAGACACTAGGTTCTGCTTTCTTCCTCTGAACAGTGTTGACTCTGTTTAGCAGGTGGTTACCTTTGCTGGACTCAGGCTCTGTCTTCCCTGAAATGGGCAGCAGCCGAAATCTCTGCTCAGTTATGTCAGTCTTCCATATGTTGCTCCTGGAGTCTTCCTTGCACAGGGCATAGTCTGAAGGTCAGTCAAGTGTGTGAGTGAAGATTATATGCAGATTTTGGAACTCCCTTGTCTTTGGTTTTTCCTTTTCTGGAAATTCCCTCCTTAATTTCCAGCCACTTCTCTTCAGTCTAAAACTTTATCTCTGACTCTTCGAGTCAGTAAGACTATTCTGCATTGTGAAGACTGAAAAGGGCCCTTGGGTGGGAAGGTGTTTAATTGTTCACAAAGTGAGATTCCCTTGTTTCAAGACTCAAATTACCTTCACTTTCTGCCTACTTTGTACTTGCTTTCCCCATGAGTCTTAAAAAGGAAATATTCACAATGCCAATGAAAAAAAAGAGCTAAACAGAGGCGGTGATACTAGAATCTATTAAACAATGTAGTAATCAAATGAAGTTTGTGATAAAGTTTTTATGACATTGAGAATGATATTTGAACTTCGAAAATCAAAGTGTGAAATATCCGTGGCGGTAAATCAGAGGCTATCATGACAGGTGAAATTTTAGGTTAGAAGAAAACAAAATTAATATTCTGTTTCTGTTTATTTTTAATGATAGAAATTATTATGTCCAAGAAATTACTACCTGTGAATGTGCTTTGCACTGCCAAATGGGCTTATATGGTTCCAGTCGTACTGATTTAACTATTAAATTCAGAAAACAAAGGTAATCTTTATCATTCTTTTCAACTGTTTCTACTGAATGTAAATTGTACACAGTCTCTAAAATCATCTGTGTTACTTGCTGTGTCTAAACAAAGACATAGCAAATTGCATTTCTTCAATTACATTGTTTACATCTGATTGAAACTGATTTGAAAGTAGCACAAGGCATACATCGGGAACAGGGAAAGCTCAGACATTGGTGGTTCTCACTATGGGGTTTTAAAAAATATATTTTGGGGTGCCTGGGTGGCTCAGTTGGTTAAGCGACTGCCTTCGGCTCAGGTCATGATCCTGGAGTCCCGGGATCGAGTCCCGCATCGGGCTCCCTGCTCGGCAGGGAGTCTGCTTCTCCCTCTGACCCTCCCCCCTCTCATGCTCTCTCTCTCTCTCTCTCATTCTCTCTCTCAAATAAATAAATAAAATCTTTAAAAAAAATAAAAAATAAAAAAATAAAAAATATATTTTGTTCTTTTAATTGACATGGAGGGAGAAGCATTCTGATTTATTCATTACTTATTTATCGCATGTCTGAGAGGCATTTAAAAACTTCCCATGGTATTTAACCTCAGAGCAGTTACCTTTTTTTTTTTTTTATAATTTCATTGAATGCCAAATCTTGGCTGGTAATTTTTTTTAAAAATTAGCAAGATGAAATTTGTGGTTCGGATGTAGTCATATTAAGTCAGATAACCATTTACCAAAAACAGTTATTGGAATTATTTACCCTTGTAAATATTCTATATTAGTCAGCAGATGGCATGCATTGTACATTAAGTATTCCACCATGTTATGGCATGTACTTTAGAACAGAAAGCATCTGGTTTTCTCAGAAAGACACATTATCCCCTCATTTGCAGTTTAGTGTTAATTTGTGAACTATTTAGTGATCATCAAAGAAGGTGATATTTCATCTTCATTTAGTTTGTATAGCAGATTCAATCAAGAATAAGATGAGGTAAAAATACATTTAGCAATTCCTTAGCAAGCTTCAGCATCTCAAAAAAAAAACAGTCCTGAGGAATTGTTTTCCTGCTTTGGCTAGAGGCTTGCACAGGAGGACAGAAGCCTTTTGGATGCAGTTTCTGAGTGCCTTCCATGGATTTCAGGAATAGAAAAACCATTTCCTTTGTATACGAATAACTACAGAAATCCAAAATCCAAGAAACAAGTAAATCCACAAACAAGGGCAGCTAAATGTACTTCTGGGTCATCTATTTAAGATAACACTGGAGTAGCCTAATAGGAAAATCTCCTTATATATAAAACCAGGCACATGTTCACAGGCTACCCTTTGAGTAGTTTCAAAGGAGAGTTTGGCTGGTGATGCTCTAACGTAACATAGCCTCGCATATTTCTTGTCCAACTGATAGCCATCTGTCAGCCTGGCCTGATGCCTATTCCCAAGGCAGTGGGTCACTCTTGACAGGGCCTGAGTTGTGGCTGTCAAAGTTCTCTCCAGGGAGCTGAGTCACACAATAGATAAGAGAGTGAACACAGAGAGAAACAGAAACACAAACTGCATACACCTCAACAGTCAAAATGGAGAGAACAGCAATTTGCTTCCCTTCATAGCAGAGTATTTTTTTTTTAATCTGTTAACCATAGAATAACTTGCTGAGGCTGAGACTGATGCCCTTTTAACCATGAACTTTAAGGCCAGTTGTATTTGAGGGGAAACAGAAAAACTATGTAGGTTCTGTGATAAATTAATGTTCCTTATTCCTAAATAGATTAATTAAATAGCCATTGAAAAGCAAAAACAAAACAACCCCCTCAAAAAAACAAACAAAAATCCTTAACATTTTTGTTTGATAGAGAACTAAATTGATAAATATTTACTTGAAGAGCAAAATACATAAATATGCAAATTATAGATAGATATCTTCGTTATTTTTTCTCTTACCAGTTTAGATCTGTGTTTCATTTGAAGGATTGTTTCCAGTTTCAAAGGAGAGTAAAATACCTCAAATTTTAAAAAATGCATTACTTTGGTGGTAAAAGACTTTGGGGTTTGATTTATTCCGTGTCTGTGTTTAGAGTTACAGGTGATCAAGGACATTAATGAAAATGTTATGTGTTCCATTTGATTGATAGTCTTCAAAAGACTTCAGAAATGTTAAATGCTCAGCCAAGAAGAAAAGCTTCTTGATTTTCCTGTGTAGGTAGGAGCTGGGCATGTCTGTGGGAGTTCTGAGTGGGACTGCCATTCTAGCTGCTGGCTTCCAAAGATGCTAAAAGTAGCACAGTCGTGGTAGTTATTGATGGATGAGTGCATTTTGCTGTCCGTTTCTTTCTTACTATGGACTGTTAGGAGCATTTTGTTGGGATTGTGTTCCCTTTTATCTATCTCTTAAGGAAAACTGGGGCATATACCCGGGTGGGGGGGCGGTGGTGAGGAGATACATAGGAACCAGGTAAAACTATAGCTCTTCTGTGTACCTCAGAGACTTGGGGAGAAATGTGTTTTGTAAAATGAGCTCTCTGTACTTGAGGGTTATGCTCAGGGTCTTTCTTTATCATTTGGCTTGCGTTCCAGGTTTCCTGTGGCCTAAGGCAGCACTGACTCAGTACCTTCATAAGAAATTGTGTACCTGTTTTTGAAGGAATTTGTCACACATAGGTGCCTTGAGGTTATTGGCTGCTTCAGGAAAACCTGTTTTCATTGGCAAGTAAACTGACATGGTTAAAAAAAAAAAAAGTCACCAATTACCTCTCCAAGTGAGAGGGAATGGATGCCATGAGTGCTATGAGTCTGCTTCACTGTAATGACAAGAGATCTAAAAATCAGATTGTCACTCCTGCCTGGTATATGCAGGTGACCCACGGCCGCAGGCAGGTCATTATACCTGTAAGTGCCAGATACTCCAGGATTTGGCATCAGGCCTGTTAAGCTCAGAAGCCAGCTGGCTGAGCATTAGGGAAAACCGGGGAGACTTCCCCTAATTGGGGGTGAAAATATGGCCGTGTAAAAGATGCATAAGGAAGCTGCATGTCTTTTTATAACTAAATATCATTTTGAACAGGAGAATAAACAAATATCAAATACATGAACTCACTCTTCATTTCTCACATTCTCCCCTATCCCAGCCCGCCTCGGAACCTCCAACCCCCCCCCCCCGCCCCCACCGAACAAAGGCACGAGGCAGCATGTAATCATGTCACTCTGTCACCAAGTCTCCTTCTCAATGAAATTCAGGTGTCGAAACAGAAAGGAGTGACGGCAGATTTTTCCCCTCTTTCAGCAGAAAGCCAAGGAAATGCTTCCAGAAAGATGAAAACTACACTTTTGTGTCATCACAAATCATCTGTGTAACACCTGGTGCACAAATATTGCACCTCTTTGTGTCAGCTGTTTATTGCTGGGGTTAGGACAGGAATACATTTTCTATGTCAATACTTGATTAGGTGAAAAATTCCCTGCAAGTGGAAGCTGAGTTACTTGTCAAGAAATGGGTTGTGTTGAAAACAGAGCAGAAGCTCTTGTGAGATAATTAATGTTATTTGTTCGAGAAAAATCACTATTTCACAACAAAATAGTATTAAGAGACTTGAAGTAAATATATTTTCCAAAATCTTCAAATATTTTAAATAATCATTTAGGCAATGTGTCTGCAACAAAGTGGGTCAAGAAATACCCTTACTAACAGGCAAAAATAGAAGCGTTACAATAAAATGAGAGTTTCTTCTTACTGCTTACTTGCTATGCACCATGCATTCTTATATTCTATGAAAATTCTCTCTGGTACTATTATGTTCATTCATGTTACTCCCATTTTACAGATGATTAACCTGAAGGAAGAACCTGATTCAAATTTCAGAATTTCTCATTCAAAACCAGATACTATCTTGAGTAGGAAAATCAGATACCATTCGTCCACATTTAAGTCAGTCTTTTACACGCATCCTTTGCCAGTATCCTAAATCGAGTTTCTGTGTATGTGCTTTAAAATTTGAGGTCACTGTGCAGTGTTGATTTTTCCATCTCTGTGATCAATGTCACTGATTAATTTACTGCTAGAGCTGGTAAAATATCTACCAGTACATCTGGTGGAGTGTTGCCATTGAGATGAACTGGAGTTTTTTTAACTGGCCTGAAAAATACATTGTTTGCTTCACTATGGAATCTTAGGGCAATGGAGTCAGTTTATTCACACATAAATAAAATCGCCATACTGCATTCTGCATTTGGTCTTAAGAAGGCTGGTGAGTGGCATCTTGACAATAAGGGAATTAGTACTGATGGGTGACAGTCTTCGAAATACTGAGACTTCAGCTGATCTTTTTTATTAATAAATAAATAAATAAATAAGTAAGTAAATAGATGGTTAGGTCATAAGAGCTCTGAATACCATAGATTCCCATCACATTTTTCAAAACGTGAAGGCTGACATCTTTTAAAATAGAGCAAAACCCATATCAGAGCATCTACACTGTGAAGGGATGTAGCACAGAAGATCCGGGGCATATTAGGGAATGAGTATTGAAAACTTTTTTTTAAAAAGTTACTAGTGGTGTATAGTAGATATATACTGTTATATTAGTTTCAGATGTACAATGTAGTGATCTGACATTTCTATACATGACTCAGTGCTTACTCTAAGTATAGTCATCATCTGTCATCATACAATGTTATTACAAGATTGTTGATTATATTTTGTATGCTATACTTTTATCTCTGTGACTTAGTTATTTCATAACTGGAAGATTGTACTTCTTAATTCCCTTCACCTGTTTTCCCCATCCCCCCCACCTCCCCCCTGGCAACCACCAGTTTGTTCTCTAAGAATCTGTTTTTGTTTGTTTGGTTGGTTTGGTTTGGTTTTTAGAATCCACATGTAAGTGAAATCACATGTAAGGTACATCTTTCTCTGTCTGACTTTTTTCCCTTTGCATAATACCCTCTAGGTCCATCCTTGTTGTCGCAAGTGGCAAGATCTCATTCTTTTCTATAGCTGAGTAATATTCCATTGTGCATATATACCACATCTTCTTTGTCCATTCATCTATCAATAGGCACTTGGGTTGCTTTCATATTTTGGCTATTGTAAATAATGCTGCAGTAAACATACAGGTACATATATCTTTTCAAATTATTGTTTTTGTTTTCTTTGGATAAATACCCAGTAATGGAATTACTGGATCTCATGGTATTTCTCTTTCTAATTTTTTGAGGAACCTCCATACTGTTTCCACAGTGATTGCACCAATTTACATTCCTGCTTTTTTAAAAAAAGCATAGGAAGTGTTGGAATGCCATCCTGGAGGGCTGGAGTAAGGTGAGCAGGTGTGAGCCTTCCTTTAAATGAAAAGACCCATAAGGTGTTAGTATTTGCAGAAGCATCTTGAGAGAGTGGCATAGCTTCTTCCCTTTTGGATTGGTTGTGAGTTTAAAATAGATAGAAACAGATGAAAACAAAACATACCCATAGCCAGTGCTTGCTTATGTAAAAAAACAAATGTCAGTATGAAATATTCTTTAGCTTTCCATTCAAGCTAATCTATCATTTAATAACACTGTGGTTAGCAGCAAAAGCATAATATACACATTTACTATTTTTTAGCTCCAAATGTACTTTCTATTCCACCATATTTATACCATCTTTCTTTCCCCAAACATGACAATTACAGTCTTGCTTCTTTCTCTGCAAAGCTACTAGCATTGTCCCATTTGCTCTACCCACTGCCCCTGCTCTACCCCTCCTCCTCTCCATCTGTTAAAATGTCCCCAGTCTTCAAAAGTCACCTCTTCCAAAGAGCATTTGTATATATCCCCACAAGCTGTGTATGAACACTTTTTCTTTCTTCGATCTCTCAGATGTACAAATTATCGATATTATGATATATCCTAGCATTTCTGCCGTTAGCATCATGGTTCCTAGAGTCTATGATCTCCCCTTCTTCTGTAAATTAAGGTTATTTTTTTTTTTGTCATGTTTCCTGGCACTTTTCCCGTTTTTCTGTTAAGAAAAAAAAAAAAAACAGTCTCAAAAATTACTTTTGCTGGGTTTGCTAGTTCTTTTTTTTTTTTAATTTTTTTTTTTTTTATTATTCATGAAAGTCAGAGAGAGAGAGAGAGGCAGAGGCAGAGGGAGAGAAGCAGGCTCCCCGCCTAGCAGGGAGCCCGATGCGGGACTCGATCCCAGGACCCTGGGATCATGACCTGAGCCGAAGGCAGACGCTTAACCATCTGAGCCACCCAGGCGCCCCTGCTAGTTCTTTCTGTACTCTGGGCATTGTTGATACATCCTTTGAGAGTTGAACTTGTTTCCTCTTATTTTGTCACCTTTCATGGACTTCAAATATCTCTGGACCATGTTTGTTTTATTCTTTTTAGTTTGCAGATCATGGTCCTTGAAAAAAAAGTTTCAAAATACATGTTGAGAGGTTCTCCATTCTTAGGTAAAATCACCTGCTTCCAGACACCATGTTCTGTTCTAGATTCATAGAGTCCTCTTTCTGGCCCCTAGTATTTTAAGTTGAACAGATTTTAAGCTTTTACTGTATCAGATATCTTTTATCTCTTGGTATATACCTATGAGTATAATCTCCAGCCAATGCATCATGGTGGATTTTACCTTGATTTTTCTAGAAGCTGTCTTCTTGTGGTCTGTAGCCCATTTCAGGTTCCGTACATCCCCTTAATTTCACTTGATAATTCCCATGTGATCCAGTCCCTTTCTCCCAGAATTTTATCGCATCCACTTCACCCCCGATTCTCTAGTGGAGATTAAATTGTCTCTTCGATTGTCAGTAATGGAATTATCAGCACTGAAAGTCATGAATTTCTTGTATACTCCACACTTGATGGAGTGTGACTTCTAGCAGATGACCTAATGCTGCTATGTTGTATCTCTCTGACAGTTTTACAGTCTGCATTAAGGAGAGATTTTCTTTGTTCTTCCTTGGAAGTTAAGGGAATCACACAAAGTATTACATTCGGTCCATTCCTTCTCTTGAGGAAACATCTCCATTCCCCTCATACCTGCTCTCTTCTCATTTCTCTCTCCTGAATGTTTCCTCTCCTTCAGACATATTCAGGAAATAGCAAGGCTAGAGGCTATGTCTCCTAAAAACTAGTACCCACCTTCTCTCCTTCCCTCTCAATCAAGCTTCCTAATGAAATGAGCTATACTTCCCATTTTCACAATTTCTCTCTTTACTAATTTATTAATCACCAAAAGAAATGTGGCTTTTGTTCTCACCTTTCTTAGAAAGTAAGCAACAAATCACTAAATCCAATGGCCATTTTTCCGTTATTTCCTCTTAGAGTTCTTTCTTTTGCAGATTTCTACAAGACTACTCTTATTTGTTTTCTTTACATCTTTCTGCCGATTATTTTATTTCCCAACGTGACTTTCTCTTCCTATAACTTCGCTTAAGTGTAAGTGCCCCAAAGGTAAAGTTCTATCTCTTCACATGGCCTAGATCCTATGTATTCATCTTCCATATTCTTCCAGGGAAATCTCACCCATATACATGGCTTCAACTAGTTTCTAAATGCTGTCGAAATCCTAATGTATCCACCTAATCTAGAATTCATTCCTGAGTTCTGATACATCTACTGTGTACTGCCTTGTCTCTTCTAGAGGCCCCACAAATTGCTAAAGCCCAAATCCCAGAATCATCATTTAGTTTTTGTCTTAATGTTCTTCTTTTGCAGTCTTAATCTTTTGGCTTTCATGCAATCCAGCTGCAGATCTTTGCCTAAAAAGCTTCCTTTCCCCCATCCAGATTCGCATTTCACTTATCACTCAAACATACTATCGTTGCCATTAAATGGAAGCCTCATGCCTTCTGATGGCATGGAGGCCCCTGGGATACAGATGCAAGTGTTGAGGATGGAAAGATGGAGTGGATATAATATTGATTTTCTCTGCCTGTGAAGATAATTATTTTCCCAGATCCTAGATATTATCTAATACTCAATATTTCTCTTCTCTTGTCTCTTATAACCACATGATCAATTTCAATAATTTTGGTGAGATTACAGCCAAAACCAGCAGTTAATTAGTTTTAGGGACGGTGTACCAAATATGTGACAGGTGATTATTTAATTCTTTCAACAACTGTGAAATGAAATAGAAGTTAAGAGCACTGCCTTAAAGATTACAGAGGAAAAAAAAAAGAAAAGAAGGAAAACAGAATTTAGTTAACCTTCCTAAAGACGAATGAGGTTCAGACTCGGGTATCTGGATTCCAGTGTTCATCCTTGCCACTTGAGTACCTAGGTAGGTTCTTTATCAGTTTTGACAACAAAGATCCTGTAAGTAACTCTTTTGTTTGTTAATGGATTCGACCATTTGCACAATTATGAGAGAGAGAGTCCGTAACCTCAAAAATCTTAAATAATCTATACCCTCAGACAAATGTCAACATCTGTAAATATGCTCAGAATCACCTACCAGTATAAAGCATGGAGTAACTATGCTCTGAGCTTGGTGATCTATCTCGAAGGATTCAGTGCCCCAGGAAGGCTTTTATGTGGGGATATGTTTGAGTCGTTCCGGGAAGGTTAATTATTTTTTCACTGCATCTATACAAGAGTGAGGATTACCTAAGATCGGCTATAATTAAATGCTGAGAGAGATGGAACGTGAAAATCCCTTTCAGATGATCACATACCTCAAACATTTTTTGAAATCCACAGATTTCCTAAAGTAAGACAAGACAACCCCTTGGAGGAAAGACAAATTTAAAATAGCATTTGGAAATGTAGTTTAAAACATTCAAAATCGAAAAAATGTAAACATATTTGCAAATAGACTCATTAACTTGTGCCAGATGTTTCACTGAACAGATAAAACAATTTGAAAACAAAAGAAAAAAGGTTCTCTTTATTTTCATGGCAAATGTTTAGTGTGTGTGTCATCCTCCAACACTTAACAGCAAATGAGTGAGTAATAGCGTGATCACTGCAGTGAATTGTTCGGTTTATGTCTAAAATCAAGTAGTGACTGTCAAGTAAATTCCACCTCGGAGAAGAGAGAGTATTTCATAGTGCTTTGGGAAGCCCGTATGGCTATTTCTCCAACAAAGATCTAGCGTTTCACAAATTGAATTAGAGACTCATTTGACCTGCTATGAGGGAAAGATGCTCTTGATGGCAGTAGAATTCTTGTCATAGACTTTCATAGACTTTACATGGCATTATTTCAGTTTCAGCTTTTTATAGCCTATACCTCTGCCATGTGGGCAGCCGAACAGCACCTGAAAGATTAGTTCCTGTTAGGAGAGCATCTAGATTGAAGCTGCGGTTTAGAACAGTAACAACTGATAAACTTCAGTTGTGCAAAGTGGTGTCAGCATGACTTGATTTGGATAATGCTGAGTGGGGGGGGGGGGGGGGGGGGCAGCGCATTCACATTTCCATTTTTGGGCGTACTCACTCCAAGCCCACCCTCACACATGGAATTCCTCTAAATAAACCTAATGCTGGTAATCATCTGACTCATTAGCAAGTGCTTCTTCCTGCCTGAAACTGAGTGGGTGCAGTGAAGGATAGATTAATCTTTAAATCCCATGGAATACACATCTGCTCTCTTTGCCTTCTGATGTTTTTATGTCAGTAGCGTAATTAAAAATAAAAATGTATTGCTATGTCAGGAGAGACAAGCTGAATAATATACTTGCAAAGGAATATAATCAGCCAATAATTAATAATCACACTAATGAAATATTTCAGTAATCATGTGGAATTTACGCTTTAGATAGAGAGAAGAAAATCTACCTAGAAATTCCGAAAAGTTCCTTATATTTTTATCTTTCTCCCTGCCTGGAATTCTTTCTACCTCCTCTCACTGCTTAATCCTCACTCTTTTCAAGACACCTCCTCAGGCAAAGCCACACCACAGTTGTTTCTCTCTCCTCCGAACGTGTAGCTTTGTAAACATACCACACATTTGGTACTTGTTTCAGTATGCCCTTCCAAGAATCTTAATATTTTTCATTTTAAGAAAAGAGTGGATTTAGGGGCACCTGGGTGGCTCAGTCGGTTAAGCATCTGCCTTCAGCTCAAGTCATGATCCCGGGGTCCTGGGATTGAGCCCCATGTTGGGCTCCCTGCTCAGCAGGGAGTCTGCTTCTCCCTCTCCCTCTCCCTCAGCTTGTGCTAGCTCGCTCTCTCTCCCCCTCAAATAAATAAATAAAATCCTTTAAAAAAAAAAGTGGATTTAGAGAAATTCTCATGTATTTGCCTTAAATCCCCAACTATAAATTTTAAGTTCATCAAAAGTGAGGGTCCGTGTTTTGTTAGCTTCACCCCATAGCATTGGACTTCTTCACATGGTTCATCATCACTAGCTCTTTGGAAATTGATTTATATTTAAGAAATCATAATGAATGACGTTATCATAATATCAAGTACCAAAATATTAGATCATTGGGGAGTATTACGTATGATGCCCTCTTCGCTTTATAATACTTTTAAAACATGTCAAACCTTTTAAATTCTGTCACTCATTTTCTTTTAAATCCTCCATTGGCTTTTCCATCTCACTCTGAGCTAATACAGATCTCTTACAGTGGCCTAGGGGGTGCCTGTGATCTAGTCTTCTCTCTGTTATTAGGCCTCCTACTACCACCCTCACTTCCTCCGCTCCCAGCACTGCCGTGCTGGCTCCCATTTGAACACGTCCAGCACAGGGTGTTGTACCTGCTTTCTTTATGCCTGGAATATCCGGATATCCCCTTGGCTTTCTACCACACTTCCTTCAGGTCCCTGCTCGACTCCCGCCTCCTCAGTGAGGGGTTTTTCCATCACCTTCTATGAAGTATCACTTACCTTCACTAGCATTGTCTGGCCACCGCACCTTCATTTCTCTTTAATTTCATTTCTATTTCACATCAGACAAAATGCATATTTATTTATTTTTCTGACATTTCCACTAGCACGTAAACTCCAGGAGGACAGGGACTGTATTTTTCCTCTTCACTATTCTCTTTGGAGTCCGAACAGTCCCTCACATGTAACAAACATTCAATAAATATTGTTGAATACATGAAAAGTAAATTCAGTTATATTATTTATTTTAAGCACTACTGAGTTCTACATCCATTTAATGAGCTAGTTTTATTTGTATAGAATTTATTTCTTAAATTATCTTGGAAGTTCAAAACCTACTAATATATACTGCCTACTTTTACTTTGTCAAAATAAGTGATTTTTTTTTTTAAAGAGAAATCCCAGTTGGAAATTCCCTTGATATATCTACTTCCAAATACAAGGAAAGCATATGTAGAGTGTAAGTCTCACAACTGTTTTCTTAGACCCTAATGCTAGTGAAACATTTTAGAGCATCTCAATGTATGTATAGCTATTTATTTATATTTTATATACATATAGTAATGTAACAATATAAGTATTTTTAGAAAAACACCAAAATAGAAATGGAAAAGAAGATAATTATCAACTTAACACTATTTTAAATAATTTTATTTGTCATTAATATACATAAAAGCTTTCTCTTTCTAATTTTAGACATTGGTTTTTATGTTTTGGATGCTTTGTTATTTAACATCTTAACTTTTTTTTTTTTTTTTTTTTGCAAGAGACAGAGCTAGTGCAGGTAGGAGTGAGTGGGGAGGGGCAGATGGAGAGGTACAGAGAGAATCTTAGGCAGGCTCCACACCCAGTGCAGAGCCCAATGGCAAGGCTCTGTCTCACCACCCTGAGATCATGACCTAAGCAGAAATCAAGAGTCAGGCACTTAACAGACTGAGCCACCCAGGCACTCCTCTTAAAATTTTTTATGGCTTTAAACATTAGATCCAAATTCACTCTAAACAACGAGTATAAAGTCATTCTTCTGATAGTCTTCTCCGTTATTTACACTTGTCTAAACTCTGGTCAGAAAAAATTAGGTTGACATTGTTTTTACTCCCTGGCTTAGCTGAGAAACCCTTGCTGGAAGTGCCAGCTATCACATCTTCCTCTTTTGTGCTTGAATTATTTGTAGTATCTCCACTCTAATGTTGCCTTTCAGAAATCTTATTAGGTCATATCCATTTTTAAGAGATTAGATTGGTTAAAGCTAGACAAAATAATCTTAACCAAGGATACAGAACCTACAGACTGTCTCATGATGCTTCAGATGAACAGAGGTGGGGACTGGGAGGTGTGTGGCTACTTTATAATCTCTCTCAGTATGGAATTCTCCCATTACCCTCAAATTCTTTTTTTTTTTTTAAAGATTTTATTTATTTATTTGACAGAGAGAGAGACAGCGAGAGAGGGAACACAAGCAGCAGAGGGAGAGGGAGAAGCAGGCCTCCCGCCAAGCAGGGAGCCCGATGTGGGGCTTGATCCCAGGACCCTGGGATCACGACCTGAGCTGAAGGCAGATGCTTAACGACAGAGCCACCCAGGCGTCCCTTTTTTTTTTTTTTAAAGATTTTATTTATTTATTTGAGAGAGAGAGAGATTGAGAGAACGAGTGAGAGGAGGGGCAGCAGAGGAAGAAGCAGACTCCCTGCTCAGCAGGGAGCTGGGTATGGGACTTGATCCCAGGACCCTGGGATCATGAAGTGAGCCGAAGGTAGATGCTTAACTGAATGAGCCACCCAGCTGCCCTCAGATTCTTTGATGTACCAACTGTGACATGTGACCAATATGGGGTGACAAAATTACTCATTAATCTATAAATTAATACTAATAAGCTTAATTTCTTTCTTATTTTTGGAATTAAAATAAAATAAATAGAAATATAAATGGCCTTTTCCCACTCCACACAAACTGAATATCTTGCAAATCTTTTGGGTTGTATACAGCCCACTTTGGAGAAGAGCGTAATTTACTGTGGTGGTATTATTGATGTATTGTGTAAAAATTCACATGCAATCATAGGTATTGGAACAGTTATTTAACCTCCATAAAATATTTTTAAAAATAACATTGTATGTCAGCATGTGTCCAATCAGCAGGGTGTTTGGAAGGAATTGTAGAAATCCAGTCAACATTTTTGAGGTGGGTTTGAGGGGTGTTCAGGGCATGGGTAAGGGAGCAGGGAATATCCTTTCTTTCAACAACTGAACCAATTCAGATCTTTTGTTCTTTGGAAATAGTAACTGATATCCCACCAACACTTCAATTCTATCAGTGGCTTCTGCACCGATCCTCTACAAGGTTTTGTAATCTTTTCTTTCCGTGGAATCCAGGTTTGTACACAAATAAAAGTCATTCCCTGATTTACCGCTGGTGTTGGTAGATTCTGCTCACACCCAAGGACAGCAGGAATTAGCTATCTCTACTAACATTTTTAGATCCCTGCTAACATTTTCTATAGGCTTGTTGAGGATTTCAAACAGATTTTATTTTCAAACCATTACACTGATGACAAACGTTCTGTTACGGATTGAACTGTGTCTGCCTACAAACTCAGAGTTGAAGCCAGTGCCTACAGTGCCTCACAACGTGACCTTCCTTGGAGATACGGTCTTTACAAGGATAAGCAAGTTAAAATGAGGATATTAGGGCCAGCCCTAGTCAAATATGATGGGCATCCTTCTGCTGAGAGGAAATTTGGACAGTCATGCTCAGAGGGAAGACAGCCATCTCCAAACCAGGGAAAGGGACCTGGAACAGATTGTCCCTCACAGCCCTCAGAACGAACCAGAGCTCCTGATACCTTCCTTTCAGCTTCCAGCTTCTATAATTGTGTGACAATAAATGTCAGTTGTTTAAGCCACCCATTCTATGGCACTTTATCAGTGCAGCCCAAGCAGACTAATAAAAAATCTTAGAGTGGTTTATTACTTTTTTTATTTTATTATTTTTTAAGATTTTATTTATTTGAGAGAGAGAGCAGAGAGCACAAGTGGGGAGGGGGGAGAGGGGCAGAGGGAGTGGGAGAAGCAGACTCCCTGCTCAGCAGGGAGCTCTATCCCAGGACCCCGAGATCATGACCTGACTGAAGGCAGATGCGTAATTAACTGACTGAGCCAGTTTAAACATACCCTATCTACTTTATGTTCTTAATATCCTTTCCCCAACCAGCCATGCTGATCTTCATTTGCCTAACTTCTTTGTGTCTCAGAACTGTCTCTTCCTTAATATTTTCTGACAGTGTGGTATTCATTATCTCTCTCTTAAACCAGCACAGTTTGATTCCAAACTTACTCTACTACAACCCAATCCATATTCAAGTAATGTAATTAATGTTATTTTGTTATTAATGTTATTACTGTTGTATTTGGGCTTGAACCAACTCTCAAACTATATGTTTTCTAATTTCCCCCACTTTTTCTTCATTCTTTTCTTCTTTCTTACCTTCTTTGGTTTAGTTTTTTTAATATAGCCTGTTTCCCCTTTATCAGCTTATACATTGTTTTAAACTTCCTTGAGTATTAATTTTAGTGATTATAATACTGATCATTGACTCATTAGTATCTATGATATATAGTACTTTAATCACTTCCAGAGTGACAGAAAGACCTGAAAATACTTCAACTCCCATCACTAACGTCTCATACTTTGTTACCATTGTTATGTACTTTTATAATGCATGTATACATTTTAGATTACACACCATACATTTTTTTCAACAGCTGATAATCATCTATAGTCACTTGATTTTTTTTTTGTCATTATTTCTTCCTACTTCCATATGGGTTTGTTTTGATCTCAGTACTTTAATATTTTTATTGTTAGATATCTGCTAGAGGTGATTCTTCTCAATTTTTGTTTCTCTGAAAGTGTCTTTATTTTACCTTTATATTTAGAGGACTTTTTTTTTTCTAGGTATGAAATTCTCTGCTTGTAGTTTTGCTTTCATATTTTGAAGACTCATTCCATCATCACTCATTTGACTGTTAATTTTGAGACATTTGTTGTCAGTCATAATTTTGCTCCTTTAGAGGTAATGAGTCTTTGTTCCTTTTGTTGCTTTTATGATTTTATTATTTTTGGCAGTGTTACTAGGAGTGATTTCCTTTATGTTTTTCCTGCTTGGTGTTTGGGGTGTTTCTTGAATCTGTGGCTTGATATCTTTCAGGAATTTGGGGAAATTCTTAGTTATTATTTCTTCAAATATTGCTTTTATCCCTTTCTCTTTCTTCTTTCTTTCAATTGCTTGTACATTCGGCTTTCTCACTATGTCTCATATATCTTATTATGGTTGTGTCTCTATTTTCTACCTCTTATCTCTCCATGTTTCAACATGCATTTTTTCCCATTAATCTGTCTTCCATTTTGCTAAACTTTTTTAAATCAACTGTATGTAATGTGCTATTAAACACATCCCCTGAGTTTTCACTTTCACCTGTTGCCTTTTCTAGTTTTAGAGATTTTATTTTGTTTTTTATGGTTTACTGTTCTCTGCTGAAATTCTCAATGCTGTCAACTCTCTTCTTGAATACAGTACAGGCATTTTAAAATCTACCTCTGACAGCTCCAATATCTGAATCTCCTGGGTTCTGCTTCTGTCATTTCCTTGTCCTTTGCTTTTTGTTCATTTGGTCTTCATATGCCTGCTTATTTTTTATTAATTGCTAGACATTGTATAGAAAATGCTGTAGAAATAATTTGAATCACTAGATGATGTCTTCCTGAGGGAACTTGCTTTAGGCTCTGGCAGACATGATGTACAGGGTAAGTAAACTTAACTCAGTCTTCACTTGAGCTGAATCATCACAGGGTAATTTCTTTGTACAGGCTAATCTATTTCTATTTCACTCTTAGTTTTTTGGCCATCACACCTGAATGTCTGGAGTGCTTACCAGGGCCCCACATCCTTTCTGGCCTACAACCTTAGTTTTTGCCCCTTTGGTTTTATAAGACTTCTAGAAGCTCTGCTCATCTTCATGTCCTCTCAGTCACTGCGTTGTGATTGGCTTCCTA
Organism: Mirounga leonina; assembly: GCF_011800145.1. Lineage (NCBI taxonomy): Eukaryota > Metazoa > Chordata > Mammalia > Carnivora > Phocidae > Mirounga > Mirounga leonina. The sequence goes on from NW_023270158.1 coordinate 11,202,268, forward strand.
GTTAGGGAGTGCAGCATGGTATTTGACATTGGTGACTCTGGTATCCTTCCCTTTGGTATCTTAATCCTTGACGTCTTTATTGCCTTGGTGTTTTTCCAGTGTCTTCAAGCCAAGACCGAAATAAGTTTCAGCATTCCCTGTTTGTTCTAAAATAATATAGTTGATTCCCCTCGGGGGTAAGCACAATTGCTATTTTGCAAGTCAGATTAAACCTCACATAGAGGGGCGGGCGCCTGGGTGGCTCAGTTGGTTAAACGACTGCCTTCGGCTCAGGTCATGATCCTGGAGTCCCAGGATCGAGTCCTGCATCGGGCTCCCTGCTCAGCAGGGAGTCTGCTTCTCCCTCTAACCCTCCCCCCTCTCGTGCTCTCTCTCCCATTCTCTCTCTCAAATGAATAAATAAAATCTTTTAAAAAAATAAAATAAAATAAAAAATAAAAACCTCACATAGAGGGGCACCTGAGTGGCTCAGTCAGTTAAGTGTCTGACTCTTGATTTTGACTCAGGTCATGATCTCAGGGTCATGAGATCAAGCCCTGCATCAGGCTCTGCACTGGGCGTGGAGCCTGCTTAAGGTTCTCTCTCTCCTTCTCCTTCGTATCCCCTGTCCCCCACCCCTGCTCACTTTCACACTTTCTCTCAAAAATAAATAAATAAAATAAACCTCCCATAGAGATGAAGGAAATGGCATTTATATCTCATATATACTTTCATTCAAAGTTCTAAACAGTAGTATGGCAAATTAAGGCCTAATATTAGATCTTGAGTGACTTCTCAGGCAGAATATTCATCCTTCCTAGGCCCGTAAAAACTAAAACTACTTTGGTGAAAACATACACACACACACACACACACACATACACACACCCACCATATAAAGCTAGCTTCCTTAAATGTTAAATTAGAGTCATTTTGGTATGGTAATTAAAATTGCATAGAGTAGATGATTTCAAAAGGTTTCATTTTTATTTTGTTGCCTGCCTTTTTTTTACTAGCTTGTTGGCACATAGAAAATTGTTAGCATTTTTTTTTACTACTAAATGATAAAATATTTTGTATTGTCTTAAAAGATGATTTTTAGTTAATGCCTCAAATACATGCTTGATTTGAAAAAATATTAATGTCATGGTTTTATAGAAGGAAAAACAAATCAAGCACAAAATGAAATGAGAAAGAAATGGTTTGATAATATAAGGCTTTATAAATATAAGTAATCTTAATGAAAAAAAATTTCAAAGCTATCTCAAAAGCAATAATTTTTATAGGTATTTTATGGAGCCTATCTAGTCTTCTTAACATTGAGTCCCCTTATTCAAGCTCACTTTCTACATTTCTATCAGATTGATTAATCAGCTAAAAACTTCTGTTCTTGTCTTCAAAGGGCTCTCAGTTTTCCTGGTAAATAAACACACACTCTTCAGTTTCACATAGAAACATATTTCTTCATAGTATAATTTCCTCCTGTCTATATCTGTAACCCTCTTTCCTACCCTTTTCCCCTAAAAACACCATGCTCTAACTTCTCCCCAGCTTTCTACATTTCATAATGTTGTTGCTTTTTTTTTAAAGATGTATTTATTTATTTTGGGGGTGGAGGTGGGGGCAGAGGGAGAGAAAATCCTAAGCAGACTGCACTGAGTGCAGAAACGCACACAGGGCTCCAACTCATAACCCTGAGATCAGGGCCTGAGCCGAAGTCAACAGTCCGGCACTTAATGGACTGTGCCACCCAGGCGCCCCATGCTTTTGCTTCTTGGATAGCCTTTATTCCACTCTTTACCTGGAAACCTCCTACTCATTTCTAAACTCCAGACACATACATCTCCCTTACCTGATTTTTTCCAGAAAAGGTTGGTTATCCCCCCTCTCTTTTATATCCTTGGCACTTGGTATAAATTGGAGTGATATAATTAGAATTGCTAATATTTTTTGGCATTTCCTATATGTTGAAGTCAGTGGTAAATGATTTACATAACAAACATAGGACTTACAATATTGTCTTGTGATAGATTTATATCTGTCCACAACTACTAGATTTTCATGCGTTTTTGTGTTATTTCCTATGAATGCTCAGTAAGGAGAGAGACAAATTCAGAGAAAGGCAGACATATTAATTCCAGAAGTATATGCACCAAGATTTAAAGATTTTAATACTGTGCGATAGGATTAGAAATAATTTTCTTTTTTTTCTAAAGATTCTTCACTGGACTTACATCATTTAAAAAAAATCTAAGGAACCCATTGGATACTTAAAAATAAACTCGCAAGAAAGACTAAATATCAGTTATTGTGATCTTAGTGTGAATTTATATCAACTTGCAACAATCTTTAGGACCAGAGGGCTTTACCTCTTAATATGGAATTGAAAGCTTTGATCTTTCAGAGGAATTTTGGATGTTAGTAAGCAAGTTGGGTTTTGTTGTTTGTGTTAATAGAATCCTTGAAACTATTTTTACTCTTCTATAGATCAAACTCCTTGTGAACATATGTGTTGTCTTTTATTTCATTTTGATTTTTCCACTACTAGATAGAATCCATCCTAACAACAATGCTGACTAACCCAGTCTTGACCTGTTTTGAATCTGAATGCTTTATGGCTTGAAAGCATTCCCTAAGGATCCTCCTTTTCTTTGTACCTTTAACTCTTAGGAGAGTTATGCATAACTTTTAAGGGTCTTTGAGACCCGTGTAATCCTAATTATGTCACTAAATCCAAAATACTCTCCAGTGCATCATCAAAAGCTATTTTGAAGCCTAAGACCTGTGTAATATTCTTTTTCATGTTAAGCCATTTGTCAGAAATGATTTGTAAATGTCATTTAAAGTCATTCACTTCAGTGGTCATAGTAAGACACCCTCAGTATTAAAGAGGACAGATTTTGAAACACATAATCAATCTCGTTAGGATGTATTTATGTGATAATGAACAAAATGTAGAGAATCCAGATTGTCCCAAGCAGTTTGCTGTGTATAATCTAATGTAAGAGAGGAGTGGATTAGTAGGTTGAAGAGTTATAAGTAACCTGCATAGACAATTTATTGACACATGTTGATGTTCTTATTTAGAGAAAAATTATACAATGAAACATATGTAGATAGGAATTGGAAGTGTGAAAACTTTTTTTTTTTTTTTGCATTTTAATTGGTGAACAGTGTAGTATTAGTGTGAACAGAAATGTTTAAAGGCAGAGCAAGTTTATTTTATGTGTGGATATCAGGAATATAACCTCAAAGACACAGACCTTGCCCTCTGTTCCTCAGTGGAATTCAGAGTCTAGAGGGTGAGACCAAGAGAAAAGAAAAAATTGTAAATGATACAAGAAATACTATGATAGAGGCATACAATGAAAACAAAGGGAGCAGAGAGTATGACCTTCTAAACCATGCTGGGTGAGGCAGCAAGGCTTCAAAAGCAGAGGCTAGGCCTGAGGTGGAACCCTTTTATGACAAACTTGATTTTGATTTTGTTTGTTTCTAAAATTATGAAAGCAGAATATATAATAAAAATATGGAAGGGACCCTGGCTGGCTCAGTCAGTAGAGCATGTGACTCTTGATCTTGGGGTTGTGAGCTCGAGCCCGAGGTTGGGTATGGAGATTACTTAAAAATAAAATCTTTAAAAAAAAAATAAAAACAGGGAAGGGGCACCTGGGTGTCTCAGTCAGTTGAGCATCCAACCCTTGATCTCAGGGTCATGAATTCAAGCCCTGCAGTGGGGGGAGGGGGGGAAGGAAGATTCAAAAAGCATAAGAAAATACCAATAACCCAGGAATTTACCACCCAAAGATCCATATTAGTATTTGTTTTAAATATTTCCTTGCCTACGGGCTCCTGGCTGCCTCAGTCTGTAGAGCATGTGACTCTTCATCTTGGGGTCATGAGTTCAAGCCCCACGTTGGGCTTAGAGATTACTTAAAAAAAATTATTAAAAAAATAGTTCCTTGCATATATTTTAAATGCTTGTGTTCTTATTGTGTGCATAGTTATACATGATTCTTAAACATTTAACTTTAGAATACAAAATAAAGTACAAATGATAAAAGTAAAAACTATCAGATATAATAAGTACTACTTGTTATGCAGAGAATTAGATCATGGTGATGTGATTGAAAACCACCTAGTGGAATTTTAAATTGGGTGGTCAAGGAAGGCTCTTTGCAGAGATAATATGTAACCTTAGAATACATGGCAAGTTGCAGAAAAAAGGAGAGAAAAATCACTGCAAGCAATGGGAACAGCAGCACAACCAGTGGTGCTGGATTTTAGTGGCGGGTTCAAGAGTAGCTGGAGATGAGGTTGGAGAAGTAGGTGGAAACAGATTCTGCATGATTTTTATCCGTGGCGAGGAACTTCTGTAAATGGGCAACATTGGCTGTGGAACACTTCATTGGACATTACAGTTCCCCAAGTGAGCGCGGTATTGGTTTGGCTTGTTATGACTACAGGTGAGAAGTAAGAAGGGGTGAGTCCAGGGGATGTTTTCATGATAGAGGCTTCAAGGTTTACTGACTGTTTAGATCTGAAGAATTAGGTGAAAGGAGAAATCAAGGTTCACTCCTAGGTGTTAATTTCAGCAATTACATGGATGATGACTTAGGGTGACCTCCTTGTCCTAGTATGCCTGGGGCTTTCTCACTTTTAGCACTGCAAGTTCTGTGTCTTGGGAAGCTCCTCAGTCTTAGGCAAATTTGGAGAGTTGGTCAAACTAAGTATGATTTAATGTAGAGCAGGTTTTATTGTTGTAAGTGGGAGCAGCAAGAATCAAGTTATATTTTGGTCTTTGGAAGTCTCTGATGCCTTGACATAGTTGAAGAGGGAGCATTAATGGGACTGGAAGAAGAATAATGAAGTATCATTTAAATAATATTAGAAAACAATAATGGAGGGAAGAATCCAATTTGAGTATCTTACATTGAGATTATTCTACATTGCTGGAATCATCATATCATAATCTGCTTAAGAACTTGATATGTGTATTGTTAACTTCTGGGTGTTGATGTATTATACCAATGCCTCTGCTTCCTGCATAATATATTCAAGTAGCTGAATTGTTATTGAATTACTCAAAATATTTCTGTTTAAACCAAGTGCTAATGGTATTCGATTCAGAGTACCAGAGTTACTGAATCAGTGAAAAAAAATTGTGTGTTCATTTGCATAAAACATTACGTATTCATTAAATGTCAAGACGTTCAAATATCTCTCTTAGTTATAGCTACTCTTCCTCTAAATCCCATTTGGTTTGTCTTCTATTTTTCCTGATCTTTTCTTCACAAACTCTTCAAGTACTTTGGATGTCACTTTAAATAGCTTATTCCAAGGTAGAAAACTGAAGCAAGGCCGGCCTGATGTTTGGTTTCAACCACTGATGAAGTAGTCTAAATGTGAAAAAGGGGGTTGCCTGGGTGACTCAGTTGGTTGAGCATCTGCCTTCAGCTTGGGTCGTGATCTTGCAGTCCTGGGATCGAACGCTGAGTTGGGCTGCCTGCTCAGTGGGGAGCCTGCTTCTCCCTCTCCCTCTGTCCTTCTGCCCTGCTTGTGCTCTCTCTCTCACTGTATCTCAAATGAATAAACAAAAAAATCTTTAAAAAAATAAAAATGAATGAATGAATGAGTGAATGAATGAGAAAGAGATACCAAAAAGGGATAGGGGGAAAAATGAACTAGGGATTTTTGTGATCACAAAATTCCTCAAAGAGCAAATTTTGACTTCTGATATCTTGTTGCACTGGCCTTTTTTTGTTTATTGAAGAGAAGTAAAACCATGGGAAGTAGGGGCGCCTCAGTCAGTTAAGCGACTGCCTTCAGCTCAGGTCATGATCCTGGGGTCCTGGGATTGAGCCCTGCTTTGGGCTCCCCACTCAGCGGGAAGTCTGCTTCTCCCTCTCCCACTCCTCCCCCGACCCCTGCTTGTGTTTCCTCTCTCACTGTCTTTCTCTCTGTCAAATAAAGAAATAAAATCTTAAAAAAAAAAAAAAAAAACATGGGAAGTATGTAAAAGCTTTTAGAGTCCTAAGACACAGATAAACATTCTGTCTGAATTGATATGTACAGACACATTCATATTGGAGAGATTTTACATATAGAATCATTCAGTCTTCTCTATCTAGATCTTTAGTAGGTATACTTCATTGATCATTTTATTTGAAGAAAACACTTGAAGCTAATCTTAATCCTAAGCATGCTTTTCATGGATATGAAGGAGGGATTCTGAAAATTTTCTTAAGGCCAAAATATTTTCCTTCAGTCCTTCACCTAAACCTATGATTTTCACATGATTGTATACTTGGATTCTTTTAGTATCCAGTAGTCACCAAAGACGTTTTTAAAAGTAATCACTTGGTAGGATGGACAGAACATTAATGAGTAATCATTAGCCTATTATCTAAAAAGTATTATTCAGCTATCTAGAGAGACCTGAACAGAGGACCTAGGACAGACATCCTTTCGCTTAGGTCTGGAAATCAGGAAGGGACAGTTTCACAAGGTGCTTGATCCCCAGGAAGTAAAAGCTTGAGTGTCCTACGACAGCGGAGTCTGCTGGTCCCTGAAAAGAGCAAGAAAGAACTGAGCCATAACTTGTTCCAGGACAAGCCTGGTAGCATTGCTTATGGATCTAACTGGACTGGACAAATAATGTGACACTGCCACAGGATCATATGTGGAAGGGCACGTTATTTCCTGACCTCTTCTCTAAAACGGGATGGGACATTACCTTATTTTGCTGTAGCCCTTCTTAGGTCCTGATCCAAACAAAGGTAGGACAACAGTAAAATGGTAAGATGGGAAAAATAGATGTTGTGAGAATAACAACAGATTAGTATAGTATTATTAAATGATCAGTTTTATCCAGAAAAATATTAGTGATTTTCTTCACTATACCATTTTAGTTGATCCCTGCCTCCTGCGCTCAGAATCTGAAGCCCCTTAGCCCAGTGTGGGCAATCAGATTGGACTCAGAGATTGATAGGAAAAGGCACATGGGTTTGTGAGGATGGAAGGGATCTGAGAAGACCCAAAGAACTACTATGGAGTGAAGTAGAGGGAAAGAGACCACTGGGTGCTCCAGTCTGATAGGGATTCATATGTGTGATGGGAAAAGACTTGCGGAATGAAGTAAATAATGTTCTGGGTTATAGATGAGCTCGGTCATCAAAGGAAAACAAAACATGTTTGCTTTCAAATAATGGCTGTATTATTTTATTTATACTTGTATATTACAATATGTTATATAATGTATTTATAACATCTATGTATTTTTCTATTTTTGTTTTTCTAGTATATGTACTATATATTAAATATTGTATATAATGTATATATTATATAATATATCCTGTGCATAGTAGATCTTAAAAAGTGCATTGTTCAAAATTTTCATTTTAGGAGGTAAGAAAACTGAGGTTCAGGAAATTTAAGAAACCTGGTAATGATTTCTAGCTAATTGAATTTGCATTCCTGAAGAACTGACACTTTTTCCATCAGTGCTCCAGGGTTTTAGGGACTGTGGTTCAGCAAGCTAACTACAAGAAGAGGGAGCAGCTTTCAGAGAACAGGACAAATCTAAAAACGCTAATCAAATCTTACACAAACCTCTATCCTATAATATGCTTGGACATATTATTTGGGACTAGATGGCCCCCAAATCAACATTATCATCATCATTATCATCATGAAAGAATGAAGGTTTAGGAAAATTGCTTAGGGTATTTCACAGGATGGGTTATTTCATAAAAAGACTCTTAAGGGATTTTCTTCTAAAGAGAAAAAATGTCAAAGGATACAAAATGATTTCATGTAACAGGAAATGCAAATGAGATACACTCTGTCCGTCTGAGTGCCTATTCCAATTACATGGGTTTGTATGAACCTAGAGTAGGGAAGGTAATCTGCATCCACTGTTTATATGGCTATCCCAGTTTATTTATTTATTTTTTTTAAAGATTTTATTTATTTATTTGAGAGAGAGAGACTGAGAGAGAGAGCACATGAGAGGGGGGAGGGTCGGGAGGGTCAGAGGAAGAAGCAGACTCCCTGCCGAGCAGGGAGCCCGATGCGGGACTCGATCCAGGGACTCCAGGATCATGACCTGAGCCGAAGGCAGTCGCTTAACCAACTGAGCCACCCAGGCGCCCCTATCCCAGTTTAAAGGGCTCACCAATTTGCATTCCAGCAGTGAGTAAAAGCCAATTCAGTGACCACTCCCCAGAAGGGAACACAGTAAAAGGAAGGTTCATATCCATTTAATGATAGTTTTCTCTGAACAACAACGAACATTGTCTTTTATTAGGGAGGGTTGCCTGCATTTTGTGTACTAGAATCCCAATGGGTCAAAAATATGATAAAGTTAAATTAAGGCAGTTTAAAAAGGAGAAAACTAGAAAACACTTGGAAAATATATATTAAGATATTTAGTTGGCCAAGACTGGAAATCAAAAGTAAACATAGGGGATTATATGATAGGAAATGAAAACAAGGCATGTAAAAAAGATAGCAGATTGTGTTCAATTTAAGAATATTTGAATGACCCAAGAACAAAGAGGCATATGCTTATACTTAACAACATCTTTACTCCTTAAGACAGGAAAGTAAATGCTATAAGCAAATGCAAAAACAAAAACGAGAAGAAAGGAAAAACAAAAACAAAAACAAAAATCCACTTTGGTTCCTCCAGAGTGAATTCTGGTCTGGTTCTGGTTCAAGTGAATTTACATTTGGGCTAAAAAGATTATGCTATCTGTACTTCAACCATGTTTAGACACAAATATTTAATACACCATGGACATTGGCTTCTTTTTCATTGTTTAAGTCAATTTACAAATTTATGGTATTGGGATACTCTAGGCTTGCATTTCATTCATTATGGAGATGGTTGTGTAATGGCCATAGGGTATTTTTTTTATTTCTTTTTATTGTTTTTTAAGATTTTATCTTAAAAAGAGAGAGCGAGAGCTCGAGCAGGGGGAGGGAGAAGCAGACTCTCCGCTGAGCAAGGAGCCCCCCATGCAGGGCTTGATCCCAGGACCCTGACATCATGCCCTGATCGGAAGGCAGATGCTTAACCGACTGAGCCACCCAGGCGCCCTGCCGTAGGGTATGTTAATGATGGATGAGAACAAAGCCACTCTGAGTTAGTGGAGGTAATTAGGCTAAGCAATCATCAAGATTTTCTTTTCCTATTTCTTCTGCCTTACCTTTGACCAGAAAGGCAGAGGACAGAATGGCTAGTAAAAAGTCATCTCTCCCCTCCTCTGAAACTCTTGATCACTTGTTATCTTTGTGTCATATTTGGTACTTTCTAGAGAACACTGTGCAATGTCTCCATCATAAGATGGAAACTACTTGATGAGAAAGCCACTGTGGCAGGTTTTTGTAACCATCCATGCTCGATCACACAGCCAGAGACCCCGCCACCTGGTCTTGTGTTTACTTACAGTGAAATGAAACTTGGTGACCTGGTGCTAGTAATACCTCGCTTTGATTTGCACAGCAGGATCTGGAAGAATTTCTCTTGTGTTATGTAGCATCAGGGACATTAGTAACAATCTAGAAATATTTCATATTCTGTGAGATGGATAGACAGACAGACAGATGGATAGATAGATAGGTAGGTAGATAAATAGAGGCTACCAGCCCTAATCTAGAAGCAGAAAGCAAAATCTTGAATTGTCTTGTACTCACAGAAATTTTGTTAAATTCCTTCCCCAAACCAATAGCCTTGAGGTCAAAGGAGAGCGTTTTTAAAACTGGTAACCTAAAAAACAAACTATTCTTTAAATGAAAAAAATAAAAGCCAAAAACCAAAAAATAAAATGGTAACCTAATGGTTGTTGAAGGGGGCTTCCAGATGATGTCATGGCTCCCTTTTTTGTGGCAAAATGTAAGGACAAGCGTTCAGTTTCTTTCTTGACCACCGGCGTAGAACTAAACAATTAAATGTGTCAGAAAAAAAAGATCTACTGTATTTTAAGGTACAGTTTCATGCATTTTCTTACTTCTCTCTGGCTACTTAGAGGGGTTAAAAAATAACGCTAGGAAATATGTACCCTTGGAACCAAACTCAAACTGCAAACTCAGCTTCCAATTTCCTCAGTGAGCCTGGGGTTTAGCTTGAGTGACAGTGGAATCCCCAGCCAGCCAATTAGACTGTGGCTGAATTGGAGGAAGGCTGAGAGATGCAAGAAACAAAGTCATGCTAGAATGTTCAGGTGGGTTAGGAATGTTGGGAAGCGCACTGCGGCTGGCAGAAGTGATTAGGTCTGATTTAAATTGAGCTTTCTACACTGGTACTGGAGCAGGGAGCAGCCAGATTTACGTGGAATGGATGGACTTTTTCTGAATAGTAGCTGCCATAGAGGCAGAATCAGAAGCGAGCATGATGCAAACCATTGTGAAGGGCTCATTAGCTACATTTCACTTTATGACACTCTGTAAATGACATCCAATATAGCTTTTGCCTGGTTTCTTGCAACCTGAAATCAGGGTTTCTCTGAGTGGTAAATGTACCTTTTTATAATATCTGAAAGAAAGAGTATTTTTAAAGCAGTTAATAGTGGGAAATTTGTGCAATTTGTAACAAGTAAATATCAGAACTAAAACCTAAGATGTTGGAATTTGTGGGGGGGTTTTGTTTGTTTTTGTTTTACCAAATCGGTTACTGTTTTGATGATTTTTCTCTGGTATGGTTTACAAAATCAGAGATCACTACTATGGGGGAGTTTTGTCCCTGGATAAATAGAAAGAAAGAAGCCTGTAATTTTTTTGTGTTCCAAGTACTGAATGCCTAAATATATGGGCAGAAATTTGATTTTGATTTTCGTTTGTTAAGTGGTTCATATCCTTTCTTACTGTCTTACAAAGCACATCCCCTCCACCCACCCCCCCCAACTGCTTTCTATAAGCAGCCCCTTTCAGGCGGTTGTGAGAAGTGTGATGTTTCTTCTCTCGAACTTTTGTCTGAGAGGTGTCTCAGTAGTAAATCCACTGTTTGTGACCTAACTAAAAGAGATGATATTTTTCTCTGGAAATGATTATTTAATGATCTCAGTAGCAGTCTTCTATGTCAATAGGAGACATGGTAGTTAAATTGGAAAGCCTTGTACCCAAGTAACATGTTTACATAGAGATTTTATTGTAGTTGCTAGAGTTTAGAAGATAAAATGTTCCCATTATTTTTACAAGCCTCTTGAAGGTATCTTATTAAGCCTGTTTAAAAATAATTTCCTTAAAAATACACGTGATTCATTTAGTCTCAAAATTGGTGATAACCAACTGCTACTTTTTCTCGGAAAACCATATAATTGAACTTTGCCTCTCATGATGATTAATACAATAACATTATAGATTTTCCATTTATTCCTTGATGTCAACAGCGGAGAGATTAGGTGAAGATGTTACAGCTGTTCAGGCATTTATTCTGTACAACCTGTGGAACATATTGTTCATGAGCTCAAACAAACCACAGCTGTAAAAAGTAGAAGAAAATCCAACAATATAGAGTATATCATTTTTTTTCATTTGTTAATTTAATCAATTATGTACTGTTAGTGTTTACGAAGGATATTCTAATTAATAATTCTAATTAATACCAAAATATCACCTGGATGGATAGACAGTATTTGTTGTGCAAATGTTTAGGTAGGTAGATAGATTGTTTGAGTTCTGAGTTATGTGATAAATAGCCTTACTAGGTTTGGAAACTATCAGATTCTAACAAGATAAATAAAATTAATTGCAGTTTTAAAATACACCTAACCTTCATGTTTTCCACCTTTTACTTTGTGTACTTTAATTAATCCATAATTTGCAAGTATTGACTGAAATTAGACATTAGAAATCTACTTCATTTATTTATTTATTTTTTAAAGATTTTATTTATTTATTTGAGAGAGAGAATGAGAGAGAGAGAGAGAGAAAGCACATGAGAGGGGGGAGGGTCAGAGGGAGAAGCAGACTCCCTGCAGAGCAGGGAGCCCGATGCAGGACTCGATCCCGGGACTCCAGGATCATGACCTGAGCCAAAGGCAGTCGCTTAACCAACTGAGCCACCTAGGCGCCCAAAATCTACTTCATTTAAATGGATATGCTCTTCATGCTGAAAGCACATGCATCTTTTTGCTTCCTTGTTTCAAAGGAAGTCAAGTATCTGTTTACCCTTTTATTCTATATTTAAGGCAGTAGAGTTAAGAACAGACTTGGCAATCTGACTTGTTGGGTTCAAATCCTAGCTCTGCAGTTTCTAAGTTTTATATCTTTGAGTAGATTAATTAACATAACTTTGCCTTAGTTATACTTCATCTGAAAAATAAGAATAATATACAGACCCTTTTAGGTTATCATGAAAAGAAAATGAAATAATATAAATAAAGTAATTATAATACAACTACAGCTATGTTTGCGCTTAATAAATGTTTAACTACCATGACTTTAGGCCTAGGTTTTAAATGCACCATCTCTTAACAATCCACAAACCTATCTATGAAGTTACAGTTAAAAAAAAGTGGCCAATACTGAAAAGTAGGGGTAAGCACTAATGTATTTACAGAATAAAAGCTCAGTCAGCACTAGCTAAACATTCTTAAGAATTGCATTTAAAATCTCAAAGAAATTTCCATATGATTCATTAATTTCATATTTATCTGAGAAAAAAAAATCTATGTCTATACAAAGACTTATATACTGCTGTTTACAGAATCTTTACCCCTAATGATTAAACCTGTGAACAACCCAGATGTCCATCAACAGGTGAATAAATAAACAAATTGTGCTATGTCTATACAGTGGAATATTAGCAATAAGATAGTACTACTGATAACCTGTAATAACATGGATGAATCTGAAAAACATTTTGCTGAATGAAAAGGCTAGGCAGAAAAGAGTATGTATTACATGATTCCATTTATATGAAATTCTAGAAATGACAAATCTCAATTATAGTGTTGGAAAACATCAGCGCTTTTCTGAGGCTGAGGATAGGAAGTAACAATTCTATCTGTATTAAATACTTAATATGATCAGTGTTCTTCTGATGGGATCCTGCCTGAGAAAACTGTGTAAAGACAGAAAAAGAAGAACAGCATATTTATTATACACAAATACAATTTTAAAAAAGGAAATGATAAAGGTAATAGCAGAAATGAGTAAAATTGAAAATCATAGAGACTATTAAGCCAAAGTATGTTCCTTTGAAAAGACTAAAAATATTGATAATACATGGCAAGATTGATTAGGTCCAAAAATGGATGGATGGATGGATGGATAGATAGGTGGATATCTCAGGAATGAAAAAAGGGATATTATTACAGATTATACAGATACTTAAAAGAGCACAAGAGGATATTATGGCCAATTTTGGAATGATAAGTAAAAGCCTTACATGAAGTAGAAAGTTTCTTTAAAAAATTCAATTGTCAGGGGCACCTGGCTGCCTCAGTCAGTAAAGTATGAGACACTTGACCTTGGGGTTGTGAGTTCAAGCCCCACATTGGGCATAGAGCTTACTTAAAAAATAAAATGTCACCTAAAAATTTTATTTAAAAAATGCAATCACCAAAATCACATCTTCTCACTGGACATAGGACAAGCATTTGATAAAATACAATGTCCAAATATGACTTACAAAAAAAAAATCGTCTTAGGAAAAGTACAAATTGGAGACTTTTTTAATCTGGTAAAGATTTTCTACAAAAACAAAACATAGCAGAAACACTGTACTTAATAGCAAAATGTTGAAAGCTTTCCTTCTGTAATAAGGAAGAAAAGAATGTATTTTTAGTCACTTCTATTCATCATTAAATGTGAGGCCCTAACAGTGCAAAAATGCAAAAAAAAATGGGAAAAAGTGTATGGAATTTTAAAGAAGAAATAAAACTGTCATCCTCATATGATATAACTTTGTATTTAGAAAATTTAAAATAATCAACAGAAAGACTAATCAAATTAACAGGGGTATTGGCAAGACTACTGTATGCAAAGTCAATACATAAAAAGCAGTTGTATTTCTTTATGTCAGAAAATTGGGAAGTGAAATGTTTAAAGGTGATACCATTTATAACAGCACAAAGTCCACATATCTTCTCCATTAAAATAAAAGTACACCAAAAAACATATACTAGAATACTGGTAGCAGCTTTGTTTATAAATGCCAAGATAAGACACTACCTAGCATCCATCAGTAAGTGGAGAAATAAATTGTAGTATAAATAATACAATGAAATATTATAGAGCAGTGATTCTTATACTTTTTGATATCAGGACACCTTTAAACCCTAGAAGATGGAAGACCTTAAAAAGCGTTTATTTATGTGGGGTATGTCTATTGATACATACAGTATTAAAACTGAAATGGAATTTTTTTTTTAAGATTTTATTTATTTGACAGGCACAGCGAAAAAGGGAACACAAGCAGGGGGAGTGGGAGAGGGGGAAGCAGGCTTCCTGCTGAGCAGGGAGCCCGATGCGGGGCTTGATCCCAGGACCCTGGGATACTGACCCGAGCCGAAGGCAGACACCTAACAACTGAGCCACCCAGGCAACCTGAAACGGAATTTTTTGAAAAATTATCAGTTTAGTACAATGACATGTCCTGAGATTTTACAAGTTAGTCTGCCTTAGTTTCATGGATGCTGGCAAAAGAAATGAGATGCCTACGTTACATACAGAGATCATTAGAACTCAAAACAATACCAGGAGGCAAAAGTGTCAGCATTTTATTTTACCAGTTCTCTAAACCCCCATTTCCCACAGAGCATTGTAAAGAGGGCTAGGTGACACTAGAACATACAGTGAGTTGCATTACAGGAGAGGCCCTAGCTTAGGAGCCTTATTCTTTTATAATGAGCATACCTTAGAGACATGATCGCTATCTTCCAGTGTGTTCATGATATGAACATCCTTGAAAAAGGAGTCCAGAACAAAGGCACTGAGTGTCTCAACTTGCAAGAAAGTGCAAAAACAGGAGAAACCCATAGATAATTGTCTGTCAACCCATTTATATTAATAAAAGTAACCTATTTTATAAATAACTGTTTCCCAAAACAAAATAAAATTAGAAGGGTGTTTTACAATTTGATTTACAATTTTGCCCATCTGTTTAATAACCTAGTTTAATAAAGGAGCAACCTAGATATCTAATAATAGAAGGCAAGTTAAATAAATCAAGAATCAGTGCTACAAGGAAGTAACATAAACTCTTAAGAATTGGGGTAGATCCGTATGTGCTGATACGATAAAATACTCCAATATATTAAGTCTCTTTATGCGTACACACACAGAGAGAAAATATATATTGAATGGTTACATTTCTGTGAAGAAAACTAATACGCATATGCATGTGTGTCTATGTGTCTATCTGTAAGGAAACAAAAAAATAATATATCAGCAGTAGTATTTTTGTGGTTGAATGACCAGAAAAGGGGAAAATCATTTTTTTTTTAGTTTAACCCTTTAACCATCTTTGCTTTAATTCATTTTACAGTGATCATGTAGAGATTTTAGAATTAAAACTGCAGATAGGTTCCTTTACTGTCCAAATCCGTTCAGTGGGGTTTTCTTGCCCATAAGAGAGAAACCTAAATAGTTATCCAAGGCCCACCATGATGTCACCTCCTCCACCCCTCATCTCTGAATCCTTGGCTGTGCCACTTTCTGTCCCTGACTTCTAGAACTTCTTTTAGCCTTTTCCATTAGAATGCGAGCTCCATGCAGGCAAGAACTGTATCTCTCAACAGTTATTCTATCTCCACATCCTAAGTTGGTGACTGGAACATAGAAGGCACTCAGACATTTAATAGGTTGGGGCTTTCTTTCTAAATAGAACACTTTGCCCTTTTCTCTACCTATCTCTTTCACCTTAAAGAGCTCAACTTAAATGTCACTTCTGCTAGGAACACTCCTTCACATTGCAAGTTTGGCTACGTCTGCCTGGCTTGATGCTCTTGCAATGGCTTCTGTTTCTCTGTCATAACACTCAGCACAGTGGTAATCTTGTAATTACAATCCTCACTACCCCTACCACCAGTCTTTCCAACTTGTTCACCGCCATTTCTTAATTACACCTAAACCTCCCCTCTATTGACGGTAATTCTTTTTGTACCCACCATCACACCCCTCATAGTCACCCCTCAAGTGAGGGCACTTCCTCTCTTATACAGCTCAGATTCCAGAGTCTTTTGTTGTAACAAGTCTCTGACCGTCAGTAACTTAACTGCCTCTCACTCCTTCCACTGTGCTTGCCTGGCAAAATGCTACACCCTCCACACGATCTCTTGATCCCATTCACATTTTGCTTTCTAAAGATTTTCTTCTTGCAGTGAGTCCTTTTTCTCCTGAATGCATCAGTTATTACTTATCTAAAAGATCATTCTGTTCACATACAAATATGCTCTAGTGTCACCCATACTGAAAATACCCTCAGCCTGTGAACCCACTCAGCTCCCTCTATCTACTACAACTTCATTTTTCACTTTACAGAAAATTTTACCAAAATGCTTATCTATAGTCACTGTCTCAACCTCCTTACTTTCCTCCCCGGATCCCTTCCATGAATGCTCTTCTGTCTCTTCTTCACCGAAACTGTTGTTATCAAGGTCAGCAACAATCTCCATGTTGATGGTCTCACTTAGCAACATTTCATCGGTTATCTCTTCCATTTCTGAAATACTTTGTTCTTTTGGCTTCCAGATGTCCTCCTGTCTAACAGGCTCTTGTTAGCCTCTTGTTTGACTCTTCTGTCCAAACTTCCAAGGTTGGGTTGGTCTTGATCTCCCTTCTCATCCTGATCCATATGTTCTTCTTAGATTCTTTGGCTCCGTTCCAAGATTTTAAATGCCATTTATCTCAAATCCATGTCTGCAACCCTGACTTATTTCTGAACAAAACATTTGTGTACCAAATTGCCTATTTAATAGTTACTACTTTTAAGGGTTTTTTTTTATTTTTCAAAAACTCTTAACTTTAGCATGTGCTTGAATAACTCAAGACTAACCTGCTGTCTGCATTCTCCCCCTTATCATTCAACTAGAGGCACAACCATTCATTCCATCTCTACAATAGATCCCAAAAGTGTTTAATTCTTTCCATCTTCTTTTTTGTTCCAATATACTATCATCCTTAACCTGGAATATTACAGTAGTCTCCTGATTGTATCACTCTTGCCTCTGGTGAAATCCATGTACTACATAGCACCCAAATCAGTCTTTTGCAAACAGAAATAAGATTAGGTTACATAGCAGAATCAAATTCTCTAAAAGCTTCCCAATATAATTAGAATATATTCCAAAACCTTTACCTTGTCATGTAAGACTATAAGGTCTATTTAGGCAGGTTTGTGTCTGATTTGCTCAGAGCTCTATCATCAAAACCAAACACAGACTTATGTACCTAGTAGGTGCTTAATAGTAGTTGCTGAATTGATACATGAATAAAAAGTTTAAGTATTCGCCTCTTAGTAGTGTCTGCCTTGGAATGCTTCAGTTTTATTTTTACCATCCATGTACCAATGAGCAGGTCATTCTGCTTAAAAAAACTTCACTAGAAAGCTTTCCACTGCTTTTAGGAGAGGTTCTAACTCTGAGCATAGATGTAAGGCCTTCCATGAATCTGATCTTTGAATACATTTACAGTTTACTCCCAAGTAAAATAGTTCCAGTAAATAATCTCTACCTGAAAAGCTTTTCCTTCCTTCTTTTTTTCTCTTTTCTTAGTATACTTGCTCATCTCTTAATCCTTCATTAGAATTTATGAGAATATATTGTAAATGTCTTTATGCCTGGGTCCTTCATTCAAATGTGAGTTCCTGTAGGGCAGGGACAATTTTACATGGCTTTAAAAGGGCATCTTTAAAAAAGGCATCTCCAGGAGAGGTTATATCAATGTAGATTTTAAGGTACTTCACGGGTAAATCATTATGCATAAATTATTACTCAGAGACCAGTTTATACTTCAAAATCAAAGACATATTTTTGTTTATTGAATTACGAAGTTGCCACAAATATACACTCCTATCTTTGAAACTTAGTTTAAGGGCTGGCACAATGTCAGTCTCTCATTAAGAATGGAAGAAAGGGAGAGAGGGAAAGAAAGGAAGAAAGAGAAGGAAGTATTTTACCATCATCTGATACACATTTTACAGTTTGTTTTTACATACCATTAGTATTCTCAACATAGTCTGCCTTTTTCATGTTTTGTTTTGCTTTGTTTTACCATTTCATTTTTGACTTCAGCAGATGCCCTTTTCTACCCTGTAAATTTTTTTAAAAATATTTTATTTATTTATTTGAAAGGAGAGAGAGCAAGCGAGCACGAGCAAGGGGAGGGGCAGAGGGAGAGGGAGAAGCAGACTCCCTGCTGAGCAGGGAACCCTACGTGAGGCTTGATCCCAGGGCCCTGAGATCATGACCTGAACTAAAGGCAAGACGCTTAACCAACTGAGCCACCCAGGCACCCCTACCCTGTAAATTTTATTACTCTCCAGTTGAAGAACTCATTCATCCCTTGGTCTAAAGATCCATGTCAGTCCCTCTTTCTGTGTTAGGCAGAATCTGAAATGGACCCACATTTATTCTGGACTAGTAGTCATGACTACTTTCATTGCCACTATTTATTCTATAGACAGGGAAAATCATATACCATCTTCAGCTTTTGGCATACTCTCAGATCTATGCTTTATTATATGTTTGACTCTGCTTCTTTGTCATGAACATATCTAATCCTAACACAGCATTATCCTGACAATCCATTAACATTACTTATGGATGATGATTAAATTATACATATATACTCAAAGATAATACAGGACAAATTCTAAAATTCCCAAGATGACAAATGGTATACAGCCCACTTATTTTAAATGTTCACAAAACGTGTCTAAGATGCTGAGCTTCTCAGCTCTGCTCTTTTTTTACTCCATTTGTTGAGTTCAGCTATACTTAAAATAGCAGGGGACTATCCATTTTAGCAATTGACACAGCAGAAACTCTTGTACTATTTTTTTTAAGTCCTGTAATATAACAGGATATTCAAGGGGGGATTAGCTCATGTGAAATATAAAGAGCTTTATCTTTTTTATTCTAATAACCTCACAGCCCACTCAATGAGTCCCTTTATGATCGTGTAGGAATTGGCCTTGAGGCAATAATAAAAATACCAAGAGAAAAAGGGAGCAGAGATTTTAGTCTTATCTACATCGCAGAAAATAATCAGCTGTATCTACATGGAGGGTCCACATAGTATGATCAAAGTTTGCTCATCAAACCAGGCATTTGAAAGTGTAGTTGATGGAGTACCACTCTTATATAAACTAGATCATGGGTAATATTGCAGTTAATTCTCAATAAATGAATAATAAGGCAAATTAGTTGGCTAAATAAAGAATACAAGCAAAAATAAATAATGTTAAGGCTCGATTGCTAAAATAAAGCACTCAGACAGTAGATGTTATAGAAATCTGAGAACAAATCATTGAACTCTAGAAGCTAAGAAAAGTAGTGGTATGAATTATTTTTTAGGTCAATCAGTGACTCAGCAACTGTCTCTTGAGCCGCTACTATATGCAAAGCATTGCCATAAACACGGGATTTGAATCTGTGGAAAGGAGTGAGATGGACAATTCCTCTGATGCTTGAATTCGAAGACAATTTACCCTCCACCCTTTCGTACTCCCCAAGTCTCAGTAAGACATTTTCTTCAGACCAGTTAAAAACTTACCCTTGACTTTTTAAAGTAACCTGTATTAACTGGTCTTGCCACCATCAGTGCATCTCCAGAGCAAATACTTTGTGGTAGGCAGAATAATGTCCCTTCCCCCAATAATGTTTAAGTACTAATCCCAGGACCTTTGAATATGTTATACTACATAGCTGGGGGGAATCAGGCTGCAGATGGAATTCGGGTTGCTAACTAGCTGACCTTAAAATAAAGAGATCATCTGGGATTATCTGAGTGGGTCCATTATAATCACAAGGGTCATTTATAAATGTGGAAGAGAGAGGCAAAAGAGTCAGAAACAGAGGGATGACATTGTAAGCAAAACTTGATTGGCTGTTGCTGGCTTTGGAAATGGAAGGGAGACACAAGCCAAGGAATGTGGGTAGCTTCTAGAAGCTGGAAAAGGCAAGGGAATGGGTTCTCCCCTAGAATCTCACGAAGAAATACAGCCCTGCCTATAGCTTGATTTTAGGTTTGTGAGATTCATTTCAGACTTGTGACTTCCAAACTCGTATACCAAATTTGTGTTGTTTCCGGCTCTTGTGTTTGTGGTAATTTGTTGCAGAAGCACTAGGAAACTAATATTCTTATGCTAGGAAGACAAGTTTCTTTTTGAATTGCATCTCTTGGAATTACCCCTGATACAGCCTGTGACTAAGCCACACAAAATTACTTGGGAGTTCCCAGAATATCTCAAACTCTTTTCCACTCTAGTGCTTTTGCATGTGGGCCCCCTGTCTGGAATGACTTTTCCTGCCTTCTTTTTCTATTTCCTTTTTTGTTTGTTTTGTATTGTTATCATTGCTCCTTTGTTTTTTACTGGATTATGCTTCTTTTCTGATTTTCTTTTCATTTTGGAAAATTTGGGAAGTTTTAAAAATATAAAGAATAAAACAAAAATCTCACCATCCTAATATATCCAGAACTGTTTGTTTTGGTCTATATGATTCTGGTTATTTATTTAAACAACTTAATTTTAACTCTTAGAGATTATCATAAATGTTGTTTCATAATTTACCATTTCTTATAGTATTGTGAGCTTTTCTTCATTATTATTCTTTGGTAATCTAATTGTTCAGTAGTTATTGCAATGATATTCAACAATTTAATTGATCAATTCCCTACTATTATTGAGTATCTTAGCAATTTCAGGTTGTAAAAATGTCTGCAGTACTCATTCTTACTGTTACATCTTTGTTGATATTTCTGATGATTTCCATCGACTAACTTCCCAAATCTACATACCTGAGTTAGGCTCTGAGCAGTTTTGATGTTTTGGAAAGCAGCTTGATGGAAAGGCCCTACAGATTTACTCTTCCTCAGTAATATATACAAGTGCCAACATACCCCTTATCATTATAATACAAAGAAGTAAACAAAAAAAAATTTGGTCAGTGGAATTTCATTATTGCTTTAATTTAGTTTTCTTGGACACTTAGTGAATTTGCTTATTTGCTAATGTTTCTTATTTATTTTTCATTCCTGAGTTGCCAGTTCATATCCTTTCTCAGTTTTAAGAGTGCTTATATAACTTAAGACTTTGTTGTATAAATTGAAAATATTTTTTAGATGTATCTGTTTTTGCTCATGTTTATTTTTGATATAGAGATACCTTAAATCTTCAGTCACATATGCCATGTTTTGAAATTCTTATGTACTTATTTATTTATTTATACTTGTATTCACAAAGGCCTTCATTGATCAGGGATCAAATTAATACACACAGTTTATTGTAATTCTTTTATGTGTGTGTGGTTTTTCAACTACATTTCTGTATATACTCTATTTGGGATTCATTCTGTTGTATAATTTAATCTTTAACATAATTGTATATCTTCAAAAATAATAATGCCCAGGCCCTATTTATTAAATGATCTTTCTTAATCAAATAGTAAATGCTTAGATGAAGCTTGGTCTGTTTTTGGATTTTCTAAATTTGTCAAGGATTTCTGTCTTCCTGCACATATAAACAGTCTTGTAATAACTGTCATTTTAATATGCATTTAACTACCAGGCACTGGAAGTTACCTTATTCTTGCCTTTTAAGTTTTTCTTCGTTCTTCAAAAAGAACTTTAGAATAAATTTGTCAAGTTAAAAAAAAAAAAAATCCTTCAAGGATCCAAAGTATATTTGTCATTTCAGTGAAGGAGAATTTCTGTCTTTATGTGTTTCTTTTTCATCTAGGAATAGATTCTCTTTCCACTTAGGCATCTCTTCTATTATATCTGTTATTAATTATTTCTATTTTTAGATCTAAATCTACATATAATTTGTAATATTGTTATTGGTAATAATAAACCAGGAATTTTATATTTTTGGTTATTAGCAGTAATAACTTTTTTCCATTATATTTTCCAACTAGTTATATTAAAGATTCCTCTTGCTAGTTAGGGAAACTTAGCTTATACCTACAAAAGGTGGAAGTGGTATTTAATGGCAGGATTCAGAGATACCTCGATGAACTTTAACGCAGGGATTTTTCCAGGACTCAGAAATGAATTGTAAGCAAATGCCCTTGGGATTCCTGTTTCCTCACGCATATCTTGTTTGTCACTCTGTGCCTGTCTGCTTGTTTGGTTTTGTTTTCCCCTCTGAGATAGGCTTCCTCTGTTTGTTCCTAGAGGAGAAACATAAGGGGGATGATTTGCTGTAAACAACTCATAGCTCCTAACTTTATGGTTTAGCAAGTTAAGCCATTTCTCCTCTCAGCCTCATTTCCAGATTCCCACTGAAGAGACCCTGTTTGAGCTGAGTTGAGTCAGGGGCTGACCCAGCACTGATCATCCTCCCCTTCCGGGGTACATCAGAAACAAAGTTTGGGTGGAAATTTTACTTTTTCCTCTCCTGTTCTTGCCTCCATGCAGTAATGATCTGGAATAAGGAGAAGAGGTAAAAGTGTTAATCTGGAGATGTGAAATGTAGTTGGCTCTCATGTTATAGACCTGCTTCTTTGTGTCTTTTTACTTTTTTCCAAGGACAAGATATGGCACACTGAGGTTAATGTTTTCTAGAAAAGTATCATTTCTTAAGGGGGCTGTCCATTCAGCTTTGAAAAAAGGGTGAGTGAAGGAAAATGATGTCTGTCTTAGTAATTTAAAGAGACAACTGAATAAGTGCTGGTACAGGACACCTGACTTTCATCTTAAGCAGCAAGCGGTATGGATTCCTTGGTGTCAGGAAAGAAATGTAGCTTTAGATCTTGACACCTGTTCTGAAAGCATCTTTCTCCGAATTGCTACTTCATTAATCAAAATAAAGAGCCCATCCGTTCAAGAGCTCTGCTAGCCCCAGTGAAGACTCCGTATCTCTCTGTGAACAAAGAGCCAAATAGCACCTCTGAGCTCTCATTCCACACCACCCTGGTCTCAGGGATGTAATGTCCTCTCTAGTCCCTGGTCTATGCTGATCAAAGCTGTTTCAGGACTGGTTGTCTTTTTCCAGAGTGTTAATGATGTTGAGTATCTCACAAACATAATCACAGACTGACGTAACCTTTGAAACGGAGAAGCATTATAATAGATCTTGCCTTCTCCTCCTCACTTGGTGGGAAGATTTGAATTCCAAGCACGTAATTACCAACTGAATCTTTGCTAGTGACTATTTGGCTTCTAAGCTCCCTACAGCCCTGATTCTTAGCTCAAGCCACCGCAGGAGAAAGTCTGTAAGGGGTGCAAGCTCTAGTATCTTGAGCCAGAGAAGATTTAAGACAATAATTCCCAAACAAAGTTATATTCCTTCAACTCTGATTACCCGGCACTAGGTTTTGATGCTTCCTTATCTCAGTAATACCTTTCAAGCAGGGAGATCACAGTGACCAGAGAGAAATAAAATCTTCACTTTAGATTCTGCCTTCAAAACTAAACTGTTTACTGCACATGAACAAATTAAGCCTCGTGTTTACTCTTTTAGAAAGATGATGTTCGCCTTCCTGTGGTTGTTCGTAATGGGTTTTTTTTGACAGATATGAAAGAATCACCACTACCGGAATTCCCTCATCTAAAATAATATACCTGAGAGGCGAGAAGCGAATCTCTTCTCAATTTTGGAATGATAGAAAAGTGCCAAAATTACTTTCTTTAGATATTTCAGAGATTTTTCATAGTAGGAAATTCTTTTGAATACCAGACCTAAGTGTCTAATGGTCCATAGGTTATAAATAAAATTTTCTGTGTGTTAAAGTAACCTGTATTTGGTGGGGCAGGAGAAAGGCAAAAGTGTGGAAAGGACTCCCCCTTCCTGAGATAGCAGTGCTTATCTTGGAATATAATGCACAGTTCTTATGATGCACGCTTTATCATTCTAGGAAGTAGGTGGACTAGAAAAGAAGGGATGCTCTTAAGTTTCTTAAGAGTTAGATTTTTTCAGGGGCACCTGGGTGACTCGGTTAAGCGTCCAACTCTTGATTTTGGCTTAGGTCATGATGTCAGGGTCATGAGTTCAAGCCCCACATCGGGCTCTGTGCTGGGTGTGGAACTTGCTTGAGATTCTCTCTCTCTCTCTTAAAAAAAAAAAAAAAAAAGAGTTAGACTTTTTCATAGCACTTTGCCCAGAGGCTTGTTTTGCTTGGACCAGTAGTGGACTCCACTTGGTGTTTTCAACACCACCGCCTGCTGCCCTACGCCGCATCAGGTTCAGCCTTATTCTGACACCTGGGAGTGTAGCTCTTAACCTGGTAGCTCATATGAATCACCTGTGCAGTTTTAAAATGCACAGATGGCCAGACCAGAACAAAGAGTACTCTGATGAGATAGTTCCTGGATCTGTACATAAACAATGACAAAATAACAGCACCAAAAGTCCTGAGGATAATTCTGATAGGCAGCCTCAATCAGGCCCAGCCTAAGTAGAAGCAGGACGGATTTAGGAGGCTTCAGCCCATCAAGACAGCATTTCTTCCACTGGGTTCTAAGGTATGTCCCCACATATGAAAGTGAGGTTCACTGTTGCTGAGCTCCTGACTTGGTAAATAAAAGAAAAACAACACCTTCACTCCAACTGGGTGGAATTCTGCCCTTAAACTAAAGACCAATACTTGGAGCTCTGTTAGCTACTTAGAACATTTCATGATCCCCGAGTGTCGGTCCTGATTTCCCGGTGTTGACTGTTGTTTCCTTCATCGCCATTGTCGCTGATTAGGAAATCAGCACTGTTTGATTTTGGATCCTACAATAAAAAGTTCTCCCCTGGAATGCCATCTCTGCATTTTGCTTTTTGGTTTTCCCCCCTATCCCCCCTGCCAGGCTTGGATTTGCTATCTAAGCTAATAATTTATATTGGATATATCTCGACCTGCAATGGCTCTTCTTAATATGCTCTGTCTCATTACTGTCAGACTATAGTCAGCAAGGCCTAGAAATATTTCATCATTTTCCTACTCCAGACCCCAGAGGAAGAATTGATAGCAGTTTATAATGTGCTAGTGGAGGCCATAGGAATTACTGAGATTTAGAATCTGGAATAAACCCAGGGATCATTGACAGCCAAAGCACAAGGGAGTCTGAGATGGTGACCCTGACACTGGGCAGGGACCAAAAGTGGTCAGCAGGACCAGGGGCAATTTGTGCTCGGTGAGGATGTCATACATACCTGGAGCCACACAGTTAAACTTGGGGACATCAGTATCCAAATGCCGGTTGCTAGTCTGTTATCAGATGGGCAGTTTACAACTCCTGCTCAGCACCCAACTTCCTGATTTTAGGAAGCACTTGGTTTGAAAGGCACCGGAGGAGTAGTTTTCTAACTGTAGTGTCTGGATGGCCTCTACAAGTGCAGATTCAGATGCCCTGGACACCAGATATTCTGATTCATTAGGTCTCTGATAGGAGCAGGGAATTGCATTTGCTGGGGGGAAAGAAGCCTCGGTGATGTTAATAGAGCTGGTCAGGAATCATACTTTGAGGAACTCTACCCACGTAAAATATGTCCTAAAATTTGAAGCCTCAGATAGGAGGCAAATCATCTTATTTGTTGGGAAGGGGAATGTAAGCTTTGGTTACCAGGCAGGGCCTGACAATACCTGTTGCATCTGTTACAAATGTTAAAGGCTAAACTGAGGCACATTACAATTTTGAAGTGTGTCTGAGCAAGCATTGATTTCCAGTTGGACGGCACCAAATCCGAAATGATTAGGAGTGCTTCACAGACGGGAGCTGGAGCAAGGATTGCATGGAGAAGACAAAGAAGTGAAAGAAAGTAATTATTTGACTGACTGTAGCTTCAGTGGTTGCCTTATTGGGAAACCTAGTGGGATCTTTGTGATGGGTGGTTTTTAAATTTCTTTTTCTCTGCTTCAAGCGCATTGACTCCGACTTAGGTTTAGCTTTGCTTACGGTAGGCTCCCGAGGCATTCGAGCCAGCTCAGTCTGATGGGGTCCTTGCTTAATACTTGAAAACAAGCAATTTTATGAGTGCTCTGTTCAGCCATTTACTATATCATAGGGTTTTCCTAACGTAATTTCTTGAGCACTCTCCAAATCCTTTGTTTTGTAGGTCCCAAGCTAAGGATTTTTAGTTAATATATTTAGAGTAGAAACACCTAAACTGAACGGCCTAAACTGATCATCCTGTGACTTAATGGTTCCTAAATAGAGCCCACCCGTGTTTGAGTGTACTCGGCCCCAGTAACAAGCACCATTACACATCTCGTGGTCCAGTGGAGCACGTCCCTGATTTGGAGGTTGCCACGTATGGCTGGCAGTCTTCAGGCCTTCTGCTGCCCAAAAACAGAGTAAGAAATAGAGTAGGAAATATGTTACTGATGTGCCGCTGTGATAATGCCCTTTTATATTGAGTGGATCCCTGAATGCTGATTTACATAAAAAGCCTAAATAAAATCATTTAAAAAGCAGTGGGCTCGTGGTTGTTAACTCTTCTCACATTATGAATTCTTGACTCCATGCTGGCTCTGGTGATCTTCCAACTTCAGGCAGAAGTGTCTCCATGAGGAACAACTCAGGCATCATGGCCTCATGTTCACACACGGATCCTTTCTGCTGCTTTCCTGCAGGTTAAGCAGTAAATTGAACCGAAGACAACTTAAATCAACTCTGAACCTTTATTCGTAGCAGTCTTGAGCCGTAGACTAACAGTCGTGCTCTGACCTAGCTCTCTAGAAGATGCAAACTTAGACTCGCAGATATTAGATAATTTAATGATCTCCCATGCAGTTTCTTTGTTGGGAGTATAATGACTTCATCATTTTAGCTAAAAATGCCTGTTATGGAGAAAGAAGGAAATAAAACTCCCTGGAGGTGGTTCTTTTATTTATTTTTTTTATTATTTTCTTAATTTTTTTATTTGACAGAGAGAGAGGGAACACAAGCAGGGGGAACAGCAGAGGGAGAGGGAGAAGCAGGCTTCCCGCAGAGCAAGGAGCCTGATGCGGGGCTCGATCCCAGGACCCCGGGATCATGACCTGAGCCGAAGGCAGACGCTTAACTGACTGAGCCACCCAGGTGCCCCTGGAGGTGGTTCTTTTAAAGATGCATCGGATTAACCACCTTGCTCCGCTGTTGGTGATGTTGCCATTTGCAGGCCCAGTTTTCAACGTGCCGCCACCATTTGCAGATACCTGTGGTGGTTCTCAAATGGCTCTTGAGTTGAATTCAATTTCCCGATCCTGGGTGGTAAGGATCTCCTCTTCTTCATTCTCCTTTAGCTAAAATTTCTATTTTCTGCCTGCCGTGTTCACAGCACTCTGTATTCCAAGCCTAATTATTTTTGAGGGTTGATGTTTTAGGCTGTTTTCATATTTACTATTATTTCTCCTAGAAAAACCTCACCAATTTCTTTTGCTTACGGATTAACACTTTCTTCAGAGGTCTCCTAAGAGGAATGGCTTTAAAACACTTTTGCAGGTGTTTTTGCTCAATATAATAGTTCCCTGCTCCTGGTGGTTTTCAACTCTCACTGCACATTAGAATCACCTGGGGAGCACCCTGCTCTGGGACCACCCCCAGACCAATTGCAGTAGGATGTCCGGGGCAGGGATCCAGGCAACAGTGCTTGTTAATCCTCCCCAGGTGATCCCCACATATTGCAAAGATTGACAACAAATGCCTCAGATTGTTCCTCAAGTCTTAATGTGGGTAAATGCTAAGGATGCCTAACCTTGGGCGAGCACTTTTTTGTGGATGCATGACTGCTCTTCATTTTGCCCTTGCCAGCTTCCCTGAAGTAAAAAGCATAGGCATTTTAAAATATCACTTAAGGCCTTAAGTTCTTAAGAGAAACAACTCCCTTCTTTTTCTCTTGCCCTTTACCTTTATATTCAATCACAATGGTAGCTGAGGAGCTTCCTCCATGCTGTGACTTTTAGAGGTGGCCAGGGCGGAGCTAATGACACACTGCATCTGTGTTATATTAACTCTGTGTTGAAAATAGTGCTGTGTTTGCTTCAATGCAAACAGACATCTCTGACATGTATTTCTGAAAATACCCTGGCTGTGATGTTGAATCAGTACGGGGAATTTGAGCTCTAGCATTGGCGGTACCCCAAAACAGCCCTGCACTGATGGCTCACTAAACATTGATAATATATGGCTCTCTTACTTTTGTGCAAGTTGGTATGAACAAAGATGCAAGGGGTGCCTGGGTGGCTCAGTCATTAAGCGTCTGCCTTTGGCTCAGGTCATGATCCCGGGGTCCTGGGATCGAGTCCCGCATCGGGCTCCCTGCTCGGCGGGGAGTCTGCTTCTCCCTCTCCCACTCCCCCTGCTCGTGTTCCCTCTCTCGCTATTTCTTTCTCTCTGTCAAATAAATAAAATCTTTAAAAAGAAAAGATGCAAATATCTGGTTAAACGGGAACTTTCAGCACAGCAGGGAAGGAATCATTTTATCAGATAATTCACTCTTTTGGACTAGACCATTAACAGTGGACAGGCGCAAGCATAGCAAGCAGAGAAACCCAAAGATTGTGATTTAAGAGTTCAGAAATGATCCCCAAAGCTGAAATAATAATAAACTCCCCAGATCGTTCTGAATCAGGGGGTGTGGAACATACTTGGAGAGACTCTAGCTTTTCTGACTTCTCCAAAGTTGTATTTTCTCATGATATGCCTGCATAATTATAGCTAGGAATGCTCTTCTGAAATGTGAAAACACATTATAATTAGGAAAACAGAGAATATGGTCAAATGAACATAGGCATTGGAGCAGTGAGACCCAACTTTGAATCCTGGCTCTTTGCACATGAGCTAAGGGAAAATTTTAAACCATGTCATTCCTACTGCTGAGGTTCCAATTTATCTGGGCTTGCTTTGTGATCCGATTGGCTCTGCAGGTATCTGTTGAGAGCAGGACTCTAGTGGACAATTATTACTGCCCAGCTTATTATTATTATTTTTTTTATTTTTGGTAAACTGTCCTCCTGCTAACTGCTAGGGATGTTAATTACATAGTTTGCCCTGCTTAGTAACAAGGGTTGGCAACCAGAACGCTCCATCTCTCTGGCCACAGTGGCTGGCTGAGCTATGGGTCCAGTTCCTAAAGCTACAGCAGTCAAATGCATACCATTGACTTTTTCTGGAACCAAGAAGGTGGAAGTGCTATCCCCCTTTTTGTTGGGGGAGGGAGGGGCTTGCCTGAGACCAAAGCCAACATAAAGAGTAACAGAGATGGAAAAAAAGAGAGAAAATGTCGAAGATATATATTATTGAAGTCCTTGGACAAGGCTGTGCCTAAAGACAAAACTACCCCTGGAATTTGAATTTGAGCCAGTAAGTTTTCTTCACCATCCCCTAACAGTTCAATATTGAATTAGACTTCTGTTACTTAAAACCAAGTAATTTCTGACTTAGGGGTTGAGAGGATTTTGAGGAGAGCTAGTTCTTAGGAGCTAAGTAAGATCAACTTGACACAGTAAGCAAGCCTTGGTTATTAGAAAGAATAGTCTAATAGTAGGCGTGCCTGGGGGGCTCAGTCGGTTAAGCGTCTGCCTTCAGCTCAGGTCATGATCTCAGGGTCCTGGGATCAAGCCCCACATTGAGCCCTGTGTCCAACTGACCGTGTGCTCAGCGGGGGAGTCTGATTTTCCCTCTCCCTTTGCCCCTGCCCCCCCCATGTTCTCTCTCTCTCTCAAATAAATAAAATAATTTAAAGAGAAGCGTCAATAGTAAGTTAAACATGACATCCCTCTTTGAGATTTGTCCTCTGATGCAATTTCTCCACCTTCCCTTCTCCCTGTCGAAGTCCTGTGGAATATTGGGATAAAAATATCAGGGTGGAGGGATTAAATTTAAAAACCAAAACCAGAAGGAACACTTCCAACAAAAATTTTGTAAAGCATTAAGACCTGAGAAGATGTTTTGGGATATGAGGAGAGGGAAGCACTTGGCACACCACTTCACCACACCACTCCTGACCAGCTTTGCCAACAGAAGTGTGCCCATGCTTCATTTGCAGTGTTTGGCAACAACACTAGATGTCTGGCCTAACTGAAGATGGACAAGATGGCACTTAGAGGACGACTAGCAGAGACTGAGATATCTCTGGATGTCTGGCAGAGTAACGGCGTGTCCAGCCGTGAGTGGAAACAAATAGAAGTTTCCATTGTGTATCTACTGCCTGTGGATATAATGGTACTTAGGCATGTATGTGAACACACATAAGTTAACACCTGCAGACTCTCAGATATAACTGAGTGTGACTTTTGCAAGCAAGTAGAGGTTCTTTGTCAGTACCTGGGATAAGAGCCACTGAAACTTAGGTTTTTCCTTTTAATATGATACCATTTCAACTCATGGTTTCTTGGGGTCTGAGGAAATTCTGATAATAAATAAGAAAGCATATATGAAACTACTTGGTATATTCCTAGTAAGCATTTATTAAATATATGCTTATTGTCAACATCATGAAGAAAATTGTGAAGAAATTATAATAGACTATTAAAGAACATGGCTTAAGAAAGCAAATAATTAAAATATTCAACTTTGAATCTTTTGCAGTTTTTTTTTTTAAAGATTTTATTTATTTGAGAGAGAGAGAGCACATGCGGGAGAGCCGGGGGCGGGGGGGAAACGCAGAGGGAGAGAGAAAGAATCCCAAGCAGACCCCTAGCTGAGCACGGAGTCCAACACGCAGCTGGATCTCAGAGCTCTGAGATCATGACCTGAGTCAAAATCAAGAGTCAGATGCTTAACCAGCTGAGCCACGCGGGCGCCCCTAATCTTTTGCAGTTCTAAAGGATGATGTTCTATATACTGATACTTTTGAATATATACTTTTTTTTTAAAGATTTTATTTATTTATTTGACAGAGAGAGAGACAGCGAGAGAGGGAACACAAGGAGGGGGGGTGGGAGAGGGAGAAGCAGGCTTCCCGCTGAGCAGGGAGCCCGATGCGGGGCTCGATCCCAGGACCATAGGATCACGACCTGAGTCCAAGGGAGACGCTTAACCGACTGAGCCACCCAGCTGCCCTGAATATATGCTTTTCATCCTACCTGATTCATAAAAAAGTTGTGCCCAGAATATATCACATGACCCTGTAATGTTTGCTTATATTAGTTCAAGTTTGATTTCCAGTCTGTAGTCTATCTGTATGTATCTCATTAATATTTTTCTGTTAGCCAGTAAGACAAGAAATATTTTATTGCTGTTTGTGCTGCTGCCTTTTTTACTTTCTATTTTTTTCCATGTGAATATCTAATGCCCCATCCCAAATGCCAGGTAGTAGTATTCTCACCTAATAATAAGAGAAATTGTCCAGTTTTGTATCTTTTTAAAAGTGTTCATCTCGGGGCGCCTGGGTGGCTCAGATGGTTAAGCGTCTGCCTTCGGCTCGGGGCATGATCTCGGGGTCTTGGGATCGAGCCCCATATCGGGCTCCTGGCTCGGCGGGGAGTCTGCTTCTCCCTCTCCCTCCGCCTCTCTCCCCTGCTCATATTCCCTCTCTCTCTCTCTGTCACATGAATAAAAAAAAAAATTAAAAAAAAAAAAAAAAAAAAAAAAAAGTGTTCATCTCATATGAATGAAATGCATTACAAAAGTCTTCTTTTAGCAGCACTCACCTTGTCTTCTTAGTAGTTTTGGGAAAACATTTTTTTTTTTTTTATATTTTCCTAATAAGATTAAATGGCAAAACCTGCCCCATACTAGTCCTATCTCAGATAGTAGCCATGATCTTTATCTCCGGTCTGCTCAGACTGGATCCAAGGAGAATTTTTCAGCACAGTCAGGAAGTAGCTTTCTGAAATATCAAGTTTCGTCTTTGGTCTGGTCTCTGGCTGATCTGCTTCTGCCTCTGTCTCTTGGATGACCTAGGGTTTCTCCATCCCTGCTGTGATTCTAGTGCCTTTGAGAAGCCAAGCACCATGTCTCGGCCAGCACACTGGAATATGTCCTGTGCTGAAAAGTTCTGCCCACCTTTCCCAGGAATGGAGCCTGGTGCAGTTCATCATTGCTTCACGCTAGACCGTTCTTCTGTGCCAGGGGATATCACGAGTGTCTAATTCTCTAGAAGGGGTTAACCCACCCCCTCCCCAGCCTTAGCCCTTGTCAGTCAGGTGAGCTCTTTCAGTCACGGACACACCTCCACCTTGGCTCTACACTGGCATATACTTCCCATGACTATTGCTTGTAGCTTTTGCTCTTTCCATTTAAACAGCCTGTCTTTTCATTTGCATCTCCCCTCCCACTTCATTCCCTGGATTAGTAAGGAATCTTGCAGACTTGGCTTAACAGACACCAGATTCAAACAGATTTACTAACTTCTGTTTTTGAAAATTCCAGACTTCAGTTTCTGCCCTCTTTTCATCTTCCGTAATGGCTTTGCTCTCTGCATCCTATGTTCTCAGGCAGGCTTTGTCCATTCGGTGCCCGGCCACTGAGGCTCACCTCAGAAGTGCTATCGTGATAAGCTAGTGGCTGAGCAAACAGGTCTCTTTTGAAATAACTCAGGTGAAAATCTAAGGTGACCGTCAGTGGCCTAACTTGAATTACATGACAATCTTGAATTACTCTCAGGGGCACAAGCCTGCAATGCAAGTCCTACCCATAGACACAGGGGTGGGCCATCCCCACCAGAACTATATGAGATTGGGGTAAGAATGGACCTCCCAAAGAAAAACTGCAATACTTACTAGAATAAGGGGGGAAACAGATAACTTAGCGGGCAAAAAGGGCATTCTTACTGCTCTCAGCATATGCTGTCTCAATACTCAGTGGATACTTTAAATTCATCTGGCAGTCTTCACTTTCATGTATTATTGACAGTACCTTCACTGATAGTGAGACTGTGCCATGACTGACACAGAATATTACCTTTCTGCTAATTGGAAGACTAACAGGTAACATTTTTAGAGCACTTTCTACATGACAGACTGTGAGTAAGTGAGGTCTGCGCTGATGCAGACCTCGCTGAGACTGACACAGGGCTCTGCAGCGTTGTTGCCCTGGAAGCAGTAAATAAAAACGAGGAATGTTGGGTCCGCCTCCTTTGTCCAGGGGAACTGCGCCCGTGTTAAGGGAGCTTTGCTTTGGTGTGCAGGACTCTGGCCTGTGTGATAAGGACAGTATAAAATAGCAACAGGAGGATGGGTTTGTAGATTCTATATGTTCAGGTGGCCCACAAGTATCTCAGTACTTATGCTCTGGATGGGTGATGGGGCAAAATAATATGTGTACTTGGGCGGATGCTGGGACTGCTGATGACACACTGCTGATGTCCCTGTTGTCACTCCCGCCTTGAATTGTTCTATAAAGTTAAGTAAATGTAGCACCAGATCAAAGCCTATTTTTGTCTTACGAGTCTTGGTGCCATCTCAAACCCATAACTCCAGCTTTCCTGCAACATAGACACTGTTCCAAGAGCTTTATATACCACTACTTCTTGATTCTTTCTGGAGAACTCTATTAATTTGGAATGACTTAGAGATGAACAAACTGAGACCTGAAAGCCTGCACATTTTACTCCTGCATGAGTAAAAACCATGATCATCCTGACAGTCTGACCCAAGATTCTGTACCCTCAGCCAATATACTGTACTGGCCTATCTGTCCCAAATCACCTTTCATCTCTTTCATGGTAATGACCTCAATATTGTTGACAGTTTTTCCCACTTCTATCTGAAGAAACAGTGTCATCTCATCTTCAGGTGTGATTTTTACTAACTTAGGTCAGATCATTGGGACATGTTAAAAAGGTGTTTTCTTACTGACTTTTTGATAGGGGCACACAGCCTGTTTGTTCTATAATCTGCTGACACAAATTTGTTTATGTCAAGTTTTGGAAGACTGCTGTATTTCTACTTCCTATAGCATTAAACAAAGTTTGTTCTTTTTAATATTGTTCTTACAAGATTGTTTTTCTCTTGACTGAAGTTTCCACCCACAAAGGATTAGCTAAAATCCTTGGTTGGGCTTTTTTCTTACTACCTGTGAAAGCATTCTGTACTACCTCTTGCTAATTGGAAACCATCCATCTGGAAGTTTTGAGCTCAAATATTTTAATGGTGGAAGCTCCTTTTTAGAGTGTAAGTATGTCTTTCTTTGCTGATATAGATGATTGGTTGGTTGAGGCACAATTTGAAAAGCAAGCAGTGAAAGTAATATTTAACCTATTAAAATGATATTTTTACATAATACTCAAATTGTACTTAATGAAGTCTAACTGTATATTGTAATTAAGGTGAAACAGACATTTTGTAATATTGAAGTTTTAAAAAAACTTTTTAAAGTGTATAAGGATGATGACCCTGGAGCGCCTGGGTGGCTCAGTTGGTTAAGTGTCTGCCTTCGGCTCAGGTCATGATCCCAGGGTCTGGGGATCAAGCCCCGCATCGGGCCCCTTGCTCAGCAGAGAGCTGCTTCTCCCTCTCCCTTGGCACCCCCATTCGTGCTTGTTCTCTCTCTCTAGTGCTCTCTCTCTCTCAAATAAATAAATAAAATCTTAAAAAAAAAAAAAAAAGATGAAGACCCACATATCAGAGGTCTAAATGGAAGGGCTAGGAATAAAAATAAAAATGTATTCCTTATTGAATTTAAGTTCATAGGAAATCAACCACAGCTTCTTTATTTACCTTAGGACTTTATTGGCTGAGTTAATCTGAAATAGATTCCAGCTACAACTGTCAGTCTTAAAGCTAGAAGTTGTGAAGGACCTGCGTAGTTTAACCAAAGTTCTGGGTTACATTAAAATGGCCTCAAATAAAATCAGAAGATTGACTGGATTGAAATTGTTCTTTGGGATGTAGGAAAAGTATTCATGAATGTTGTTTGAAGGCCAAAAAATCAGCATGTAAAGTGGTTTGGTTTGGGGATTTTTGTTTATGTGATACTACTCAATATTCAACAAATACTTATTGAGTAGCTGTACGCGCTCACATGGGAAAGGAGTGACAGCAGAGCAAAGTGAAAAACAGTTCAGAGAAAGGTAGAAAATGGGGAACAGCCAGCCAGATATTTGCATTAGAATGAACACTAGGAACTGTGAATTTACTTAAACACTACCTGTGAAAGCATTCTGTAGACTGTAGACTCACATCTATCTCTAGATGTAAGGAAAACACAGTGATTGGCCCTTCCCTAAGTAAATGGCAAGATCCAACCTATATTCTTTCTTTCTAGGGGTGCATGTCTTTGCCAGTCCAAAGGATGCTAAACCATAAGAAATAATGATGTCTCCAGAGAAATTGTAGTTAGAACATGGGTTCAAGAAGTAATGGTTTGCATTCATGATTAGAAAGACTATCAATATGCTTAGATTTTTATTTGGACTTCAGTAAAACAGTTACAATACTATAAAGGGTGCTTTTGTTTTTACCCATAAAACCTTTATTGATGAATTGTTAGTACCTTGTAATTATTCATTTTCTTTGTAAGCTGCATCTACAGCGTAGAATTGATCCAAGGGACATATTTTGTTGATTGGTGCATTATTTTCTCATGTAGTGTTAGATTAAAAATGCTTCTATAGGTTTTTTTTTTTTTTCTGCATTATTATTTCATGTTCAGTTACTTTGCTTTGGGATTATGTTTCTTAAATGGACAGTTGATATTCAGCATCCCATATGTGCATATAAGAAGTCTCATGCCCAGCAGGACAAAAAGGGAAATCATTTGTGTAGATAAAGGTTGTTAGTTGTCATATACCTGGCCGTGAGTACTGCGATGAAGAGATTGTATATACAGACTCTGGAGCCAGCTTGCCTGGGTTCACGTTCTAGCCCTGACACTAGCTGTGTGATGTCAGGCAAGTTACTTATCTTCTCATGACATTTTTTTCATCTGTAAAATAGGGATAAGAATAGTACCTACCTCATAGGATTGTTTTAAGTAGTTAATAAATATCAGCATTATCCAGTATTATACTATTTTCCTCTGGGTCTATATTTTTCCAAGTCAATCCTTAATATTCAATGGGTTAGATAAGAAAAGATTTATTTCTCATTATATTAGATCTCCTATGTGTCATGACTCATACTACTTTTCCTGTTCCTGTTTTCTTTTTAAGGTAAGACAGTCTAACTCTATTTTGATTTAGTATAATACAAAAGTATAGTATTCATATTCCCTAATGTTAGGTATCTGTTTACACTTAATGTCCTGTTGGATGTCAATATGATCTGGTGGGAAAGTAGTCATGGGTGGTTTTTGAGTTAACTTATTCCTCCTTTCGCAATACTGTGCAGTGAAATGTGCTAATATTCTGAGGGATTCAAAGAGAGAAATGTCTAGAATCTGACTAGTAGGAAGAGATAAAAAATTAGGCAAATAACTGCTGAAATTATTTCATAGATGGTAAACAGTAAAGTTATGATTCATGTATTAACACCAGCACTTGGTAAATATTAATTCATTCTAAAACGTAGACAATAATCTTAACTCTTCATGACAAATTGGAGATTCCAGAATTCATTTGGGAGATAAAGATTTTATTCTTATCCCAGGAGACTGAAGTCAATTTAACATGAAGGTTAGAGTTAAAGTCAGCATATACAATATCATTTGAAGTCAAAATTACCTTTCATTATTTTTCTTTAAGTCTTTATTGAAATTCCAGTTAACATGCAGTGTACTATTAGTTTCAGGTGTATAATGTAGTGATTCAACACTTTCATACATCACCTAGTGCTCATTGCAGGTGCCCTCCTTCATCCCCATCACCTGTTTCCCCATCCGCCCACCCACCTCCCCTCTGGTAGCCAGCAGTGTGTTCTCTAGAGTTAAAAGTCTGTTTCTTGGTTTGCCTCTCCGACTCTCTTTTTGTTCCTTTATTCATTTGTTTTGTTTCTTTTTTTTTTAAGACTTTATTTATTTATTTGACAGAGAGAAAGAAAAAGAGCACGAGAGTGAGGTGAGGGGCAGAGGGAGAAGAAGACTCCCTGCTGAGCAGGGAGCCTGATGCAGGACTCCATCCTGGGACCCCAGGATCATGACCTGAGCTGAAGGCAGATGCTTAATCGACTGAGCCACCCAGGCGCACCATTTGTTTTTTTTCTTAATTTCCACATATGAGAGAAATCATATGGGTGTTGATGAGGGATGTGGAGAAAGGGGAACCCTCCTGCACTGGTTTTTTTTTTGTTTTTTGTTTTTTTTTAAGATTTTATTTATTCATTTGAGACACAGAGATACAGAGATAGAGCATGAGCAGTGGGAGAGGCAGAGGGAGAGGGAGAAGCAGACTCCCGGCTGAGCCAGGAGCCCGATGTGGGGCTCGATCCCAGGACCCCGGGATCATGACCTGAGCTGAAGGCAGACACTTAACAATCTGAGCCACCCAGGCGCCCCTTCCTGCACTGTTGATGAGAATGCAAGTTTGTGCAGCCACTGCGGAAAACAGGTGATGTATGGAAGTGTTGAATAACTATATTGCACACCTGAAACTAATGTTGCACTGTATGTTTACTAACTAGAATTCAGATAAAACCTTAAAAAAAATACAATGAGATAGCACCTCACACCTGTCTGAATGGCTAAAATAACAACAGGAGAAAAAACAGGTGTTGGCAAGGATGTGGACAAATGGGAACTCTTGCATTGTTGGTGGAAAGGCAAACTGGTGCAGGCACTCTGGAGACCAGTATGGAAGTTCCTCAAAAAGTTAAAAATAGAGCTACCCTATGACCCAGCAATTGCACTACTAGGTATTTACTCAAAGAATACAAAAATACTAATTCAAAGGGATATATGCACCCTGATATTTATAGCAGCATTATCAGCAGTAACCAAATTATGGAAATAGCCCAAGTGTCCATCGATTGATGGATGGATAAAGAAGAAGTGGTATATGTGTGTGTGTGTGTACACACACATATACATATATGTATACACACACACACACACACATTGGAATATTACTCAGCCATAAAAAAGAATGAAGTCTTGCCATTTGCAGTGACATTGATGGAGCTAGAGAATACTTTGCTAAGCAAAATAAGTCAGAGAGACCTTTGTTCATTCTTAAGATTACAGGGGTTGGTTTTGTCTGGACACCCCATCTCATTGGCAGCTTTTCCTCCAGCTTGAGAAGAGCTCTCTTTCTTCAGTTTGGCAACAGATTAGGCAGTTGGCTTATGTTTAAAAGTGCTACTGTATGAAAAAAAATGTGTATTTTTAAACACTGGAATCACTCTCAAAACAGCAAGAAGCTTATACAAATGGAGGAATTCAGAGATGGGATGAGGTGGATTAAAGGGAGAGTAGAATTGTAACTCCTAGGGCACCTTTATTTTGTGGCCCATTTGGTGGGATGGAATAACTAACAGAATCACTGGCACTATTTTAATTCTTTTTCTGCCTCTCATTCCTCAATTCTTTTCAATTAGCCTGAGTGTATATACTTGAATTAGTATGAGTTAAATGCACGTTTGTTGTTCTCCAACAATATCTTATAAGGACAGGGATGCATAGCATGGAAGAGGTGCACAGTGTGCTGAGGGATTCATCCATCCCAATTGTATTCCCTCGACTTCATAATTTATTTACATTGCTTCATAAACATGAAAGTCTTTATTGCTAGACATGTGAGTCAGGTGGAGTGGTAAGCTCTGAAATGTAAATTACTTCTTCCCCTTCATCATGACCCTTCTAAATTCTAGTCCATGTCTGGAAGAGGCCTATGTCTAGAGGAAGGCTGAGGAATGGCCAGACTAGCCTAGTTCCACTTCATGGAAGAGGATCCCATCTTCCTTGCATGAAAATTATTAATTTGGGCCTTTCTTAGGAAAACTGTGCCAGTACAGATAGTGAATGGCAGAAACCATTCTTGCCAAACCGTACTGTTAGTTATATCATGTATATGATTTAGATTTGGTTGTGTAATTTGTCTTAGTCATTTCTTTCTTTTTTTTTTTTTTTGACCAAGGGCTTTTATTTATTTTTTTTTTTTTTTGTCTTAGTCATTTCAATTGGTCTTTCTAAAATCCTGATAGAGAATATATGCAGCAGTCATCCTTCAGTGCACTAGTCTTAATCTATTTCTCTTCTGAGTCATTAGGAAATATAAGAAAAAAGGATGGGCGCCTGGGTGGCTCAGTCATTAAGCATCCGCCTTCGGCTCAGGTTATGATCCCAGGGTGCTGGGATCGAGCCCCGCATGGGGCTCCTTGCTCAGCGGGAAGCCTGCTTCTCCCTCTCCCACTCCCCCTGCTTGTGTCCCCTCTCTCGCTGTGTCTCTCTCTGTCAAATAAATCAAAATCTTAAAAAAAAAAAAAAAGGATGATATAATTACATTTTAAAATTTTTTTATTGTTATGTTAATCCCCATACATTATATCATTAATTTTTGATGTAGTGTTCCATGATTCATTGTTTGTGCATAACACCCAGTGCTCCATGCAGAACGTGCCCTCTTTAATACCCATCACCAGGCTAACCCATCCTCCCACCCCCCTCCCCTCCAGAACCCCCAGTTTGTTTTTCAGAGTCCATCGTCTCTCATGGCAATAACTAAAATTTATGAAGAAACAGTACATGACTGTTTTGCTAGATTCTTCAGTTATAGCTAGATTCTTTAGTTAACCAGTTTTGTTCAGTTACTGAAAATGACATCTGAAAGTTAATGCTAAGTTTGAAAATTGAGGTGATGGCTATATGGATGTTCTCTGAACAACTCTTTGAAATTTTCTGTTTTAAAATTTTCATAGTAAAATACTAAAAAGAAAAGTCCTTAAAGTTAAGAGTTTCAAAATAGATCTTTTCAAACATTTCATCCCATAGTCATTTATTGGTTGCCTACTATGTATTTGCACTTGGATAAGTGCTATGGACAAACTTGAAATCAACGTGGTGTCTGCCTTTAAGAATTATATCAATCATCTATTGCTACAACAATGCGAATAACCTGCTTGGTAGCATGCGATCATAAGTGTTTATTTTCACACTCATGAGTATGCAGGTTAACTGCAAATTGGGTGATCTCTCCTGACTGTTTCAAATTGAAAATTCCATTGGGTGTGGTTCCTTGCGGCATTTAGTCAACACAGGTTCTTTCTGAGACCCTGTGTCTTCTTAAGATGATGGCAGAATTGCAAAAGGGTAAACCCTACCAAGGAACTGGATTTCATGCCTTTGGTTACATCACTGCTCCTAAAACATACTGGCCAAAGCGAGTCACATGGTTGAGCCCAAAGACAAGGAGAGCAAAAGTACACTTTGCCTCTAGTGGGAAGAACTACAAAGTCATGTGGGGAAAGGCATGGTACCGGAAGGAAAGCATTGGGACCAAACTTAAGTCTGTCCCAAAAGGCTTGGATCTAATTCTTGACAAACCAGACAAAATATTGTACTGCCAGCAATAAGATGGTCATCTTGAACACAGTGATAATGGATTGCTCCATTTGTTCAAAGGATAAATTTATATTGAGTACTAATCTGCAGGTCCATGTTTCATATTCAGTGATTCTCACCTTAGATCATTTGAGAGCTGTATAGATTAGTTTACTTTATTATCAGACTGTTTTTATAACAGAGAATAAAAGCAATTCAAAAAGCACTTTTTAAGCCCTTATTATTTTTAAGATTCTTCTCTAGACACATGGAAACAGTGATAATTCATGTCCAGTTCCCTTCTTTCAAGGAGGTCTCCAGGAAGTGAAATATAAGGACATTTTAATTTTTGTGCCACCTACTTCTTTAGCAGTAAATCTATGGGTGATAAATTACAGACTTAGTTTCTGAACAATTTTTAGGAATAAACTGAATTTTCCTTGTGTTTTGATGAAAGGTGTACATCCACTTAAAATTATACCCTTGTTGTATAGATCAACATGGAAGGAAATCAACCATAACATTTTATAATTAAAAATAATGCAGGGGTGTAAGATTTTTATTGCTTGCAGAACTTTAAAAATCTATTAATTTCCCATTAGTTGCGGCATAATAACCCAAATCCTTAAATGGAAAGGAGGATAAACTTCTTGAACCAAAATTTGTGATAGAGACCCAGCATGTGCTATTAATTAATTATTTATTTTTAAAGATTTTATTTATTTATTTGAGAGAGAGAATGAGATAGAGAGAGCATGAGAGGGGGGAGGGTCAGAGGGAGAAGCAGACTCCCTGCTGAGCAGGGAGCCCGATGCGGGACTCGATCCGGGGACTCCAGGATCATGACCTGAGCCAAAGGCAGTCGCTTAACCAACTGAGCCACCCAGGTGCCCTGTGCTATTAATTTAAACTGTTTCTCTGAATAATTTGATTATATTTTATGATATAACCAATTCAGTGAATTGGAAATGTAGAAAATGTTTCATTTGGTTCCCAAATGAAGGATAATGAAGGTCATAAAATGTTTACTAAAATGAATAAATTGCTATTAAGATAAAGTATGTAAGTAAGTCCAACCAAAATCAGTCTCTTTCTCTTCATATATGTTGAGAGAGAGAATATATGAATATATATATATATAGAGAGAGAGAATATATATGAAGTATGTATATATATATTACAGAATACTTAAAATTTGCAGTGATCGATTATATTTATTTACTTTATGTAATTAATTCACTGCCCCTAAATGGTAGATAACCTATTCTTACATGCTTAAATGCAAATTTTTTTGAGAATTTAAAAGCAAAAAGGGTTAGAAACACATGCCAATCAGAATGCATAAAACTAAGATGCCTGACAGTCTGAAGGATTGTTGAGGATGTGCGAGTAACTGGAACCATCATATCCTACTGGAAGGAGTTTATACTGAGAAAATTGCTTTGGAAATTTCCTTGACAATATCTTCTAAATCTGAACATATATACACTCTGTGATATAGTAATTCAACTCCTAAATATATAACCCAAAGTAATGTACGTATGTACATGCATCAAAAGATAAAAAAGATAATATACAAAGGTATATATAGCAGCATTATTCATACGATCTCTAAAGTGGAGTTTCAGGGGTGCCTGGCTGGCTTAGCGGAAGAGCATGTGGCTCTTTATCTCAAGGACATGAGTTCGGACCCCACATGGGGTGTAGAGTTTACTTAAATAAATAAAACTTTAAAAAATAAAAAATATACTGGAGTTTCAATGTGTATCACCTCTAGAAAGAATGAACAAATTAAGAACTATTCACAGTTGAACATTATCCAGCAATGAGAAGGATTAAATTATTGCTATCAACTATAACATGTATGAGCATCAGCATAATATTTAGCCATAGAAGCCAGGAAAAGACTATACAGTGTACAATTGCATTTATATAAAGTTCAAGACAAGGTAACACTAAGGTGTCAGAAATCAGGGTAGTGGTTGCTTTTATGATGGCACTTAGTAGAAGTGGGCCTGATGGGGCCGTAAAGGTGTTGGTAAATATTGTACTTTTTCATCTTGCTGGCACTTAGCTGGGTGTGTCTACTTGGTGAAAATGTCATGCTGTATAATTAAGATTTGTGTGCTTTTTTTTGCATGTATGTTTTGAATTGCTTTATTGAAGTAGAACTGATAAAGAATTGCACGTACTTAATGTGTACAATTTGATGAGTTTGGACATAGACAAACACCTGTGATACCATCCCCACAAACATGGGAATACACATACCTAACACCTCCCAGAGGTTTCTTGTGTCCTTTTGTTTTGTTTTTTTAATATGTTTTATTTCTCTAAGACTTAAAAAAAAAAAAAAGCCTGTCTGATTTCTCAATCCGCTGACTTCCTGCCACCCTTATTTTTCAGTTTCTGAAACAGCTGCTTAATGACTAACATTTTTACAAATTCCTGTTATTTTTCATTCTTCAAATCATAGAGGAATTATTGTAATCTTTTCAAGTCACTCGTTCTGTTCACTTACTATTAATTCCTTTTGTGGGTATCAGACAGGAGAACTTAGAGAATTTTATAGAGACTCTCTTCATTCTTGTATCTGCCAAAAGAAACTTTATGTTACAAACCTTTCTTATTGATTCTCTCCATGACATTTAAAATTATATCTTTCATAGGAATTTTGTCTGCTACCACCTTTCTGCCCAAAGTAATTTACAGCAGCCGTGGAAATTTTGAAATTAGATCAGAGACCTTCTGTCCCAAACCACATGCTTCTTGAAACAGAGGGAGTTTTGAATAGTGTGAGGTTATTCCTAATCCTGGCAATAATACTTGAGAATAACGAAAGACTTAATGGGTTGATCTATTACATCCATTTTCATATCAAAGGTGAGGATTTTTTTTTTTTCCTTGAGAAATTGAGGTTAGGTCTGTCTCCAGGCATGCTTTAAGCAATGAACTTGAGTTCCTAGGAAAGGAAGACCTCCTAAGGTAAGCAGAGGGCACACTCATTCCATTGGAAAGCCCCTTAACAAAGGAATTGCTTCCTCGTGAGCAGTATTAAAGCAACCTCCCATTACTAAGGCATGTTAAACCACCCCTGGGGCATTTGGCCAAATCTTTAAGCTGCACTACAGGCTTTTCATATAAAATATGTTTTTCTTGGGGTGCCTGGGTGGCTCAGTCGTTAAGCGTCTGCCTTCGGCTCAGGTCATGATCCCAGGGTCCTGGGATCTAGCCCCGCATCGGGCTCTCTGCTCAGCAGATAGCCTGCTTCTCCCTCTC
Organism: Mirounga leonina; assembly: GCF_011800145.1. NCBI lineage: Eukaryota > Metazoa > Chordata > Mammalia > Carnivora > Phocidae > Mirounga > Mirounga leonina. The sequence goes on from NW_023270158.1 coordinate 11,245,957, forward strand.
CCACTCCCCCTGCTTGTGTTCCCTCTCTCGCTGTGGGTCTCTGTCTGTCAAATAAATAAATAAAATCTTTAAAAAAATAAAAATGTGTTTTTCTCTGAAATAGCTCAAACACTTTCCTCTCTCTCTCTCTCTCTCTTTTCCTATACCTAACAGACTCCATCGAAGTTCCCCAACTTCAAACCCTAATTTCCTTTATAGCTCTCATGAAGTTCCACATAGGGAGCTCTTGAGAAACAAGAAATCTGGTGATGGGACAGAGTTCTTTTGTGACTAGAAGAGGAGAAACCCTTGTAAAATGTACAAGACTTGTCAAAATTATTCTTTTTGTCTTATGCTAAAGTATAGCTTGTAGAATAAAGAAAATCGGTACATAGTGAAAGATAAACAGTATGACTTAGGCACTAAGCAAATTTAATCGTGACTTCCCGGAAATTCCTTCAAGTTTTATTACTGGATGCTGTGGTTTTAAGTGGCCACATGTGCTTTGTAAGGAGATGTATTTGACTGCTAGTTGCCCCTCCAAATCTGTTCTACATTCATCCCTAATTATATAGGGCACCCCAACTGGAGACCATAGTCCCCAGCCTCCTTTGCAGCTACATATGGCCATTTAGACCAATTCTTGCTAATGAAATAAGAGCACAAGCAATTTTTCCTTGATCTGGCTTTCTTTTATTGTCTCCTCACACCAGCTGGAAGCCAAATACGGGAGAGGAGCTGGCTATGACTGTGGGGAGAAGGGCTGTGTGCTGGGGGGGGGGGGGGGGGGGCACCAATGCCCAAGGTGCCTTTACCATTGAGTATCTTGATGGCTCTGAGCCAGACCACACCTGCAGTCTAGATATGGAACTAGCATGAGAAAGAAGTAGACTTCTACCGCTTTTGTATGTTTTTATCTTTGTTATGGAGGCAAATCTTTATCCTAATTCATCCAGATAGGATTCTTTTCATTCTTGATTAATAATTTTTGGTATGCTTTCAATTTTTTTTAAGATGATAGAACACATGTGTGATGATTTCCATGATAAAAATGCTTTCTATTTCTGAAGGCTATTTGTTTTCTCAGGACCTTTGTCTGTATTCTGTGATATTCAAAACAATCCTGTGGTGGCACTTAACATGATTCCTTATCCCTAGTTTACAAATAAGGAAACAAATTTATTGGCATTTGCTCCTTGATCTTTCCAAACGGTCTCAGGAATCTGTACAAGTTTAGAGGAAATGTAGGTGGATGACAGTTTATTCAAGTCAATCCAAAATCTTTTATTGAATTAAATTCCACAAGTTTAATAAGGTGTCTCAGCATTTTGGATTGCAGTATATATGGCTTTTTTTTTTTAAAGATTTTATTTATTTATTTGAGAGACTGAATGAGAGAGAGAAAGAGCACATGAGGGGGGGGAGGGTCAGAGGGAGAAGCAGACTCCCCGCCGAGCAGGGAGCCCGATGCGGGACTCGATCCTGGGACTCTAGGATCATGACCTGAGCCGAAGGCAGTCGCTTAACCAACTGAGCCACCCAAGCACCCTATATATGGCTTTTTTATTGTATTCATTTGAATGCAGTTTATCTCTTTAATAAAATAAAAATATAAATTAAGTGCCTTTTCAAATGAAGTTTTTAAAAATATTAAGAAATTTCCTATTTACTCTTTCTTTTTATAAATATAGCTAATTGGGAAAATACAAAGGAAATGTTATACATTTCTCATAGTCCCCAGTACTCCAGATTAAACACTCTTAATAATCGTCATGGAAATTATTTTAGTCATTTTACAAAAGTCTCCATTTTCATGAGTTTCTAAATGAATTTTTAAATGATGTATTTTATTCTTACTGTAAAATTAAGTAACAGAGGAAAGAAAAATCTGAAAATTACTTGTAACTCCAAGACTCAGAGATAACTACTTTTTATGTATGTGAATGCCTTTTTTTTTTGGTATGTGAATACTTTTTTACAAAAATGAAATATGCTCTTTAAAACATTTTCACTTAATGACAGTGGCTAGTTTTCGTGATCCCCATTAGGGCCAGCCATTGCACTGCCCATGTTGTATCCATTACCTTCTTTAGCATTGAGAAGAAAGCCTGTAAGATAAGGGTTACCATTATCACCCTCTTCCCACCAGAAGGCACTGAGACTTGGTTAAACAACTTAAGCATCATAAGGAAAGTAAGAAAGTATTCAGTACAACCCCAGGTTGTCTCTTCTGAAAGGCTGCACTGCAAACATTTTACTCTGTCAAGAAACACGAGACTGTGAGATACTCCATCCTATGCAGGCACCACAACTGTCCCAGTCAGTGTTTTACTTTGGGATATATAAGTTTCCTAATATTGACAGCATTGTATTTGTTTTTAAGTCTTTGTACGTGGACATTTAGATGGAGTTCGTGTTTTTAATTGGGGAAATTTTATATTCTGTCCAGAAAAGGAGAGAAGTTGAAAGAATCTGGTTATGTGGTGTCTAAGCCCAGTGAAATATTCAAAAAGCATCGTACGTAGAAGCCCCTTGGGAGCATATTTATCAAAGTTATTCAGTATGGGTGCAAAAATAAAACATTTGAAATTAAATATTTACACCTTTCATTATGAAACAATAGGCCCTGGACTATCCTCCATTTAGCAGAATTAGCTCAAGCTTAGCAGACTCCTCACCACCTGCACAGAGACACTCTCCTCAGTTAACATTATTAATGCCTGAAGAGAAGAGGCTTTTGAAGTTGGCAACAAGTTAAAGTTTATTAGCCATCAAATGCAACTTTCAGGCAGCTGCAAATGATTTTTTGAAAAAAAAAATTAAAAGCAAGTCAACATTGGAAAAATACCTTCTTCAGGATAATACTAATGGTACATTACTAGAAACATATATTAATATCTGATAAAAGTATATGGATATATAATAATAATCGTACCTATCTTAAATTTTAATGTTCAGAATATGAATAAAAGGATTGTTTGGTTTGATATATGCAGACACATGATTTCTTAGAAATTATTTTGGAAAATAATTTTTGAGCAGGACTTTTTCTTAGGTTCACTGACATAAATAAATCAAATGTTTAAAAATTTATATTTTTTGTTATTTTAACATCCCTTTTGAATTTAACATTTTCCCAGTTAGGACAATAAATTATATGTCTCCCTGCCCATAAACATTTCTTATCCATTTCTGAGTGATATATGCTCCTTTATTAGCTCAGTCACTCTCCTTTTATGATATCTTTTAACATTTCAAATAATAAGGTAAATCATCAAATACTTTATATATAAACTAGTAAAAGAAGAAGATGAAATCTTTGCTACAACTAGTCATGAAGTTGTATATAGTATTGATTTCAGCTTGTTTCATTACACAGTTTATTTTCCCTTTACCTTTGGATAAAACCTCAGTTAGTCACAATAATTTGCTTGGTAGCATAATTCAAAACTTCATTTCTGAGGTTTCTGAGCCTAGTGGTCCTGCTTGTATTCACTTGATGTCTTGTGCTATTAATTTTTACCATCACACAGAACAATGCAAGGCACCTTTGTGTCCTTGATTTTATCAGGTAGGTAACTGTCCCAGTATCAGTGAGGGATGCCGTCTGTGCCTTTACAACTAATTCTTACCCCACTCCTGGAAGTGAAGGTGCAGTCCTATGCAATCTCTGTTCCTTTCTTCCATCTTGGATAATCCCTTAGCCTTGACTCCACCAATTTCTAGCTACCTTCACTTTACCATATGTTTGTGCCAATATTTTTTCCAGCTTGGGTCATAGTTAATGCCTCTTGGATTATGGGAGTTAAGAGCAATTTTAGTTATTTAAAATAAGCTGACATGCCAAACACACTTGTTTTCCTACTTTGTAAATTTTGAAAAACTGTGTTCAGTTTTAAATTAGAAATAGACATATTAACAAATTTATAAAATTTAGTTTTGGGAAAGAACTTATTTATATATTCCATAATATAATTTATTACTTGATTTTTGTCTTACATGAATTTCCCAGGGAAAATCATTTTTATTCTTTGTTTATATTATTTATATTAACCTATCAAAAAGCTGGGTTTTTTTAATCTGTAACTAAAAGAATTGCATCTTAAAATAAACAAAGTTCCAGTATTACAAAATAGGAGTTTTGTTAATAAAAACTCATCACAATGTAATGGCTCTTTTAGGAAATAATGGCAAACTGTTGTTCGTAATTTCAATTGTAGTTTGGAGGAATTTTACAATCTTCTTAATTGAGCATATTAAAAGAAAAAATCCATCATTGTCTAGCAGCCTTGTAATCTCTATGATAAGCATCATTTCAAGAAAAGACTAAAACTTTGTGAGGTTTTTTTTTTGAAATTATTTTCTCCTTGCCTTACAGTACATTCAAGGTTTTTTTAATTTTTCTTTTCATTTATAAAGCAACAACAAAACAATACCCACAGCAGTAAACAACGAAAGACTGAACTTGAAAGAACAATGTGTTCTTCTGTTAAGTTTGCTAGCTTGATCTTGTCACTACAATAACCTCTTAAATTTATTTAGTGCTTTATGGTTTATACTTTCACATGCTGTAATTTTACATTTGATCCTCAAATAACTCTGAGATACCTACTGTGGGTAATTTTTTATGAAATAGAGATGTGCTGGCTTACACATAATTTTTCCAGCTCTCCCCAAGACCAGTGATATACATAGCTAAGATTATTGACTGTGTCCCTGAATTAACCCTGAGAAATATTAAACCTATCAGCTTAATCTCATTAGCATCATGGTTGACCACCAACCATTGTTACCCAATTTGTTTAATGCTGTTGTTGCAAAAAATGTTACAAAAACACCACTGAGCTGAATGAATGTGTAACTTAGCAATCACAGTCACAGAATTCAATTACCACAATTAAAATGCTTTAAAGTAAATTAAAGGGTTTTGCTATATTTATGCTACAATCCTCAACAGAAAAATAAAGGGATTTTCAAAGAGAACTAGAAGGGCATGAGCTCTCTAGAGAACCACAATACAATGAAAGATTTATTACTTTGTGTCATTGGGTAAAATAATTTGAAGATAGTACTATGTTTTATGGCTTGGAATGGAGATTGTCCATTCTAGGTTATGTTTTTATGGCTTATGTTGGCCATGACTACTGTCATTTTCAGTTTTGGTGTGCCCTGGTATAGAATCTATTTAAAAATTCAGAGTTTTTTACATGTTTCATGTAGAGCTTTGGCTTTAGCATTTTTAGGGGTTTTAGGATTGGATCTACATGGCTTGTGTGAATATATAATACAATCAAAATAATTTTTGGCTGAACGCAAGGTAATCAATACATTTGGGTTAAAATCATGGTAAAAAATATTAATTAGTCCTGAGTATTTTGTCTATTGGCAATTTTGGTGTAGCCTGGGGCCATTTTGTAACCCTTAATATTTTACAGATATATTGTATTTTGTAGAATTTTTCAGGTTTTTTTGTACTACCTATTTCCTTTCACTATAATTCATGGTCTGTTACTCCAGCTTTGTCCTGTCATGGGCAACATAAGAGAATCAATTGAAATAATCAATTGAAATAAAGCATCTTACAACTGCATAGATAAACGTACTTTGCATGTTTCTGTTTTCATAGTATTAATATCTCTGTATATGAGGCTGAAATAAGTGTTGTTTTTAGGTCAAAATGATTGGATAGCAGTTTCATAGGGTTTAAACTAATATATATATATGTAATATCTATATACATCTGTACAATTTGGAAATATATACATCCAGATGTTGGCAATGGTTACCTTTGAAAAGATTAGATGATAGTAATATTTGGTTTCCTTTTCTATGTCTGTATGTTTTATTTTATTATTTTATTTATTTATTAGACAGGGAGAGAGAGAGCACAAATAGGCAGAGGGAGAGGGAGAAGCAGGCTCCCCGCTGAGCAGGGAGCCCAATGCGGGGCTCCATCTCAGAACCCTGGGGTCATGACCTGAGCCAAAGGCAGATGCTTAACCAACTGAGCCATCCAGGTGCCCCTGTATGTTTTATTTTTGAAGAATGAGCAGCCCTTGGGACGGCTGAGTGGCTCATACGGTTAGGTGTCTGCTTTCAGCTCAGGTCATGATCCTGGGGTCCTGGGATCGAGAGCCCTCTTGGGCTCCCTGCTCAGCCAGGATTCTGCTTCTCCCTCCCCCTCTGCCCCTCCTCCCACTTGTTCTCTCAATCTCTCTCTCTCTCAAATAAACAAATAAAATCTATTTTTTTTAAGATTTTTATTTATTTATTTGATAGAGAAACAGCAAGAGAGGGAACACAAGCAGGGGGAGTGGGAGAGGGAGAAGCAGGCTTTCTGCGGAGCAGGGAGCCTGACGCAGGGCTCCATCCCAGGACCCCAGGATCATGACCTGAGCCGAAGGCAGACACTTAATGACTGAGCCACCCAGGTGCCCCATAAATAAATAAAATCTTTTAAAAAAATGAGCGGCCCTTGATTTGTAATATGGACAATAATATTGAACAACACTGAACAACACTGTACAACAAGATGTGTGATTCTAGACAAGAATGTGACTTGAGATAAATGTTTTTAAATCTCCCACCTGAATTGATGACTCCAAAAAATTATTACTTTTTTTAACTTTGATTTCTAGATATCTGAGAAAGGAAATCCAAAGCTAATCTCTTATTTTCCCTAACCTCATCAACCCCTATCCCCACTGAATTTTCTCTTTGTGGCCTTCCCTTTCTCAGTAAAATGTAATTCCATCTTTAATTTCCTTAGGCCTAAAACCATTGTGTTTATCTTGAAATCCTTCCTTTCTCTCACTCCCCACATTCAATCTAATAGAAAATACCACCATCTCCACCTCTATCACCCTGGTTCATGACTTCATCAAATCTTACTGGGGTTTATTGCAAATTGTCTCCTAACTGGTATCCTTGCTTCAATTCCTGGTAATTAGGGTCATCCTTTTAAAATATCAGTCGCAGTGTGTCACCTCTCTTCTCAAAACCTTTAAGAGCTTCTCATTTAATTAAAATAGAATCTATATTCCTTACTATAATCTGCATGGTCCCTGGTGATCTGTACCTGGCTATCTCTGACCTCATTTTCTGACCCCCCCTCCCCCAATGCTTCCTTACCCTCTCCAGTTACACCAGCCTCCTCTGTTTCCCTCAGTTGACTGCAATTGCTATATTGGAACACTGTTTCCTCATGTAGCAATATGGCTTCCTCAATCACTTCATTCATGTCTTTGTCCAAATGTTGCAACATCAGAGGACTTCCTTGACCATTCTGTCTAAAATAGCCAGATAGATGGATAGCTAGATACACATATAGATGGATGTAACAATAGATATAGATACAATGATATGTCTTTCTCCACACATTGCTATCATTAGATGACGAATTTTGCAAGCAAAGTCTCTGGTTTTTGTCTCTGTTGACTATTGTTGCCGTTATGCTTAAGACAGCTCTTGACACATAACAGCATGAAAGAAAAAGTTGAGTGAATGAATGAGTACAATCACTATGTAGTATGTGTCTGGGCAGGGTGGGGAGGTAGTGGGCAGTGGAAGTTTTTAAAAGAACAGAACCACCACAGTCCACCACTAGTTCGTTTTTCCATTCAGCTCATTTAGGATTACGGGAGCAATAAGTGCTTGAAATCACTTTAATTTTTTTTTTTTTTTTTTTTTTTTTTTATTCATGAGAGACAGGGAGAGAGAGAGAGAGAGGCAGAAGCAGGCTCCCTGCTGAGCAGAGAGCCCGATGTGGGACTCGATCCCAGGACCCTGGGATCATGACCTGAGCCGAAAGCAGACGCTTAACCATCTGAGCCACCCAGGCGCCCTTGAAATCACTTTAGAAGCTAGAATGACAATTAGCTACTGCGAAAGAATTGGCTTGTTATAGATACGCTAATCCTTTCTGTGTTCCTGAATTTAGAGTCATCCTGTTGAAAGATGATTAGCATCTGAGTTGCCATAGTGGCAAAGGAATCAAAATGAGAAGGTGAGTGGAGGAGGCTGAGAAAGAATTTGTGGAAGCTGATAACAGATCAGGTGTGGAGGGTGAGGGAAAGAGGGGAAAGTAGCTGTACTTTCTAGCCTGGGAAATTGGGACAATAAGGATAAAATTCTGCCATTAGCCTCATTCGGGAACTCCTACTTCTCCTTTACCAGCAGTGTTCCCTTGGTATCACAACTAGCAGTTCTCCTGACACATTTGCCTTATCTGGAAGAAATAACACCAACATTGTAAAACCACAGTAGTGACTGTGCTGGTTGAGATGACTGACATAAGATAGGGACAAGGGAACAAAAAACTTCAAATAAATCAACTCTTTTAAAGATAAAGCAATATGTCAAGAATGAATATAATGGCATTTAAAACTACTGAGTACTTTCTTTCACTGGGAGCCTTTGTTCAAACAAGTACTGCCACCTTTCAGCCGGCATTTCCTCCCTTTTGGATCTACCAAGATAATTAGTCATTTTTGTGCCAAACAGACCTCCATGCTGTGTCATGAAATAAAACATTGATGGAGACCTGTGACCTTGAACTAGTCTGTTTAACTTCTGAAGGTGATGATTTCAGATTTATATTACTGATCACAAATTTAACCTAAGTCTTCATGTATCACTAAATAATATATTCATGTGCAGCAATGAGGGAGATGTATATAGACCAATGGTTCTCAAACTTTATCCATCATCAGATTCACTTTGGGGGTTTATTAAAATACAGGTGACTGGGCCCTAGCTCCAAAGATTCTGATTCAGTAAGTCTGGAAGAGGGCTTGCTAATTTGCATTTCGAACAAGTTCCTGAATGACGGTGATGCTACTGATCTGAAGACCACACTTTGAGAGTCACTGTCAATGGGAATAGTATTTCTCTCTTCCCGGAGAAAGTGTTCTTCAAAATATTGCATTTTAAATCCAGATATAGAGTAATAGCTATGAGACTGGAATATTCCTTCATCCTTGTCATTGCCAGTAGGGCAATTTCACACTCCTCTGAACCTCTAAGAGATGTAATCCTTGGGTGAAGTGTTAATTAACCAAATCACTAGTGAAACAGAGAAAATGGGGAAAGGAGAAACAAAGAAATGCAGTTTCTAGGTCTGCATCCTGGAAATGTAGTTCTGGCTTTTATGAAAGGAATATTTTTAGACTCCCCACTAAACTCTTATTTTCCACATCTATTGTTATTCACTAAGATGGTCAGATCTGGCCTGATTCTTTAACCTTAGGGGAGTCAGGGAAGAGGACAGAAGAACTGTCTGCAGGCAATTTCTCCAAATGTTTATGTAAATCACGAGCTGTTTGCCCTTATATTTAAATATCATTTCAAATTTAACTTTTTTCTAATACCAAGGGCTTTTTAAAAAATATATGTATTTTTATAGGGAAACACATCTCAAAATCTAAGACCTCTTTCTGTAATTTACCAGTCCATCATATGATATGAAAGATTGTTCCGGCCTGAGATACTTTTTCCATGCTAAGTGCTTTACACTACAATAATATTTTCACATCAACCTATTAAGGATTATTTTCCGCTAAAATAGTTTCTGTAATATATTTGTGAACACCATCTCTGCAAGCAAAACCAAACCAAAAAAGTCCTCTTCTCCAAAGAAGTTTTTTGATGATGAAACTTTCAAGAGTCCTTTGTCAATGACAAGAACAGTGCCTGGAACACAGCAGGTGTTTTATATCCTTGCCTGGTGATTGGCTGCATGTTTCAAATGAGTCCATAGTACATGAACCACTGTTGATCTAACTCTCATGCATTTTGGCTTCCCAGAAGAACTGAGTGAATTAATACAAAGTTTGAATTTGGAAAATGGCTGCATGAAATGGTTAGGCAATTGGTGAGCATAACTGCAGAGGATGAATTTCAGTGGTGTAGGTGATCATCATAAAAGTGGAAACAGAATATAAGATGGATTTCTACTCACAAAAATATATTGATCAACATCCTTGATAATATTTTTTTCTTTTTTATTTAAATTCAATTAATTAACATATAATGTATTATTGGTTTTAGAGGTACAGGTCTGTGATTCACCAGTCTTATATAATACCTAGGGCTGATTACATCACATACCCTCCCCAATGTCCATCCCCCAGTTACCCCATCCCTCCAACCCCCTCCCCTCCAGCAACCCTCAATGATTAAGAGTCTCTTATGGTTTGTCTCCCTCTTTGTTTTCATCTTGTTTCATTTTTTCCTCTCTTCCCCTATGATCCTCTGCCTTGTTTCTTAAATTCCACATATCAGTGAGATCATATGATAATTGTCTTTCTCTGATTGACTTATTTTGCTTAGCATAATACCCTCTAGTTCCATCCACATTGTTCCAAATGGCAAGATTTCAATTTTTTGATGGTTGTGTAACATTCCATTGTGTATGTATGTGTGTGTGTGTGAGTGTATATCTATCTATCTATCTATCTATCTATCTATCTATCTATCTATCTATCTCACATCTTCTTTGTACATTTGGAAAATGGCTACATGAAATGGTATATATATATATATATATATATATATATATATATATATATATATATATATAACATCTTTATACATTTATCTGTCAGTGGACATCTGGGCTCTTTCCACAGTTTGGCTATTGTAGACATTGCTGCTATAAACATTGGGGTGCATGTGCCCATTCGGATCACTACATTTGTATCTTTGGGGTAAATAACCAAGAGTGCAATTGCTGGGTCGTAGGGTAGCTCTATTTTCAACTTTTTTTTTTTTAAGATTTTTATTTATTTGATAGGGAGAGAGACAGCGAGAGAGGGAACACAAGCAGGGGGAGTGGGAGAGGGAGAAGCAGGCTTCCCGCTGAGCAGGGATCCCAATGCGGGGCTCGATCCCCGGACCCTGGGTTCATGACCCGAGCAGAAGGCAGATGCTTAATGACTGAGCCACCCAGGCGCCCCTATTTTCAACTTTTTGAGGAACCTCCATACTGTTTCCAGAGTGGCTGCACCAGCTTGCCTTCCCGCCAACAGTGTAGGAGGGTCCCCCTTTCTCTGCATCCTTGCCAACATTTGCTGTTTCCTGAGTTGTTCATTTTAGCCATTCTGACTGCTGTGAGGTGGTATCTCATTGTGGTTTTGATTTGTATTTCCCTGACGCCAAGTGATGTGGAGCATTTTTTTGTGTGCGTGTTGGCCATTTGTATGTCTTCTTTGCAGAAATGTCTGTTCATGTCTTCTGCCCATTTCTTGATTGGATTATTTGTTCTTTGGATGTTGAGTTTGATAAGTTCTTTATAGATCTTGGATACCAGCTCTTTATCTGATACGACATTTGCAGTTATCTTTTCCCATTCTGTCTGTTGTCTTTTGGTTTTGTAGATTGTTTCCTTTGCTGTGCAAAAGGGTTTTATCTTGATGAAGTCCCAATAGTTCATTTTTGCTCTTGCTTCCCTTGCCTTTGGAAACGTGTCTAGCAAGAAGTTGCTGCAGATGAGGTTGAAGAGGTTGCTGCCTGTGTTCTCCTCTAGGATTTTGATGGATTCTTGTCTCACACTGAGATCTTTCAACCATTTTGAGTCTATTTTTGTATATGGTGTAAGGAAATGCTCCAGTTTCATTCTTCTGCATGTGGCTGTCCAATTTTCCCAACACCATTTGTTGTACAGACTATCTTTTTCCCATTGGATATTCTTTCCTGCTTTGTCAAAGATTAGTTGACCATAGAGTTGAGTGTCCATTTCTGGGTTCTCTATTCTGTTCCATTGATCTGTGTGTCTGTTTTTGTGCCAGTACCATACTGTCTTGATGATGACAGCTTTGTAATAGAGCTTGAAGTCCGGGATTGTGATTCCACCAGTTTTGGTTTTCTTTTTCAACATTCCTCTGGCTATTTAGAGTCTTTTCTGGTCAGTTTTATGACCTGTTCCTGAGAAGGGCAAGAGGTGACATCAGAGTTACCTTCCTGCCTGTGCCAAAACTTGTATGGTTCCCCCATACAAATTTTAGGATTAAGTTGATGGTATTTTGATAGGGATTGCATTGAATGTATAGATTGCTCTAGGTAGCATAGACATTTTAACAATATTTGTTCTTCAAATCCATGAGCATGAAATGTTTTTCTATTTCTTAGTGTCTTCCTCAATTTCTTTCATGAGTATTCTATAGTTTTCTGAGTACAGATCCTTTGCCTTGTTGGTTAGGTTTTTCCCTAGGTATCTTATGGTTTTGGGTGCAATTATAAATGGGATCGACTCCTTAATTTCTCTTTCTTCTGTCTTGTTGTTGGTGTATAGGAATGCCACTGATTTCTGTGCATTGATTTTATATCCTGCCACTTGACTGAATTCCTGCATGAGTTCTAGCAATTTTGGGGTAGAGTCTTTTGGGTTTTCCACATAAAGTGTCATGTCATCAGCAAAGAGTGAGAGTTTGACTTCTTTGCTGATTTGGATGCCTTTTATTTCTTTTTGTTGCCTGATTGCTGAGGCTAGTACTTCTAGTACTATGTTGAATAGCAGTGGTGATGATGGACACACCTGCCGTGTTCCTGACCTGAGGGGAAAAGCTCTCAGTTTTTCCCCATTGAGAATGATAATTGCTGTGGGCTTTTCACAGATGGCTTTTATGAGATTGAGGTATGTTTCCTCTATCCTTACACTCGGAAGAGTTTTGATCAAGAAAGGATGCTGTACTTTGTCAAATTTTTTTCCTGCATCTTTTGAGAGAATTGTATGGTTCTTGTCCTTTCTTTTATTAATGTAGTGTATCACACTGATTTGCACATGTTGAACCAACATTGCAGCCCAGGGATAAATCCCACTTGGTCGTGGTGAATAATCCTTTTAATGTACTGTTGGATCCTATTGGTTAGTATTTTGGTGGGAATTTTTGCATCCATTTTCATCAGGGATTGGTCTCTAATTCTCCTTTTTGGTGGGGTCTTTGGTTTGGGGATTAAGTAATGCTGGCCTCATAAAATGAGTTTGGAAGTTTTCCTTCCATTTCTGTTTTTCTAAGAGATATATTTCTGTAGTTTTAATTTAGCAGGTTAAAGTACAACAAGATACCACCTAAAAATGATCAGTGGACATTTTTCTCTACTGCCTTGGACTTCACTATCCCTTATAGTATTTTGCATGACCAACTGTAGGGGAGAAAAAAGTTTTCCTCCACCCTTTAAGGGCCTCTGGGTGGGTCTGAAAATTAAACCAACGAAGACTGTTTAACAGGAGAAAAGCATACAATTTTTATTGAATCTTTACATGCACATGGGAGCTTTCACAGGAGAATGAAGACCTAGAGAAGTGACCAGAGCAGAAAGCTTTTACACTTTTTAGACAGAGAAACAGTACATTTGTGAAGAATTGACAAGACAGGCAGTTGGGCTGGGGTAGTAAATGGTGAAATAATAACGAAGGTAAGAGTGATAAGAATTAGTTTAACAAGGTTTCTTTATACAGGTTTCTCAGCCCCCAGTTCCCTGTCTCTGGTGATAAGAATGTCTTCTTTCCCCCTGATACAGGGAGGGTATGTTTCACATGGGAGTTTTATGACCTATTCCTGAGAAGGGCAAGAGGTGACGTCAGAGTTACCTTCCTGCCTGTGCCATTTTTTAGAATTCCTTCAGCTTAAGATCTTTAGTGTGCCTGTGTGCCATATTGGGGAGGAGGGGCGGTGAGGGTCATGTCCTGAAGCCCATCACAGTATTTCCTTATTTCACCCTTGGTGACTGGGCAGGAGGCTACTGCACACTGAAGGCACACTTCGTAAGCCTTTTTAGATTTTAAGTAGGTGAAGATGAGAAAGATGGAGAGAATGCTAAGTGGCCTGTGCTTCTACTAAGTGACTATTAAAGTTGCTTTAGAATTACTATCATTTTAAGACTCCAGAGGCGGACTTCCAGTGTAATTCATGGCATAAAAAAGGCTTTAGCTGAAGACCATGGGGAAAATCTAACTTTTTAGATATAATCAAAGTACAAAATTGGACTTTGGTGATAAAAGCTTAAATTAGACTAAATGAGCATAAATATCAAAAAAATATCTTGGAAATTTTTGAGAAACCAGGGTAAGATGAGTCAGAAGAATTAATTTGGAGTCTAAATAAGGAAGAGCATGAAATGTTTGTGATATAGATAACAAGATTTAAAAGCATGTGATTGACCAAGATGTATCATGAATCTACTGTATAATTCAGGTTGTTTGGAAATCCTATTAAAATTAACTCCTCATAATTAAAACCGACTTCCTTAGTCACAGTGAAATTTTCACGTTGTCTTTAATCTGGCTAATTAGTACAGTATTGGTCTTGATATTGGTATCCAACTAAATTGTGTATGTAAAGTTAGGGAATATAATTATATTTGTCAAGAAGGTTGTCTAATTTTCAATGGGTTTGGCTTTAAATTTTATTTTTTCCTATTTACTTGGGATTCTCATAAAGTCTACTCTTGAGACTTCATGTTAGTCACCCCTCCTGATTGGAAAAAACAGGACTAGAGACTGTCATTCGAATTCACTGCCTTATATTTCAGAAAAGTGCCATGTAGCTTGAATGCAGCTAACACACTGTTTACTACTCTGTGGACTTTTTCTCCAAAGATAGCTGTGCAAATAAAAATGGAAAAAAAAAAAAAACAACCTATCAACTGATCAAACCAGAATTTATTTCTTGTTAAACTATGTTTCCAGGAGGATAGGAAGAACCAGGGGGTGCATGAAAGCAAGATTCACTGTATACCAACATGGTGCCTATGAATCAAAATGACAGATATATAGAACCTCCATAATTATTTGTTCCTGTATTGAATCAATGGTGTGACCTAAGGCGACACTATCCAGTAAGCATCCTGCCTGCTAAGGTCATATTAAAATGGGATTTGTAGTTTCCTCAGTACCTGAAAGTAACACTGTCACTACTTTTTAACTCTGATATTTAAATACAGTATCTTTCTTTCTCTAACCCCTTCCCCCAGTACTGAACAACAAGTACTGAACAAATAGGACTTGTGCTGCCTGCCTTATCACAGTGGTTTCTTTGTTGATTTTTGTTTGTTTTAATGTGAGTTCCTCTGCCTCTAAATTGTAAACTTTCCAAGGACAATAACAGTGCCTCAGTACTTGGCATATCATGCACACTAAATAAATGCTTATTGAATAAAGATATTTTGGGCAGTCTGAACATAAACATAATTATTTGAATAATCCAGCCAGCCTTTATTGAGTGCAGGCTATGCACAAGATATGTGGCTTGACATTAAGATACAAACATAAAGGGGATACCTCTTTAAGGATCTTACAGTCTAGTTTGGGAGGCAGATACATAAAGAGGCACCTTTTGTACAGCATAGTAAGAGAAGGATAAGCTAGACATAAGGCAGTATGGGAATCTGGACTGGGAATACTCATAGTTTGGTTTTAGAAACATTCTTTCAAGGGACGCCTGGGTGGCTCAGTCGTTAAGCGTTTGCCTTCAGCTCAGGTCATGATCTCAGGGTCCTGAGATCAAGCCCCGCATCGGGCTCTCTGCTCAGTGGGAAGCCTGCTTCTCCCTCTCCCCCACTTGTATTCCCTCTCTCGCTGTCTCTCTCTCTGTCAAATAAATAAAAATCTTTAAAAAAATAAAATAAAATCTTAAAGGAGGACATGTGAGTGCTAGTCATGATTTTCCCCAGAACTTTCCATCCTTTACAACTTTTTACAACTGCTCCCTCTTTCTAGCCCTTATGCCCCTTTCCCAATTTTCTTTTCAAGGCGATTGATTCAGAACATCTGCTCTATGTTCACATATAGGTATTTGATTCTTTAGTCTGTCATTTAGTACCTATGAGCCCTGGACAAGTTACAAAATAACATCTTTGAAGATAGAATGTATTGATTCATATGAAAGGTTTCCTGTGCTGCTTCGCATTCTGAATGATCAAATGTTCTTTTTATGAATGATCCTATCTGGATGATATACATGACTTCTATTCACTGTCAGAAAGCAGAGGACAGGGAGCCTGGGTGGCTCAGTTGGTTAAGCGACTGCCTTCAGCTCAGGTCATGATCCCGGAGTCCCAGAATCAAGTCCCACATCGGGCTCCCAGCTCAGTGGGGAGTCTGCTTCTCCTTCTGACCCTCTCCCCTCTCATGCTTTCTCACTTTCACTCTCTCTCAAATAAAATAAAATAAAATAAAGCAGAGGACAACTCTGGCAATCAGCTCTTCAATAATAGGGAACAAAAGTTTTACATAAAGAAAATGAGGATTTATAGCCTTTTTTGATGCTTTGTTTAGTTTTCTCAAAAATAAATTATTCATTTTTAGAAAAATCACTTTTTAAAAATTTTGCCAAAGTTATACATGTATATGTTTAAAAACCAAGGTATATATGTACATGTTTTAAAACCAATCTGCTGGACAGATAGGTTTATAATATAATCACTGATCTCCTGCCCTCAATCATCCCATCCTTGTATTACCCCCTCGCCTCCCCATAAAGAGTTTGAAAAATTTCTGCTTTCAGTTCTTTTTATGGCTACTGTACTATTTCTAAATGCTATTATTATATGATAATTTTTTTACTTATTAAATTTATGGTTTATCTACAGCCTTCCTGATTGATGATGCACAGTCAGCTTATTATCAATATCTCATAACCTCTTTCTGCTCCTGCCAAGTCAGTTTTATATCAGTAATGTAAATTCTTCCACTTGTTTTTTCCTCCTTCTGAAACATTTTTAACCTCCATTTTTTTTGTTCCATTATTCTAAGTGAATTTTTGGATCACTTGTTGTATTAGGGTTTTTAGAGAAACAGAACCAATAGATATATAATATAATATATAATAATATAATATAATAGATTATGTATATATATGTGTGTGTGTGTATGTAAAAGAGATTAATTATAAGGAATAAGCTTATGCCTTATGGAGTCTGGCAAATTCTAAGATCTACAGAGTAAATTGGCAAGCTGGAGATCTAGGAGAGTTAATGGTGTAGTTCCAATCTGAAGGCCTATTAGGCTTAAGACCCTGGAAGAGTCGATGTTTCAGTTTGAGTCCGAAAGCAGGAAAAATTCTAATGTCCAAGTTCAAAAGCTATCAGGCAGGAAGAATTCTCTCTTACTCTGGGGAGGGTCAGCATTTTTGTTCTATTCAGACCTTCAATGGATTGAAAGAGGTACATCCACATTATGGAGGGCAATTTGCTTTATACAGTCTATCAATTGAAGGGTGAATCTCAGCCAAAATCACCCTCATAGACTCGCCCAGGGTAACGTTTGACCAAATTTCTAGGCACCTCATGGCCCAGCCAAGTTGACACATTAAATTAACCATCATAGTTACTCTGGGCAGAAGCCAGGCACCACATCAAGAAGATACTCAAGCAGGGGCGCCTGGGTGGCTCAGTCATTAAGCGTCTGCCTTTGGCTCAGGTCATGGTCCCAGGGTCCTGGGTTGGAGCCCCACATCGGGCTCCCTGCTCTGCGGGAAGCCTGCTTCTCTCTCTCTCACTCCCCCTGCTTGTGTTCCCTCTCTCACTGTGTCTCTCTCTGTCAAGTAAATAAATAAATAAAACCTTAAAAAAAAAGTCTATAAAACTAAACATTAAATCACTTAAAAAAAAAAAAAGAGGATAGTCAAGCAGCCTTGGAGAGGTGCATGTGGGGAGGGACTGAGACCTCTAGCCATTATTCATACCAGCTTGTCAGCCATGTGAGTGAGTTGTCTTTGAATTGATTTCTCCAACTCCAGTCAAGTTTAGATGACTATAGCCCTGGCCAACATTTGGATAGCAACTTCATGGCAAACGGCAAGCCAGAACCTCTCACCCAGCTATTCCCAAATTCCAGAGCTGCAGAGACTCTGGGAGATAATCAGTGTTTATTGTTGTTGAAATCACTGACTTTAGGGGTAATTTGTTATGCATCCATAGATGTTTCATACCCAGTATTTTGGTTAGGTGATTATTGTTTGCTACTGGTTCTAGCAGCGTGATAGAATAATAGTTTGTTCTCTAACTGGCTCAGTGTTATGGCCCCTATGACAGTGAGCTGTTTCCAGTGTCAAATTCAAATGGATTTTTTTTAAATCCAGAAAATTGTCTTATCATACTTTCAGTGTTGTCTGAAGACTCATTCTTTTTTTTAAAAAATTTTTATTGTTATGTTAATCACCATACATTACATCATTAGTTTTAGATGTAGTGTTCCATGATTCGTTGTTTGTGCATAACACCCAGTGCTCCATGCAGAACGTGCCCTCCTTAATACCCAGCACCAGGCTAACCCATCCTCCTACCCCCCTCCCCTCTAGAACCCTCAGTTTGTTTTTCAGAGTCCATTGTCTCTCATGGTTCGTGAAGACTCATTCTTAATGTCTTTTCCTTCCATTGGACTCTCTCCACCACCTGAGGACCTCTCTTCTTTTGTTCTAGTACAAACTGATTCTTCACTTGAAGGGCTGTTTGGCTGTCATGCTGGGTGTTTGGCTGGGGTGTAGTCACTCTTTACAGGGAAGAAAAGAGTTGGGAAGGTGTGGTAAATACCTGAGTACCATGGTTTGTTTGTTTGTTTGTTTAATGAGAATCAAAAGGAGGCTGCTATAGGGGTAGGGAGAAGTATTGGCTACAATTAATCAGTTATCGGCACAAATTCTAATTCTTGCCCTCGTATTTTACTTGGTCTTTTTCTGAGTTACAAGTTTCTTCAGGATCATTGACTGTATCCATTCCATGGGTATTTTTGGTTGCAAATGGTTTTGCTGAGTTATTAACAATACTCCTGGATTTGCTGACCTTTTTACAGATATTTGTTATTATTGCTTGTCTGTTGATAGCTCTACTCCCATGGTTTGGGAGCCTTAGGCCTTTCTATTCTATGTATTATAATTTTAATGAAGTGTCCAAGAACTAAGGAAGACATGTCTGTATTTAAAGTGCCAGAAGCCCAGCTTATTCTATTTTGAAATATCTATTTTATACTATCTCAGATGCCATCTGATTGAAAAATATTCCTAGATTTAAACCAAAAAGCCTACTTGGATTTGGGGAGCAATAACAGATTTGGAAGAAAATAATGTGGTTCCCTATGAAGCAAAGTCAGTTTGAAAAGTAGTGAATCACAGAACTTAAGTATAATACTTGAGATGCTTTAGAGGATACTGACAATATGCTTTATACTTTCATTCATTCTTTCAGCTGATTCACTCTGTGACTATGTAATAGGTGATGTCTTTTGTTACACAGGGGCCTCTAATAGGGGGATGAAAAAAAATCAAGGTGTGTTTTCTGGCCCCAAGGAACTGATTAAATAAAAACTGACCATGTGAACAAATAATTCCAATTAAGTATAGAATGTAACAACTAAAAAATTAAATGAAACAAAGAGATATAGAGGACAAGAATGACACCATCTAGGTAGGAATATGTTCTTACTCACTTCAAATATCCTACATCTTAATCCAAGTCTTGGCATAGAGTTGATGACTGTATTCATTGCATGGATGGATATGTGATTGGGCTGAAGTCAAAAGGATCTACAAAGCTTCATGGGTCTTAAAGAATTGGCAGGATTTTGGTGGGTGAGGTTTAAAGATAAATAACATTCCCAAAATATCTCTATCAAGCTTTGAAAAGCTGGGAAAGCATGGAGTACACTCTAGAAACTCAGCTGAATCCCTTCAGTGACCCTTGAAAAGCAGTATGACATTGGAACATAGAGCCATTTGAATGCATGATTAGAAATATGAAGTCTGTTTGGCAAAAAATTGGGCAAAGATTGCTAGTCTCCCGCATATCAGTTATAACCATCTTCCCTTTAGTGATAGAATCCCTTGGGCTTAAGCTGGGTTGGGGACACTTGGTAACTTCAGGTCAGTGGGACGTGAGTAGAAGTACAGAAGCTGAAGTTAGTTTACGACATGCTCAGTTTAGAATGCCCATAGTAATCTAAGTTCACTTTGTCATTTGGACTTAAATTTTTCAATCTCCAGAGCGAGGTTTTGGCAAGAGACCATTCTAAACACTGCTGCCAAATAAATCTTCCCCAAACTCAATAATGTTCAGCATCTAATAGAATAATATTCACCATTTAACAGTTTCATACAAAGGTTGGTTTTCATGGGGTGCCTGGGTGGCTCAGTCATTAAGCATCTGCCTTCAGCTCAGGTCATGATCCCAGGGTCCTGGGATCGAGCCCCACATCAGGCTCCATGCTCAGCGGGAAGCTTGCTTCTCCTTCTCCCACTCCCCCTGCTTGTGTTCCCTCTCTTGCTGTGTCTCTCTCTGTCAAATAAATAAATAAAATCTTAAAAATAAATAAATAAATCAGCTAAAAAACAAAGGGTTGGTTTTCTTTAAAAAAAAAAGTGCTGGATTGCACTGTATTTATCATGGTATTGCTCTCCTGAAAATAACTTTTTCTGTGCATTAGATAAGGCACAGATTAAACTATTCCAACAAAGAGACCTCCTCAAAACCATTGTTATACAGAGAAGTCCAGGACAAGTAGATGAGAATGGCTCCATGAGGATATCCAGGACTGAGGGTATCTCAGCCATCCTAAATCCACATCTTCCAAGGTCCTTAGTGTCACTGTCATTTCCATCTGGTGGGATAGAAGGAAATCCAAGGCAAGTAGCTTAATCGTAGTCGAGAAACCCTTAAGCTGTATGGTTCACTTCCACTCCTTGGCATAGACGAGACACATAGGGTATATGAATTAAATGGTGTTGAAAGAAGTAATGTTTTAGGAGGAAAAATGGTTGATTGCCAGATAAACAGGCAAGTATGACTGTCGGTGAGAAAAATATCCTAGCCTGATTTGGAGCAGTAGCAGTGCATAGAAGAAAAAGGGGACCAATTAAAGAAATACTGCATTAGAGGATTTGTTTGTGAAGGAAAAGTCACAAGTCTCTCTGGAATTTTGAAATTGAATGACTGGGATGATAATGTTATTAAAGAGAGAGCAAAGTCAAAATTACAGTGAATTTATGGAGGAAATTAATTAGTATAATATGATGTTGGAATTGAGTGTTCATGAGACATCTAAATAAAGTTCATCTCAAGAGGACAGATCTGATTTTTATAAAGTTCCATGTTTATTTTCTTTTGTCAGTAAAAATGATCAAGGAGAGGCTTCTCCCTCCTCCCCCTGTCCTGGCTTCTCTATGAATTAATTCACAAAGCAAACATATATTGAATATTTGCATTGTTTTTTTTTAATAACCCCATGTTTTATCTTTATAGCCACAGTAGACCTATACATGAATTGCATTTTTGTATAAATGTTTTCATTTATGAGTTTGATTTTCCTTCTTTCCTTTAATTGAGCAAATGGAATTTTATCATCTGATTGTGTGTAGAAATCTTTGTGTCTCTGTCTCCCGGTCTTTGTAACTGAGAAGGGACAGGAATTAGATCAGGCCCCTGATCTCCTTTAGGTAGAACAGGCACTGAAGACACCAGGCTGCCCCTTCATATAGTTAGTGTGAAAAAGAACAGGGAGAAAACAGGCTCTGCTCTAGCTCCAAGAGTTAATTTAATTCCTCTTGCTGACTTTGTTGACAGTTGGAATCCCATGATTCTGGACCTTGCTGACCTATTCATAACTGTTGATTACTCTGTGTTTATCTGCCTGAGTGGCAGTCTCTGGAATCATCCTCTTTTCCGTCTAGTGCTGTAGTATCTGACAGAATTGTTTCCTGCCTGCTAGACTACCTGTTGAAACTTTACTTTTAAAAAGACAATTTATTATTGAAATTTTCAAATATCTCCAACCCTGGAAAGAATAATATAATGAGCCCAGGTATCCATCAACCGAATTCAACATCTGTGAATATTAAGCCAATCTTTTATTGCTTCATTTAATCCCCCTTTTTTTATAATTAATTTTGTTGGACTCTTTTAAGGTAAATCTCAGACATATCATTTTACCCAAAAATACTTAAGTATGTATTTCTGATCAGTATATAAATATATACACATACATGAATACCTGTGTGTGTGTGTGTATATATATATATATATATCTTCACATATATTATTATTACATTGAATACATTTAACAATAAGTCTTTAATACTCCATACTGGATTTTTAAATTTTTTATTTATTTTTTAAATGATTTTATTTTTGAGAGAGGGGGAGAGAGAGAGAGCACCTGCGACTCACGGGGAGGAGCAGAGGGAGAGGGATAAGCGGACTCCATGCTGAGCATGGAGCTGATCCAGGGCTTGAGCCCAGGACCCTGAGTTCATGACCTGAGCTGAAATCAAGAATCAGATGCTTAACTGACTGAGCCACACAGGCATCCCCATACTGGATTTTTGTTAGATTTCCATGACGGTTTCAGAGATGTCTTTTTATAGTTGGTTTGTTTAAATCAGGATCCATATAAAGCCCACATATTAAATGTGGGTGCTAAATCTCTAGTCTTTTTTATTACCTAATAGTTCCTGTATGCTTTTGTGTCTTTGAGAAAGGTCACACTCATATATATGGTACTTCCGAGCATGTATTTTTCTTTCCAGAACTTTCTGGAACCAACCTCTTTCTTGCCTAGCCATCTAGTAACTATTCTTGCTTTGTCAGATTCTACATACTGCCTCTTTGTGATAAGCCCTGTTCTGTTGCCAACAACAACCTTGAGGGACAGGAACTCTTTCCCCTAGATGTACTCATTTGCCTCCTGGTAGTTTTGTCTTTGTTTTAAAACAATGCTGATGGGATCTCACATAGACACTCTCTTAGACAAGGATAAATGGTATTTGTATACGCTGTCCCTCACTTCATTATTTTAAGACTTTGTATTAATTTTATTGGAAATCAAAAAATGTAACCATTGCATCACTGAAGAAATAACAATATTAAAAACAAAAGATGGTTTTTTAATTTTTTAAAATATTTTATTTATTTATTTGACAGACCAAGAGAGGGAGAGAGAGACCACAAGGAGGGGGAGCAGCAGAGGGAGAGGGAGAAGCAGGCCCCCCACTGAGGAGGGAGCCTGATGTGGGGCTTGATCCCAGGACCCTGGGATCATGACATGAACCGAAGGCAGATGCTTAACCGACAGAGCCACCCAGGTGCCCCAAAAGGTGGTTTTTATGAACAGAGACCGGGAGTAAAAGAGTTATAATATGAAAGAATCACCCATATTTGTCAAATTTAGAACTAGACCACCAGATCTAATTGTTTTGTGAATTTTTGCTCCTCTCACCAGAATGCTATTTTATAATAGACTCAAATGGTTTACATATTAGTATTCTAAATTATGTCACTGCATATGATGTTGAGCTTTCAAGGTCTATATCTATCTAATGAACACAGCCTTCAACTTTTAAGTACAGATCTTTATTTGCTACCAAGTCACCATTTCATTTCTCTTTATTTCTGTGAAAAAAACATTATATACTTTGATTTGTTCGTTTGTGTCTTGCCACCCTTACAAATTCTGGTGAGGATATAATAGGATGTTAGCACAGTATTTTAAATGCTTTCAAAGATGGGCGCTTGTGCAGTTGTGACCAAAGCAAATGCAGCTGGAAAGAAATGATATATCTAATACCAAATACAATTAATGTAGTGATTAAGTAGACTGATAGAATATCTGGAATCTACAAAATATAAGAATCTCTAATCAGTAATGTTATAGTGAATTTCAAGAGCACCTAGAGGGCAGTGTCCTAGCGTCTCGGTGTGTAGAAGAACACTGATATTTCTAGGTGAAATATAAACTATTATATCAAATCACACCAGGAGCAGTGGAGACTGTATGTAAAAGAGAACTTCTGTTTTTAGATGGACAGTTTTAGATTAGCAACTGAGAGATTATTTATGCCTTTGAAATATAACTGATTTTTATGGGACAAATTCTCAGAGTCACTTGAATCCATTAGCATCTATAGAATACTAAAGAAATGGCAACTTACATCAGAGAGGGAGGCCTAATTAAATTAATGGTTAGATATTCCGTATTTCAGAAATATCAACTCAGGAAGAAACTGCAGTGACTCCTCATGGTAGGAAAAGAAGATCAATTTGGAACTTATATTTTTGAGTAAATGAATGAATAATCTCTTTCGAGCCAAGGCATCTTTTCTACAATATCTATCTATATATGGGAATGAGGTCATGCCTCCTCATGGATCTTTGGAAGATCAATCAGTATTAAAAACTAAGGTAGGGACACCTGGATGGCTCAGTCAGTTAAGCATCCCACTGTTGATTTTGGCTCAGGTCACGACCTCAGGGTCATGGGATTTAGCTCTGCATGGGCATCTGTGCTCAGTGGGGAGTCTGCTTCTCTCTCTCTCTCTGTCTCTTTCAAATAAATAAATAAACAAATAAAATTATTTTTAAAAAAACTAAGAGAATTAGGATATTCTGAAGTTAAGAACGGTACCCACTTGGAAAAACAAATTTTTCTCCTTTTAACTTGCTGGGCAGACCAGTGACCAATGGATAACACCACTTCTGGTCCTCTCCTCTGGGAAAATGTGCATCCTGGAAGTTGTATGGATTGGGGCTGCACTTACACTTCTCCAACATTGCATTAAAAACTGAAACAATTATTCAGTCAAGTTCCTTTTCTTAATTGTTTTCATTGCAAAACCCTGCACCTTTTAAGTTTCATTCTAAAATTCTGCTTTATTGACCTTAGGAGTGAGCTGAATTTTCCCACTTGGGATGTAGGAGGGATTCCTTAGTAAAGATATTCCACCATAGTTTCTCATTGTTATTTTACTTCCCTCATTTTGCAGCAAGGAAATTAAAATAAAACCATTAAATTTTTAAAAACCTATTTTCCATTAAAGATAAATGTACATTTTCATTCTTTTTGTGTTACTGAAGTAGTTACTCAACTACTTTTTAGAATTTATCTATGTTGATAGGGATGAGAAATATTTCTCCAGAAGAGACACGTTTTAAAGATTTATTTACTTATTTTAGAGAGAGAGTGCACATGAGTTGGGGGGAGGGGCAGAGGGAAAGAATCTTCAAGCACACTCTCTGCTGAGCGTGTAGACTGATGTGGGGCTCAATCTCACGACCCATGACATCACAGCCTGAGCTGAAACCAAGAGTCAGATATTTAACTGAGCCACCCAGGTGCCAGAAGAGACCCATTTTAAATGAAGAGTGGAAAGCCCAATACAATATATGTTGTGATATTTATTATTGCATTTTGAAAATCAAATCTGAATTACAGTACATTAATGTCCCTGCATGTGTTCATTCACTTATGGTGAAATCTGCAAGTGAGTGGGATAAATTTAGGTAAAACATAATAATTTATGCAATTATTTTCTTCTTGTGAGCATATGTATGATAATTTTCCATAGCCCTTACATTACTTTCTGGAATATCTCTCAAATCTGACATTTTCTGGCCTTGATTCTAATTCCTAATAACAGTTACCTACAGACACAGTAGCTGTGGAAACATCTGGAGATCATGTGTACATACCTGTGAGTGAGAGAACAAGTTTTCTTTTGATAGATCTTTGGAATATGGCAGTACTGCCATATGTAGGTTCGATCTGTTAGGTATATTTTTAAATAACACTAATGCATAGTTTGGGAGACCAGTATGTTTGGGGAGGAGGGGTAGGTGGTGAATACATAAGGAAAGCCACTTATTGTATTATCAGGGGACTTTAATTGAAGTTCTTCAAATCAGTTGTCTCTTCCCATTTAATTTTTTTTTTTTTTTATTTGACAGAGAGAGAGAGATCACAAGTAGGCAGACAGGCAGGCAGAGGGAGAGGGAGAAGCAGCTCCCCGTTGAGCACAGAGCCCGATGTGGGGCTCGATCCCAGGACCCTGGGATCATGACCTGAACCAAAGGCAGATGCTTAACCATCTGAGCCACCCAGGCGCCCCCCCGCCATTTAATTTTAACTCTTTCCAAATTGTCCTGTGGCTTAATGTTATTTACCATTTCTTAATTGTACAGTTCATGTAATTTTCAAGCATTGCAACATAGAGGGAAAAATAAATTCTAACTAGTCAGTGGTTCCAGCTGTTAGTATTTCATGTCTTCCATGTAAGTTTTGATACACTTTTCATTAACATTGTTGTCATCTTTACTGTGCATGTCTTTTTGGATTTTGTGGTTTTTTTTAAGTATAACTTTATTTTTATTTTTTAAATAGTGTTACATTAGTTTCCGGTATATAATATAGTGATTCAACACTTCCATACATCACCCAGTGCTCATTATGACAAGTGCCCTCCTTAATCCCCATCCTGTATTTCATCCATCTCCCCACCCAGCTCCTCTCTGGTAGCCATCAGTATGTTCTCTATATTTCAGAGTCTGTTTCTTGGTTTGTTTCTCTCTGTTTTTTTTTTTTTTTTAAAGTTTTTTTTTTTTATTTGAGAGAGAGAATGAGATAGAGAGAGCATGAGAGGGGGGAGGGTCAGAGGGAGAAGCAGGCTCCCTGCTGAGCAGGGAGCCCGATGCAGGACTCGATTCCGGGACTCCAGGATCATGACCTGAGCCGAAGGCAGTCGCTTAACCAACTGAGCCACCCAGGCGCCCTGTTTCTCTCTGTTTTTCCCTTTATTCGTTTGTTTTGTTTCTTAAATTCTACATATGAGTGAAATCATATGGTATTTGTCGTTCTCTGACTTATTTCACTTAGCATCATACTCTCTAGCTCCATCCATGTTGTTGCAAATGGCAAGATTTAATTCTTTTTTATGGCTGAATAGTATATCTATATCAATATCTATCTCTCTGTATATATCTATATATATCACCTCTTCTTTATCCATTCATCTATTGATGGACACTTGGGCTGCTTCCATAATTGGCTATTATAAATAATGCTGCTATAAACATAGGGATGCATATATCCCTTTGAATTAGTTTTCTTGTATTCTTTGGGTAAATACCCAGTAGTATGATTGTTGGATCATAGGGTAGTTCTTTTTTTTTTTTAAAGGTTTTATTTATTTATTTGATAGAGAGAGACAAAGTGAGAGAAGGAACACAAGCACGGGGAGTGGGAGAGGGAGAAGTAGGCTTCTCGCTGAGCAGGACCCTGGGATCATGACCTGACCTGGGATCATGACCTGAGCCGAAGGCAGGCGCGTAATGACTGAGCCACCCAGGTGCTCCGGTAGTTCTTTTTTTTAACTCCTTGATGAACCTCCATTCTGTTTTCCAGAGTGGCTGCACCAGTTTGCATTCCCACCAACAGTACACAAGTGTTCTTTTTTTTCCATATCCTCACCAACACCTGTTGTTTCATGTGTCATTGATTTTAGCCATTCTGACAGGTATGAGGTGATATCCCATTACAGTTTTGCATTTCCTTGATGGTAAATGATGTTGAGCATCATTTCATGTGTCTGTTAAGCCACCTAGATGTCTTCTCTGGAGAAATGTCTGTTCATGTCTCCTGCCCATTTTTTAATTGGGTTGGTTTTTGGGTGTTGAGTTGTATAAATTCTTTATATGTTTTAGATACTAACCCTTTATCAGTTATGTCATTTGCAAATATCTTCTCCCATTCCATAGGTTGTACATATGTTTTTTGAATTAGCAATACCTTCTGAACCAAAGAGTACATCAAAGGACTTCATTGTGTTATTATTGGCTTCCTAACAGTTGTTTCCAGTGGCTGGGTAATATTCTGTTGAGTTTCTTTATCTATATTTCTATCCTTAGACATTTAAGTGGTTTTTATTTTTCCTATTCCATAACTAACACTAGGAAGTCTATCTTAATGCGTAGAGGTTTTTTATATTTTAAATTTTGCCTTAGGATATAACACTAGTATGTATTGAATATGTAAAAGAAAAAACAAACCCAAGTGCTCCTTCTGGATAGGGCTCTCTGTTCCAGATTTTCTCTTAGCCCATTCCTTGTGTCATTCTTCCCAGGCATACACATTCTTATTTTAGTGTTCCTTCACATCAGGAAAAACCTTTTCCAAATTGAGCTCTCTCTAGAGTATTGTTATCTCTCATGCTGGTTCTTGGGGATTGTCCTTGAATATGTTTCATTCTTTGAAGCACTATGCTATGGTGAAAGAGCATGAATGAACTTGTCATTTACTCTTTTGTTGTACACTGCCTTGGTTTTCTCATCTCTAAAATGAGAAGAATATGTACCCATTAGGATTGTTGTGACCCTTGACAAAGAATAACATCTATGAATCCATAATGGAGATACACCCAAGACTCTAATAAACTGTAAGTTGAATCTTAATCAAGGCCCAAGTTCTTAACCAGATACTCTATAGACTTTTTAGAGCAGTACTGTCCAAGAGAACTTTTCACTGTGACGAAATGATGTGCTTTGTTCAGCATGGGAGCCACCAACCACATGTGGATATTGAACACTTGAAATGGGGATACTACAACTGAAGAACTGAATTTTTTTTAAAGATTTACTTATTTATTTTAGAGAGCGAGTATGTACAAGTGGGAGGGGCAGGGAGAGGGAGAGAGAAGAACCTCAAGCAGACTCCATGCTGAGCATAGAGCCCCACATGGGGCTCCACCTCATGACCTTGAGCTCATGAGCTGAGTGAAAACCAGGAGTCGGATGCTCAACAGACTTTGCCACCCAGGTGCCCCTGAAGAACTGAATTTTTAATAAGTTTAATGAATTAAAACTTAACCAGCCATATGTGGCTAGTGCCTACTGTAATTGGGTAACACACTTCTGGAGAATATGTCCTTGCTTTTGTTACCAAATAATGAATACCCTCGTAATGATGGGAAATTCTGTGTAGGTAAAGCCAGGACTACACCATGAAAACTGATGAATAAAATACTCTGAGACTTAGAAGACTTTGTGAAATTTTTCAGTCATGGTTCTTCAGGCAGATATGTACTCTTAGCCCACATAAGGCTGGAACTGGCTTTATGAGGACAGCTAACCAGGCCACCTTGATCTTGTTAGAGCCATAATGCATTCCTACAACCAAGAGGATTGTCTGGAAAAATTGTGACTAATACATGAGTAGTTTATTGCGGGGCCCAAACTAAATATATTAATGAATCAACTTTGGCTTACTGAATATAAAACCACATTTTCAAAAAATATTAAGCACTAAACAAATTTTAGCAATAATGAGCGTTTCAGTTGGTGCCTTGTTTGCTCAGTGAGGCATTCTCTTGAAGTTAAATTGATGGGCAAGATTTAGTTTTCAATGTGAAGAATACAAAAAAAGGAACAGTTTTTGAACCTGATTGCTAATAAAGTGAATGAATAATGGCTTATAAATGTTAACATGTGATTGTGCAGTATTTAGTGTGTAAATGCTTAAGAGAAGTTCATTTTCAGACATTCATATTTAGTCATATTACTAATTAGTAGTGTTGCACTTACAAATGTTGGAAGTTATTCCTTTAAATTTCAGTGGTGTAGTTACTATAGTGCTATCAACTTTATACTTGCAGTTGTCAGAGGCATAGGGAAAAAAAGCAGGCATTACATTTTATATAATTATTATAAAATATTGACTTGGATTTGTGAAATTTATCACAAAGCTTTGTTAACTGTATGTAAACTGCTGATAATGTATATTACATGATCAATTCTTAACCTATTAATATGACAAATTGTAATACGGATTATCAGTGAAAGGGGAAAATGTACATAATAAGAACACTTTTTAATAGAGCTTGAAGTCCGGAATTGTGATGCCACCAGCTTTGCTTTTCTTTTTCAACATTCCCCTGGCTATTCGAGGTCTTTTCTGGTTCCATACAAATTTTAGGATTATTTGTTCCATTTCTTTGAAAATAGTTGGTGGTATTTTGATAGGGATTGCATTGAATGTGTAGATTGCTCTAGGTAGCATTGACATCTTCACAATATCTGTTCTTCCAATCCGTGAACATGGAACATTTTTCCATTTCTTTGTGTCTTCCTCAATTTCTTTCATGAGTATTTTATAGTTTTCTGAGTACAGATTCTTTGCCTCTTTGGTTAGATTTATTCCTAGGTATCTTATGGTTTTGGGTGCGATTGTAAATGGGATCGACTCCTTAATTTCTTTCTTCTGTCTCGTTGGTGTATAGAAATGCAACTGATTTCTGTGCATTGATTTTATATCCTGCCACTTTACTGAATTCCTGTATGAGTTCTAGCAGTTTTGGGGTGGAGTCTTTTGGGTTTTCCACATAAAGTATCATATCATCTGCAAAGAGTGAGAGTTTGACTTCTTCTTTGCCAATTTGGATGCCTTTGATTTCTTTTTGTTGTCTGATTGCTGTGGCTAGGACTTCCAATACTATGTTGAATAGCAGTGGTGATAGTGGACATCCCTGCTGTGTTCCTGACCTTAGGGGGGAAGCTCTCAGTTTTTCCCCATTGAGAATGATATTCGCTGTGGATTTTTCATAGATGGCTTTTATGATATTGAGGTATGTACCCTCTATCCCTACACTCTGAAGAGTTTTAATCAAGAAAGGATGCTATACTTTGTCAGATGCTTTTTCTGCATCTATTGAGAGGATCATATGGTTCTTGTTCTTTCTTTTATTAATGTATTGTATCACATTGATTATTTGTGGACGTTGAACCAACCTTGCAGCCCAGGAATAAATCCCGCTTGGTCGTGGTGAATAATCCTTTTAGTGTACTGTTGGATCCTATTGGCTAGTATTTTGGTGAGAATTTTTGCATCCATGTTCATCAGGGATAATGGTCTGTAATTCTCCTTTTTGATGGGGTCTTTGTCTGATTTTTGGGATCAAGGTAATGGTGGCCTCATAAAATGAGTTTGGAAGTTTTCCTTCCATTTCTTTTTTTTGGAACAGTTTCAGAAGAATAGGTATTAATTCTTCTTGAAATGTTTGGTAGAATTCCCCTAGGAAGCCATCTGGCCCTGGGCTCTTGTTTGTTGGGAGATTTTTGATGACTGCTTCAATTTCCTTAGTGGTTATGGGTCTGTTTAGGTTTTCTATTTCTTCCTAGTTCAAATTTGGTAGTTATACACCTCTAGGAATGCATCCATTTCTTCCAGGTTATCTAATTTGCTAGCATATAGTTGTGGGTGATAGACATTGGGGAGGGTATGTGCTATGGTGAGCGCTGTGAATTGTGTAAGACTGATGAATCACAGACCTGTACCTCTGAAACAAATAATATATGTTAAAAAAAAAAAAAAGAAGATAATAGGAAGGGAAAAATGAAGGGGGGGAATCGGAGGGGAAGACGAACCATGAGAGACTCTGGAGTCTGAGAAACAAACTGAGAGTTCTAGAGGGGAGGGGGGCTGGAGGGAATGGTTAGCCTGGTGATGGGTATTAAAGAGGGCATGTATTGAATGGAGCACTGGGTGTTAGATGCAAACAATGAATCATGGAACACTACATCAAAAAAATTAATTAAAAAAAAAAAACTTTTTGACCGTATTCTAACTTTAGTAATGCATTATAAGAGCAAAAATAAGTCATTTATTTCAGAACAATGACATCCTCATTTGAGTGTTTTCCTTATTAGAGTCACTGTCCTAACTTACTGTTTTACTGTCTGATACAGACTACCCACTGGAGGAATCACGCTTGGACAGAAGTAGCTTGCCTCTAATACCCTGGACATGAATGTCAGTTTTTATGTGTCAAATTGATGAGGTCACAGTACCCAGTTATTCAAACACTAATCTAAGTGTTTCTGTGAAGGTGTTTTGTAGATGTTAGCAACATCTACAATCACTTGACTTTCGGTGGGGGAGATTAGCCTTCATAATCTGGGCGGGGCTCATCGATTCAAGGGATGGGCCTTAAAAGTGGAAATGAAGTTTCCCTGAGGAAGAGGAAATTCTGCCTGTGAACTGTGCCTTCAGCTGGTGCCCAAGAGTTCCATCCTGCCCTTCCTGAGGGCTTGCACTGTGATTTTGAACTTGCCTAGGCAGCCCGCACAATTGTGTAAACCAGTTCCTGCTGATTATGTTTCTCTGGTGGAACCCTGACTGGTAGACCTGCCATGCTCAGTCACTGCCAGGGAGCTCCCCAGGGAGATTTTGGCCTTGGCAACTGTGCTGTGCAAGATCCCAAAGCGATGACACCTGGAGGCTATTGGTCCCCTATACTGTTTTCAGCAGCTTCTCTCTTGAAAGGAGGTCAGAGCGGCAGATGCTAATGGTTACCACATACTTTTACAAGGATTACCTAGAATCCACAAAATGTTAAATCCAGGGATTTCATTGCAGGATTTATTTGAATTCTTTCTCAAACTCTGTTCTCCTTCATCTTCAGAATCACTACTGTCCCTAGTTCTCTGAGTATTCTTTGCAAATCTCTTAATGACAGAACTTGCTTTAATCATTGTTATATTATATTTTAGTTTGGGATCCCCCAGAAGCAGACCATGAGACAAGGATTTGAGTGCAGGTAGTTTGTTTACAAGGCGAGCACAGGTGCTAACCAGCAGCAAGGTGAGAAAGTGAGATTTCGGTGGAAGGAAATTTTAAAAGAACAAAAAGGTAGTTTTTTTTTTTTTAAAGCTAATTATCACAGTGGATAAATGAAGTTTAATGTAGCCGGAGAATTCTGGGGGACTGTGTAACACAGCACCTCAGAGTTATTCCATCCAAAGACATTAGGGAAATGGAGTATTTGTCCATCAGTTTCCCAGAAGTTGTGATAAATTGCTGCTTGTAGGGTAGGTGGCTGATTATCAGCACCTTATACCTCCATCATTTTTTGCATGCAGACAGAGTGGGCTCCAGGGGTCAGAGAGAGCTCTCAAAATCACAGGCACTGGCAGCTGGAAACCTGCTGATATGCACTGGAATGTCACATGCCATAGGGATATGGGTGGAACACTGTCAGCATCTGCTACATCTTACCAACACATGGCCCAGAGTGATGCTGAAGTTTGTTTATTGAATTACTGAATGACTTTGTAGACCTGGAAAATAACTTCCATATTTATTTGAGGGTTTATCTGATGTCCCATGTAGAATGGGAGTTAGCTCTTTGTCATTCTGACTTTCAAGTTGAATGATGGATCCAGACATGGGATTCTCAATCTCCTGGGGTTTGCTAGTTCACAGTCACCCTCAAATTTCCCTTACTTTAAAAATGTACACCTGGAAGAAAATTGTTCCTTTCTGCCCTCAACTTTCTGAAATACTCCAAAGAATGTGCAATAAAGCTCTCACCATTTTATGATAGTAATAAAGTAAAAAGTTATATTCTTTCAATGATCATAGTAAGTGCAAACTGTTTTAGAACACAGTATAAAAAAAGGTGAACAAAAGTATGCAGTTTTGGTGACTTCTTCCATAAAATTTCCAAAAGGGAGAATAAATGATACCTGAGCCAACTATTTTAAGACTGCAGGGTTCTGGGACACCTGGGTGGTTCAGTCAGTTGAACATCCAGTTCTTGGTTTCAGCTCAGGTCATGATCTCATGGGTCATGGGATTGAGCCCCTTGTCATGCTCCATGCTCAATGGGGAGTCTGCTTGAAGAGTCTCTCCCTCTGCCCCTCCCCCAACTTGTACCCATGCACATGTGCTCTCTCTAAAATAAATAAGTCTTTAGGGGAAAAAAGAAAAAGACTGCAGGGTTCTTCCAGCGCACATTAATACTACCTTGCCATCATGCTGACAAAATTTGCTAAACAAGTACTGCTTAAGAGGATTTCACATTACTAAGAAAAAAGGCAACCTATAATATAAAGCATTAAATTGACTGTTGGTAATATTTACAAAATTGATTTGTGTTGCTTGATATCCTAGAGGCAATATGGAAACTTTGTGGCACTCAGCTACAAAATAAACCTTTTATCTTGATGCTCTGTGTATTTCTTTCCCTATGGTCCACAGAGATTTTTTTTTGAATAGTTGAATTCTTCATATTTCTCCAGCATACAAAGATCTTAGAAGAGTAAGTCCTTCAATAAATATTATCTGTTATTATTGCAAATTGATTGGATCCATTTCAACGATATAAAATTAATAAGGGTGGTCCTAGGATTGTGTTCATGGTAAAGAATATGGCAGTGAATATACTTTTTGTTCCTGAAACCAGATTGTAGGTATTAAGACAATTACCATGCATGAAGCAACAGTAGAGACCTCTAATTTCTAAACAAGTGTGTCCTTTAGCAGTACCTTTCAACAGATCCCCGAAGAAAACACTGATCTTGAAAAAACCATATCTGCTATGTCCTGTTTCCATTTTAGTTGCTTCAGTTTTAGTTAAAGAAATGGCCATAGGCTCTCTCCCCAAATGGGGAGAAAGATACAAGTTTATCTTGTCCAGTACAACCACATGCACATAGGTTAAGGAGAATAAACAAAGAAATTCTGACCAAATAAGAGCTCCCTTCATTGCCTTTTTTCTGAAAATGGCTGATCAGACTCACAGTGTCTCTGTCCATCAAGTTCCTTTAAAAAGCCTGGTGTATTCACATGACTTTTGCTCTGATGGTCAAGAATGAAGGGTCTGGATATAAGCAGGTCTGATTTCAAACCCTAATTCTGCCAAGTTTATCATCTGAGTCACCAAGAGAATGTAACTGAAGTTCTCGGAGTCTCAGTTTCTTAATCTACAAAATGCACATAATACTAGTATGGAATCAATAATAGGGTTGCTGTTGGGGTAAGGGAAGTTACTTATGGTAACATCTGGCTTACATTAAATTTTAACACTGATGATTAATTTTTAAAGCTTTATGTTTTTCCTATTGTCTTCAATGACTATGTGTGACATCTCTATACCGTGCTTAGGGAAATAATCCTTATATTTTTAACCATATCATTTAAAAACTTGGAATCTGAAATTCTTTTAAAAAAAGACAAAGAATTGGGACAACCCTTCATTAGGAAAATAATGCAAGTCATCTTCCTTTACCTTAATGACCAGTAGTAAAATATTAATTTCCTTCAAGAAAACTTAGATAAAAAAGAAACCCATATTTCTATGACTGCACATATTCTGTTGGGATTTCATATTAAGTTATTAAGTATTTCCTGTTAAGTTGGGAAATTTAAATTGACTATCTGGCAATACTCTTGACTATTCATTTAGTAAAAGCTTTGCTCTATCTCTGTAAAAATATAATTCCATTTCAATGTCAATTGTTGTGAGATATTTAATTTCTTATCCTCCCAAAAGACAACATTATAGATCTAGTGGACAGAAAGCCTCATTAAACTCTGAAATTAAATCTCAGCTGTGAACAAGTCAGCTTAATCCCATCTCTGTAGCATTTGCATTTTCAAGGGTTTTATAAATAAGTTTTCATCTTAGCAATGACTTAAATATACTTAGTGTATGATTATTTAAATGAGAATAAATATTAATGAATGGTATTAACAGAAAATGTGTACCAAATACTAAAGGTGAAAACAATCATTATTTCAAACCAGGGGTTCTCAGAGTCTAACCCATGAAGAGATGTAGTTTACTTCCACCAGTAATCATGACTCAACAACAGCATTTATTTTACTTGGCAGGGGCAAGGAGGAAGGGTAGGAAGGTTCCCCAGAAAGGGTGTAACAGAATGTCTGTGGGGCTGTAAATTAAAATATTTCACTAGGGTCTTCCGGCATGATCTCCTGGGTGGCTGGGTTTGGGCATCATTGTCAAATTCTTCCGACTGTTTTCAATAATTGTAATTGTGTAGCACTCACATTTAGACTTTAAATCACATGATTTGTTCATGTCTCTAGTTTTGAGTAGTTTTTGTTTTGTTTCATCTGGTTATTATGATCTAGGAGAGGGCATATTTATATTGCTGGAGGGATTAAACAGTACAGAGTTGGCTACTGAGATCATTGTTACACATGAGTAGAACAGATTAGTGTTTGTGGCATATGACTTCTTATACACCTCAAATACCCCCCATTCAGCTCACTGTTGCTTACAGAATATAATCCCTCTAATATTAATCATAATGGCATTTACAGTGATTTACATATGTATTTACTTATTTATTTAGTGCTATGTGATTTACATATATTAACTCAATTAACCCTCAGGTTACCCAGTGAATAGATAATGTTTTTATCCCCATTTTACATATTTGGAGACTGTGTCAAGAAGAGAATCTGCAACTTGCCCAAGGCTGCATTAATGAAACATGAAAATATATAGTAAAAATAAAGGCAACAGTAATATTAGTAAGACAATATTGATAGCTACCATCTACTGAATTTTTATCTAAGAATTCCCTATTCAGTATTCTCCCAATATTGCTCTAAAGCAGACCTTATTTCCTTTTCTTTCCCAGAAAATAAGTTCAGAGAAGCAAATAAATTTTCTCCAGGTCTCACAGCTAAGTTTGTGACATAATTGGAATTAAAATGCATGTTTTTCTGACTCTAAGGCTGGTGCTCTTTCAATTATAAGGCATTATATCTCAAGAAATAATATCAGGAAGGGCAATAACACCTTAACATAATTAACAAAAATGGAGTATTTTTTTGGGAATCAGATTTCATAGTAGTGTGGGGAGATATCTCACAAAGTCCTGATACTCT
Source organism: Mirounga leonina (assembly GCF_011800145.1). NCBI lineage: Eukaryota > Metazoa > Chordata > Mammalia > Carnivora > Phocidae > Mirounga > Mirounga leonina. The sequence goes on from NW_023270158.1 coordinate 11,282,381, forward strand.
GAATTTTGTGGCCATAAAAAAAAAATATGACCTTTTTTTCACTAATGTTTAGTTCAACTCTGGTCTACTTTATGCATATTTAGATAGGAAATGGTTTTTTAAATGAAACACATTGTTGAAGTTTTTGATTTAGTCTCCTGCTTGTATTTTTAGATTTCCCATTTATTTTTCTTGACATGAATGAATGTCTTTTGCCTACTTCAAAATCAGTTTATATTTTCAATTTAATGCTACTAACTGCCATTTGTTGTAGCATTGAACCAGGAGTCAAGAGGTATGTTCATCGATCACTATTGACTTATTGGCTACATGATGCCAAACCCTCCAAATGACAAGTAAATAATAGTTTTTAAATTGTGCCAATATTTTATCCACACTATAACATTTATCTAATTATTTATGAAATGCTAAACAATTGATAGGTTTTCATTTTTATCTGGTTGACAATATGTAAGGTGTCATTTGAGATAGTGAAAGACTAATTTCCATCTATTTAATCTGCAGTAAACAGGTATGAAATTCACACACACAATACTTTTAAGAGCTTTGGCTCTAAGATTCCATATAAGTAGAAAAATAGTGAATGGTTTACTGTATTAATTCTAAACAAATATATATATTATCATGTAAAAATGCATGCTCTGAAGAAGACCTAACATTTTGTGCTATAAACAATAAAGCAAAAAATAATATTACCTGGAGTTTTAACTTTCATTCAATATTGGTGTGAATTCACTTCAAATGTTAAAATATCCAATATTTGGTACTCAGCATTTTGCCTGAAGAGAGGGATAAAAAATGAGTGAGAAATGTCTAACTTATCAATGAGATGTACTTACTAATTTCACCTCCAAATTTGTTCTTTTAAAAATGCCTAATCTTCCTCCTGTTGTAAGTAACCCCTCCACACCCTAACCCACAAAGTGCTCCAAGTTTTGATTTTATCTGCTTCCTCCAGTAAAGTGTGACAGAATAGCTCTTTTTGTGGCAGGAGTGGCCTTGGCATTTTGTTTACTAATTGATTCACAAATGATCAGTAATCAATTTCTTCCCTCCCTCCCTCACTCAGTTAAAATAAATCCAGGTAAATTGTATATGCAGATATTAATGTTTGTATTAATAACATGGCAAATTTAATTTAAAATTAGAAAATAGAGACGTCACATTTATCATTTGTGATTTCAATTTTTGTATAGAATGGTGTGGGAAAGAAGCACTTCTGGGTGTTCAAAATAAAAATGCTACAGTGTCTTAAGAAGCTGCTTTTAGGTAGGCATATATCTTTTTTTTTTTTTTTTAAAGATTTTTATTTATTTGACAGAGAGAGACACAGCAAGAGAGGGAACACAAGAACGGAGCGTGGGAGGGGGAGAAGCAGGCTTCCCACGGAGCAGGGAGCCCGATGCGGGGCTCGATCCCAGGACCCTGGGATCATGACCTGAGCCAAAGGCAGACGCTCAAGGACTGAGCCACCCAGGCGCCCCGGTAGGCATATATCTTGTTAAAGACAAAACAAATAAACAACAAAAAACCAAGGTAAAAAACTTAAAAAGGAAATGCGCCTGCAGAGAAAGGGTAAGGTGATCATTATTTGGCTAAGTGACAGTGATTAGCTGCATTTCCTTTTAAGTACATCCTTATAAGCTTGAAATGGAATGGGTGACAAAAGAAGGCCAGACAGGTGATAGTGGAACCAAACCAAAGGGAGTTGGCTCCTTGGTGAGTCAGAAACTGCAACAGGTTGAGTTGTCCCACAAAGAAACTTTTATTTGCAGCAAATAAGGAGATCACAGGGAATGGCTTCCAAAGCGAGTGACTTCCTGAGAGAGGGTGAATGGATTCCTTTGTTTAGGGTTAAGATGAATATTTGAATAGAGAAGCCTTGTCTTGGAATGTAGAGGCAGGCATAAGACCGTCAGTGCCTTAAGGACACATGCCTATACTTCACATTGTATGTTATAGATGATGCTGAAGCTCCTCTTCGGGTGGAGATTTTAGTGTTATTATGAGGTAAAGGTGATTGTAGGTCATACCAGAGGTCGAAATGTTACAGGGTTACAGGGTTCTTGAAGAGCTGAAGAATGAATTTTGTAGACATGGGAGGGTGAAGTGCTAGTTTATTAAGTGAAGGTGAGGACAGAAAGAAAGCTCTCTAGAGTGACAGGGGTCTTGAATGAGTTGCCAGTGAAGGCTTTTATGGTTGATCTTTAAGTGACCAGGGAACTTAAATCTTGATGTCACCACTGATGGCACCACGGTTACTTCTCCTTTGGATATCTCTCTCTGATGTTTAAGACAAACAAGGTGGTCTGGTTATGTTCCCTTATTTCTGGTTTCATTATGCCTCAGCATTTCTGGGATTTTTGGTGAGCATGATCGTGTTGCCCCCTACCCCTCTCTCTCCTTACCTAGCCCCTCCTTTCCCTTATTCAATGAGACCCTTCTGATGTATATTGCTGAGTCATATGCTTGGGATGATTGTATCTTGGGGGGGTAGAGATACAGGAAGCTTCCAAAGGAATTTTTATATGTTAAAGTAGACTTATAGGATCCTGGGAGTTGGGCTAAGCTTGCCTTTTGCCCTTAGCATCTAGGCGGCTGAGTCCCTAGAGGAATGTCACTCTGCCTGTTTCATGGACTAGTAAGTGGGCTGTAGGTAGTAAGGAAATTTAATTTTTCTTTTGCCTTTGTTTCCCACATGAACTCCAAAGTCCATCTGCACAGACACAAGTTGGGTTTAGTTCAACTGGTCTGGGTGGTCTGGGCCAGCAGAGGTCATGTCAGGGCAGTCGCCATCACCTGAGGGGTGGTTTAGAGTTTCATTTGCCTGAGTCAGGAGGAAAGCCGAAGAAAGAGCTTAGGGGAAAATGTAAGATAAAGGTTAGTGAGTACAAGCAGGTGGGCAGTAGATGCCAGGTCTTGGGGTCTTGCTGGTGACAGTAGGACAGTTCAAAAGAAGTTTGGACATTATGCCACACTGAACAAAGGACTCGCCTATTTCAGAAGGGAAGTTCTCCACCTCCCAACAGAAAATAAATATTCAGACTTGATTTCATTAAATACTATCAGATTGTTGTTGAAAACTGACCTCTGTCCTTCAAAGCCAAAATATAACAGAGTTTGGGATAAGGAGGAACAATAGGTTTATTGCTTTGCTGGGCAAAAGAGGCTAGAGCAAGCTATGGCCTTCAAAAATTGCAAGCCTGTGCAGGGGGAGGGGCTGGGGCGGGGCGGGGGGGGGGGTGAGTGTTTAATAGGGAAATACAAGATCTAGCTGGTTTTGACAGGAATTGTGTACTTGTTGCCAGCCTCCTTTGTCATGTCTTTAGGCTGGTACGGGTTCCTGAAACAAAAGACTAAGAAGCGGGGGGGGGGGGGGGGGGGGGGGGTGTTTGCAGAAGAGAGGAAAAGTTTACTTGAAAATTGAGCTTTGCTGAAGCATTAGTGCAGTCATTATTGATTTTTGTTCAACTTTATGCTTTTAAGCAGTTTCAAGATTACTCTTCCAAAAGCCTTTACCACTTAGACTTAACAGGTGCCTGTTTCTCCTCATTCACGGAAAACCTTGATATTATGAACTTCTAATTTTTTTTTTACCTGATGTTTGTTGAGTATCATCTCCTTCCCCCTCCCCCAAGTTTGAGTATTTTAGTTATTAGCAGTGGTTACCAAATAAACTGAAGATTAATTTCTTCCAAGGAGCTGCTCATAACTTGCTTTGTTAAGAAGAGGCAGTGATGTAGTTTTGGAATGTTGGTGAGGTCTGCAGCGGGCAGCCACGATAGACTTCTTGAGGCATCTTTGGTGCAAAATGGTGATTTTATTAAAGCACGGGGACAGGACCCCTGGGCAGAAAGAGCTGCTGCACTGGGATTGTAAGGAATGGCTGATTATATACTTTGGAGTTGGGGGAGGTAAGGAAAAAGGGAGGAAGGGAGGTGTACAAAAGGACTTTGATGTGCTAAGGATGACTTTCAGGATACTGGAGGCCTTACTATTGTCAAGCTGATGTTGTTTTTCCCTCTAGCAAAGCATTAACATTAAGACAGTTGGGAGTTTCCTGGAGGAACGGTATATTCCGCCTGCCTCAAGTACTAGTCAATGGGCTGCAGGTTCTAAGGAAATTTAATTTTACCCACATTTCCTTCTACCTTTGTTTCTCACATCACTGTCGGGGGGGGGGGGGCGAATGATGTTAGGGCTCCAGGAAATTGAGTCTGTGGGTCTCTGGAAGTTAGGTTATTGATAAAAATGCTTTTTCTTGTAAATCACTAAGACTTTTGTAAACTGAGGGGGACTCCAGTCCTGCAGGACTGTGATCTCTATAAGTTAACCATTTGTTTTTCCCTTCCCTTAGTTTTAGGGCAACTGGGCATGCCTGAGGAATGTCACAGGTATCCTACCTGGGAGTGTGGGGGGAGGGCAGTGTAGGGTGTCAGCCTGTGCTTTGTCCTCAGCTTGCCTTCTGCTCCCTCATCGTTTCCTCCCTGACCAATTTGGACCCTTTAATCTTTGAGGTTGTTGAAGGCGGAAGGTCTCATCCTCTGTAACTTCTTCCTGCTGAGTAGGGGTGTAGAGATGTCCCTACCTATGGGTCATTATTGGTCAGTCAGGGAACATATAGGGGAGTTACGAAAGGTGGACGCAGCTGAATCCAACATGGACAACATATATGAACCTCCTTGAGTAGAAAGGATCATCTGTCAGCTGGAAGTTATGGCAGTGAAGGGGTCTTGGCACCAGGCAGGGAGATACCAGAAATGGCAACAAAACGAGGTTAATACTATTATGAGGGAGAGGAGCCTGAATAAAAAGACCTTTGATAGTTGACCACAGTTTTCCTTCACTCCAGGAGTTTAAAGCAATCACTAAAGGAAAGAGAGTGATCATTTAAAGCACCAATTTGAGTATTCATGTCAGTTAGAAACACAGAAATATTTTGTGGTAATCTGGAATGTGTACACAGTATTCTGTTTTTATGATAGCACAAGTTCTACCTTGTACGGCAGTTAAAACAGCTAATGCCATTCTATTTTATAGAACTGCTTTACACATTTGTGATACTAAAGTATTTAATAGAAAAATACTATTTTGAGTGTCATTTAGGACTTTGTGTACTTATTTAGAGTTTCCATGTGCCAAACAACATCCTCCAGTCCCAAAGAGGGAACAAAGATGGATGCTAGGTGGTCATACCAATGAAACACAGAACATGTCCACCATTTTTTTTAATTTCGAAGGTTGGCTGGTTTGGTAATGGTTTTAATAATGTGTCTGTGTATCCAGGCAAAACCCAGAGTACAGTGGCCTATCCAGCCTGGGGGAAGCCATGGGCACAAGTTAGAGCCACATAGGCATTGGGTCCCCTTAGGACCCAGCCATCTGATTCTAGGCCTCCTTGAACTGCACTTAGGATATCAAGGGCTATTCAGTTTTAGAGGGCTACCTTTTGAATTTGTGGATGACTGCATGGCAAGCTTAGTTAAAGGTGGTTACTGTATGCTTGGCTAAAGCCTCTATTTGCAATTTTACATTAATAGAGGTAGTTCCTGGGACAAATATGACTAAGGAATAAAACCATGAAAAAGACCTCTTTGTTTGAAGTCTAGCCTTAACAATATTGTAATTATGAGGAATAATTGGCAAGTGGGAGAAGACTTCTCAGGGGATAAGGGCAACCCCAGTGCAGCAGCTCTTTCTGCCCAGGGGTCCTGTCCCTGTGCTTTAATAAAATCACCTTTTTGCATCAAATACGTCTCAAGAACTCTTTCTTGGCTATTGGCTGCAGATGACACCAACATTCCAAAAGTACATCGGGCAGCATCTCTCTCTCTTTTTTTTAATTTTAAATTTTACGTAGTGAACATAAAATGCAATATTGGTTTCAGTAGTAGAATTCAGTGATTCATCACTTACATACAACACCCAGTGCTCATCACAAGTGCCCTCCTTAATACCCATCTAGCCCATTCCCACCCACCTCCTTCCATCAACCCTCAGTTTGTTCTCTATCATTAAGAGTGTATTATGGCTTCTTTCCCTCTCTCCTTTCTTTTGTTTCCCCCCTTCCCCTATGTTCTTTCTTAAATTCTGCGAGTGAGCCTCTCCTTTTTTAATATGCATTTTTGTTGATTGATAACAGTGATGAGCATCTTTTAATATACTAACTATTCTTTTCCTGTTGATATCTAGGCATTGACTGTTCTGCATCTTAATATCTAGATGTCCTGAGCATTGTAAATAACTTCATACTGATATATATTGATGTGATTTCAAGTGGGGTTTGGGAGTGAACGGTCAAGAAAAAATTCTTGAGACATTTTCAGTGTTAAAAAAAAAAAAAGTGGTTTTATTAAAGCACAGGGACAGGACCCGTGGGCAGAAAGAGCTGCCCTGGGATTGAGGAACAATTGATTATATACTTTGGAATTGGGGGAGGTAAAGACTAGGGAAGTTTCCAAAAGGATTTTCATATGTTAAAGAGGATATACAGGATCCTGGAGGCCTGACTATTGTTAAGCTAAGGTTGTTTTCCCCTCTAGCAAGGTATTAACATTAAGACCCTTGGGAGTTCCTGGAGGAATGTCATACTCTTCCTGTCTCAAGTGTTTGTCAATGGGCTGCAAGTTATAAGGAGATTTAATTTTATCTACATTTCTTTTTGCCCTCATTCTCCACATCACATATAATGTCGGGGAGGAGGACATTCCTCTGCCCTCTGGTCCTTCTAACTGGACTTAGAATCAAATTGACATGAGACAAATTAACAAGAGAAAATCAAATTTAGTTTTGTACCTATGGGTAATCCACACACATGAAATTCCAGACAGTGAAGCAACAGGAAGCTTCTGTGAGCTAAGGAGAGGGGTAGGGCCTGAGGACACAAAGGGGAGAAGGCCACTGGCAGGAAGGAAAGGAGATGTGTAGAAAAACAAGATTGTTCTCTTATGCAGATGAGTTCCTTCAGTAAAGGGGGCCTCTGTTAATAGCTTTCTTCCTGGGACAGGCTCTCCTTTCCAATGTAAATTTAGACAGGAGGGAGGCAGAGTGCCTTTCCTGCATCTGCTGGGTTTTTATGACTTAACTCAAAATAATCTTTATGCCAAAGTAGCACGTTTTGGGGTGTCTCATCCTGTACCCCTTCAATGCTCTTAGAAAATAAGTATTTAGTTTTTAAATAATTACATCTATGTTAACTTAATGATGCAAGCTGTATTTTCATCTTAAGTCTTAATGCAACACACAACGCTCACCGCAACACAAAAGAGTGATGAATCACAGACCTGTACCCCAAAACAAATACAGTATATGTTAATAATATAAAAATAAAAAAAAAATAAAAATGTTCTTAGATTAAAAAAAAAAAAAGTCTTGATGCATTCCCCCAGACAAAAAGGTATTCTCTTACAGTTTCTTCTGTTCTTTTCAGAAGTTTAACTTTCCCATTTAGGTCTCATACCCATCTAGAGTTGTTTGTGTACGCATTTGATTGTCAACATTTCTGGATCCATATTGGTAGACATTTTTGGACCTTTTAAATATCTCAGTCATAGTGCTCTGTGTTTAGAGGTGCTAGGAATGTGGAAACGTTGGGGTTCGGAGCAAACAGTCAAGAAAGAATTCTTGAGATATCTTCATTGCAGAAAGGTGGTTTTATTAAAGCTCGGGGACAGGACCCGTGGGCAAAAAGAGCTGCACTGGGGTCCTGAGGGGTGGCAGATTATATACTTTAAAGTTGGGAGGGGGTTAGGGATATTGTAGGTCTCCAAAGAATTTGGAAGCAAGGTTTCCAGGACCTTGAGGGGGCTAACTATTGTTAGGAAAAGGTCATTTATTACTGTCTAATAAAACCTTAGTCATGAGACCCCTCCGATGTATATCGGTGGGCTATATGCTTGGAAGATGATTGCTAACATATGTCTTGGGGGATAAAGAAAAAGCAAGTTTCCAAAGGAATTTTTATATGTTAAAGTAGACTTACAGAATCCTGGAAGTTGGAATAATGTTAAGCTAAGATTGCCTTTTGCCCTTGATGGGGTTTTGGAATATAGGTGAGGTTCAGTGGGGTGGAGTCTAGAGCAACGACTAAGAAAGAATTCTTGAGAGGTCTTTGGTGCAAAATGGTGGTTTATTAAAGTACAGGGACAGGACACATGAGCTTTAGAAAGAGCAGCTGCAGGGGGCGCCTGGGTGGCTCAGTCGTTAGGCGTCTGCCTTCGGCTCAGGTCATGATCCCAGGGTTATGGGATCGAGCCCCGCATCGGGCTCCCTGCTCCACGGGAGGCCTGTTTCTCCCTCTCCCGCTCCCGCTCCCCCTGCATGTGTTCCCTCCCTCGCTGTGTCTCTCTCTGTCAAATAAATAAAAAAAGAAAGAAAGAAAGAGCTGCTGCAGGGGGATTGTGAGGAGTGGCTGATTATATACTATGGGGTTGGGGGAGGTAAGGAAAGAGAGAGGTTTCCAAAGAACTTTCATATGCTAAAGAGGACCTACAAGATACCTGAGGTCTTGCTATTGTCAAGTTAAAGTTGTTTACCCTTCTAGTAAGGCATTAATGTTAAAATAGTTGGGAACTCCCTGGAGAAACATTACGCTCTGCCCGCTTCACTTAAATGTCAGTGGGCTGCAGGTTCTAAGGTCATTTAATTGTATGTACATTTCCTTCTGGAAGCTAGGTTATTGATGGTAGGAATGCTTTGTTCTTATAGATTGCTAAGACATTTGTAAACTGAGGGAGACTCAGGTCTTGCAGGATTGTGATCTCTACAAGTTAACTATTTGTTTTTCCTTTCCTTAGCTTTAGGGCAGCCAGGAGTGCCTGAGGAATGTCACATATATCCCATGGAGGGGGGGGTGGGGGATGGATTGTGGGGTGTCAGCTTCTGCTTTGTCCTCAGCTTGCCTTCTGTTCCCTCATCACCCTTAGAAAGTATTAACCTCGAGGCAGTTGAGTTCCTAGTGGAAGGTTACTCTGCCTGTTGCAAGCACTAGTCAGTGGGCTGTAAGTTGTAAAGAAATTTAATTCTTTTCTTTTGCCTTTGTTCCCCACATCACTAGGAAAAAAAGATTTACTTTTATTTCAAATACTGTCATATTTGGATTGTTTTGTCATTATTTAATTTTTTTCTGCATTACTTTTCTCATTTTCCTTTAATTGCAGTTTTACAGAATTACATGCCCTTTCTTAGGTTAATTTCTCTGATTCATCACCATTGTTTCTGTGGCATATTCTGAGTGGAATTTGGGGAAAGAAGACGTAAGTTAGTTTGCTATGTAGTCAGGAAAAAGGTGTAATTGGCACCCTTCTAGATCCCTCTTTAGACCTGAAGCGCTCATCCCCTCAATGGCTGGGAATGTTGGTTCTTGACAGTTTACAACTGAGTTCCTCCATCCCTGGGAATTGTCAGAGGCCAAAGGGAACTGCCTCTCCAAGATCATGTCCCTACAGAGGACAACCTAGTGGCATATTGTAAAAATTAATTTACATGAACGTTATATATTAAGGTTATCAAAACTTAGTTGTCTCTATTTGTTGTGAGCATTTACTGGCTGGGTGTCTTCTACTTTTAAGATATTTTGGACAGATTAAAAATATTTAATATGTTTTAAAATATTTGATACATTCAAGAGAATATATACCTGTATGTGCCTATGTGTTTCTAAGTTTTAATCATAATAATATAATGAATATTCATGAGCTTGAGACCCAAATCCAAAATGAGAATTTGTTGGGAAAATTTAACTAAAAACAAAATCTCCTACCAACCCAGAAAACCTCTCCAATAGGGTAGAAGAGAAAGAAAGCAGTTTTACTACTGAATAAGCATTAAACCAGAACGTGATGTGTGTCACAGGCCATCCACTAAAGAGATTGCAAAGACAGAAAGAAATCTCACCCTCTTATATAACCAAGTAGATATAACCCATTACATCCATGTTCTCAAGTGAAAAATTAACTAGTCCTTAGGTAAGAGGACTTGACAGCAACGTTTGTCACACATAGTTCATCCTAAATTCACTTGGTAGCTGGGAGTAACCATCTGTGTTAGCTAATTGGTTTTATCCAAAGAACAAATAAATTTCTCATATCTTTATTACAGGTAGTTTTGGAGCAAGGTTCCTGCTGAAGTTAGGCTTCTGGTCTCCCACAGAAAATGGGAGATAGTGACGCTATTTTCTTTGATGATTACATTTCAACCAGGTCTCAGAAGGAAGATATTCCTGGATTGTAAAGCTGTAAAGAAGCTTGTTTAGATTTTTAAAAGATTTACATACATCTCAATGAAACAGGGAAAGAATTTACAATTAAAACTTTACTAAAGAAAATGCTTTAAAAGGTGATGGGAAATTATTTTTTTTCTTTTTCAATTAGTATGTACCCTTACAAACATATATAATGTGATACCTACCAGCAATATATAATTCCATTTTTCATATCCTTTACAATAACTGATGTAGTCAGACTTCTTAATTTCTGCAAATACAACAGGTAGCAAATGGTATCTTTTTTCTTTGAAGTAAACTCTACACCCAACCTGGGGCTCAAATTCACAACCCCCAAATCAAGAGTCACATGCTCTCTGGACTGAGCTAGCCAGGTGTCCCTAGCAAATGGTATCTTGTATCTTTAACAGATACTTATTGTGGTGTCTAAATGGGGTGTCTCTCAATCCGATGGGGGCCCCCAAATGTGGGGCAATGGTCGTGTGGAAGCCAGTGGAAGAATTCACCTGAAGCCGAACAAAGGAAATACACTGAATACACTGCACGGGAGCTGCGGGCAGGACAGCAGAGGAGAGGTTGTCTGCAGTGAGGCAGTGGGTAGGGGTGTTTTTAAAGGGGGAAGATGAGGAGGTATGGTAACCTATGAAATCTTCCCTTTTTTGGGAACTGTCTGTGCCTGCTTGTAAGTTGCCCATTGGTTAGTTAGGGCCTATGGATATTTTGGGGTGGGTCACCTGATGGGCCTGTCTGTATTCAGCCAGGTGGTCACTGTGGCCCTTTCTGCATTCCATTGCTCAAGCCCGTTTGCCTAAAAACGGCCTCTGCACTTCTTATAAGCCACTTGAGATTTTTTCAACCTCATCATCTTTTTTTCCCGTTGCTGCATAACCAGTCACTGTAGTCTTGTAGCTTTTTCAAGCAGGCACAAAGTAATAATGCTCCCTTCATGCCCTGGCTGAGCCTGGGGATTCCAAGTTGATGCCAAGATGGGGGATACTCTGGAATTCTGCTCTATGGCCATGCAAATGCCCCATGGGATGTACTTTGATTAGGGGATATGGGAAATGGAGAGTACATTTTTTCGCTTCCAGTCCCTCTCCTCCAAGTTGGATTGACCTAAGATGTGATTAAACACCTTCTCTGAAGATAATCCTAAAGGATAGCTGCACCAGGTCATCCATACACCCTCATCTAGGCTCTCCTTCCTTCCCCCTTCCATTCTGTTTGTCCCTCACTCCTGCTCCTTGGGACTGTGTTCTCTTACAAAGTAGTAGCTATCTGGGGAACTCAGGTTAAGATAGGATCTTAATTTTCATTTTGCTGATTAAATAGTATGTATTGGGCCATAATTATGAAACGTCCATTCATGTGTTTTGTTTTTATTGAGAGGAGGTAGGATGTTTATTGTTTTCTCCTGAAGAAGTTGGATTTCTTCATACATTCTAAAGAATAATGGTTAGTAAGTTATGTGTTAAGGTTTTTCTTCTTTCTGTTTGTTGCTTGTATTTTCTTTTTACTTTATTCATTTGTTTTCATTGACAGAAATTCTTAATTTTTATTTGGCTGAATTGAGCAAACTTGTTAATCTAAGTAAATTATTTCTTTTTTTAAAAGATTTTATTTATTTGAGAGAGAGAGAATGAGAGAGAGAACATGAGAGGGGGGAGGGTCAGAGGGAGAGGCAGACTCCCTGCCGAGCAGGGAGCCCGATGCGGGACTCGATCCCAGGACTCCAGGATCATGACCTGAGCCGAAGGCGGTAGCTTAACCAACTGAGCCAGCCAGGCGCCCCTAAGTAAATTATTTCTTATCCCCAGGTCAGAAAGGCATAATTCTGTATTTTCTTCTAAAGACTTAAAAGGTTGCTTTTTTTTCCCCCCACATTTACATCTCAGTACATATTTTGCTAGATTTTTTTTCCTCTGAATCTCATAGTAATTGTAATTCTTTAAATTATGCTTTCATCTGTTTCTGGATTATGTTGATCTTATAGAAAGCCAACTTGTTAAATTTTTATTATTTATGATATTTGTAGCACTTCTGGGTTTTCTAAGTTAACAATACTCATCTCTGCTTAATGACATTTTTTTTTTTTTTTTTTACATTCTAGTACACACACACACACACAAATTTCTTTTTCTATTGCACTGGCCAGAATCACCAGCACAATGACTGGAATCAGTGCTTAACTGGCTTTCTTACTTGTTAATGAATTTTAAGAGGATGCTTCTAATATTTTTTATTATAAGGGATGTTGCCTCAAGTGTTTTGGTTGATTCTATTTGTTGGGTTCAGGAAGTTCACTTGTATTCCTGGCTTACTGATTTCTATAATCAAAGGGTGTCAAATTTTATCACATTTTCTGTATTATGAGTTGAATCACTGCTTTTCTCCTTTCATCTACTGTTGTAGAGTATGGTCTTTACATATATTCTAATGTTAAGCTACCATTGTGATCTTCCAATACACTCATTTTGGTTATATTGTATTAGAATTAATTTATTCTCTATACAATATGCTTTTCTAATATTTTGCTTGTGATTTCTTGCATGTACATTCATGAATGAGCTTCCCTAAATGAATTTTGGTGGGGATGAAAATAAAGCAGTAAATTAATTTATAAAGAATCAATTGCAGTATTCTATCTTTCCACTAAACAACAGATTTACTCTTTTTTTGTCTATCAGCAGAAGTTTTTCATGTTATTCAAAGATTTCTCCTTTTAGATCCTAATTTTTTTGCTGTCAAAATAATTCTTTAGCATAGCATGTGCTGTTGTGCTTGCTGATGCTGCTATTACTGTTATGATTTTGTTTGGTTTTGTGTTTCCTACTTTGAAGGGAATTTTTTTTCTTTTTATAACTTATAGATTATTGAAATTAAACTCGGAATCTATTATTTAAGCCTTTTGTAAGCATCTTTTCTTGATTAGTTTGTATTTCTAGGTGTGAAACTGTCATTGGCAAGTGATAATGATTTACTGCTTCTTTCCAGCATCATAAGATATTTTAACTTTGTGTCTTATGTCTACCAGCACTTAAACCAGCTTTCCATAGTGATTTGGGAGGGTTGCATTTGTTTTTATTATTTTTGATATTCATGATTTTTAAAATAATATACTTGAATATATTCCTCTAATTATCCAAGTCAAAACTGAATGATTTCTTTGGGGTTGGGCCTATATAAAACACAAATTGCGATACTCTTTCCCATCCATTTCTTGTTCTATCCACTTTTTGCCATAGATTATATAATGGGTGATTTGAAACTATATTGTTAACATCATCAAAATTCTGAAATTTGCATTCCATCTGGAACTATATTTGCTTAACAACTTGATGTGACAACATAGGATGAACAGAGCATTGTGTAGGCAAAAGTAAATAGCAATGGGCTTAAGTGAATCCCACAAACAAACTAGAAGAAAAAGCAGGGCACCTGTAGGGTAACTTCTGAAGTAGAGCTGCAGACAAGAGAGATGACATCTCCTAAGAACTAATAATCATGTTAAGGAAATGCAATTGTAGCATTCTAAAACAAAACATTTCTGGAACTAAAAAAGAATACCAATGCAGTTTTCTTAATTTCAAAATTCAGTATATAAATTGAAGAAGAGAATAGCCACCTTTGAGAAGCTAACTATTGTCCTGAAGAATTAAGGGAATGAAACACAGTACAAAGTATGAATATACATGATTTGCAGAAAAATTAAAAGGAATAGAGGAACAATGTCAAAGAAAATTTTCTTGGTATGAAAAAGATGCTTGCAGATTCAAAGGACTCACTAACTTTTATGGAGAATTGATGGAAAATGACATGTATTTAGATAAAATTCCTAAATTCAATATGAGAAAAAATTTATAAGTTTTTGGAGAGAAAGACAAGTTACTTAAAAGGAAAAAGAATCAGACTGTCACTAAGATTTCTCATATGCAATCTGGAAAGTTCAGACAGGGAAAAATAGTATGCACAGAAAGTGGAGAAAAAAATGATCGTAACACAGAAAAATCTATACCTAGCTACGATGTAATTCACTTCAAAGGGTGAGCAATGGACATTTCTGGTTATACAGAAAATCATGGAACATATTACCCATCTACCTTATCTCAGGAAACTACTAGAGAGACTATTCTAACCAAGCAACAAATAAATCAGAATAGAACCTTCAAAACAGGGAGTGAGAAATAGGAGAGGAAGCAGTAAAGAGTAAAAAAAAAAAAAACAATGACCTAGCCATATTTGTATCTAATTGGATTTTGATGTCAGGAATGAAGATTTGAAATATAAATACTAAGTAATGAGACCTAGTGGTAATGATTCTTGTAAAGGAGAGAAATGCTGCTGCAAGGAAGAGACTAACCATAGTCAGGTATCAAAAGTACTAAACTATCTCATTAAAACCTAGGAGTGAGTAGAACAGCAAAGGAATCAAGTGATAGCACTGTAAGTAGGAGCAGTGAAGAAAGTGAAGAAAATAAAAATGTTTAAAATGTTTCCTCACACTGGAGTAGGGAGTAAAGTCAAAAAGCATGGTTAGCATTTTCTTTTGGGGTGTGTGTGTGTGTGTATTATTTATATTTAAAAGTTTTATTTAAGTAATCTCTACACCCCACGTGGGGCTCAAACTCACAACCCCGAGATCAAGAGTCACATGCTCTACCAACTGAGCCAACTGGGCATCCCTTCTTTTTGTATATTTTAAGATAAATAGGTGTTTGATTCTGTTAAGTTGTGTTAAGATAAATCAGGTGTTTGATTCTGAGTACAGAAGACAGAAAACTAATACTAGTAGAATGATGAAAAGAGCCAGTATAATATCCAATTAAGAATGGAAAGAAATGGAATTAATAGTAATGTAGCCAATTCAGCAAAAGTTAAGAAAAGAATAAAGAAAGAGAAGAAAAGAATGTATAAACATACATAAAATGAGATGGATGGAACAAAGCCCAGAACATAAATTGTTGAACTCTGGGTATGGGTGATAAATTCTCATATTAAAAGAGAAACTTGAAGTTGGACTGAAAAGCAAGTCCTTAGATGTATTTCATTCTGGACTTAATTTCCTCTTCCATTCATGTGTCTGCCTCTAAACTTATAAAATCATTTTTTGCCTTACTCTTTTTTTTTATGTTTCTGCAACACATTCTTGAATGATAGATTTTCTGGAATAACTTTGTATCATTTTGTTAACCTAATAAATCACTTGGTGGTTTTAATTTTAACATATTTTAATTAAGAAGAATAGAGATATTCACTATTTAGATTTTTACAGGAACTCAGTATTTCTATCAATTTACCTAAATTTTTTTATATCTTTCAAAAAAAATTTAATGAAATTTAGTTTTTTTATGTGTTGTACTTCTCTTGATAAATTTATTTCTTGAGGTATTATATTACGGATTGCTATTTATTTGTCTTAAAATTGCATTTTTTTCTTTTTATTATGGTAAAATATGTATAACATAAAACTTAGAATTTTATCCATTTTTAAGTGTACAGTTCAGTGGTCTTAATTACATTAATTACATTGAACCATCACCACCAGTGGATTGCAACTATCACCACTGATGGATTACTATTTAAAAATTAATATTTTCAGTTATATTTTTGAATGAACTTTTCATTGTATGGGTCAAAATTATTGATTCTATATTAATTTAATAACCAGCAGCCGTATTTCATTTGGTAACTTTTAAGCATTTTTCGTTTGATTCTCATAAATATTCTAAGTATGTAATGAAAATATACAATGTCTCTTTTCCAATACTTAGATTGTTAGGAAGGGCAGTCTCTTCCATGCTGTCTTTCCGCTCCCACTCAGCTGCATGAGAATGGGCCTTGGGTCTGAAACATTCCTTTCCAAGAGATAGAGTCCACAGAACCCATGCCCAGCTTATCACCTTGTGTGGGAATATTTTATCTTGTTTCAGACTCGATGAGTACTCTTTTGTCTCTGCTGAAAGTGTGTGCGTCATATGGCACCTGGCCAACTCCACTGTTATATCTAAGAAGAGGGGACAGGGTTCCCTCCACTGTGGCACCAGAGGTTTGTGCATAGGTGAAATACCTGCATCAGGCCACAGGGAGAGACCTGCTGGCTATGGGGGACTGACACCCACCACTGAAGCTGACTTTGCTCTCTCTCTCCTCTATGTAAGTAAAGGGTTCCATCCAGGGCTTGACTGCAGTGTTTTCCTTGGCAACTCTGATACCAAGGTGCAATGGGCAGAAGTGTTTAGAGTACTCCCCTGGGATTGCATGGTGGTCTACACCTTTGGGATTGATAATTGGTGCATGGTACTCTGGCCAACATAGAGCTCTCCTGCATTTTTGAATTGGCTGCATTTGGTGATATTTGGTGATGATAGTAAGCATTGTCCTCTCGAGCAATTGAAAAACATCCAGGATTCCAACCAAGGTTATTGCCTTTGTTTCATTTGCCCTCATTTCTTTTATAGATTTTCCATTTATTTATAGATCATTGCTTAGACTCCAGTCTTCACATCAATCATCTCTTTCTCTCTCTTTATTTTTTTGCATCTTCAATTTTTTTCCTGACTTACTTTTTGGGAGAACATCTATGCCTTATCCTCTACATCAATCCTAATTTGTACTTTGTAATATGAGTTTTGATTTTGCTTTTCCCCCTTTTGGTTTTCTCATCAGCTTTCCTTATTTTTATTATTGCATTTTTCTCTTAGAGTATTTTCTCAACTTACTGTCTCTTCATCTTAGTCTGTTAAGAATCCTGGTTCCCCTTTGATGGAGAGTAATGTCAGGTGGTGTAACTTAGGGACTTCTTAAAAATATCCGAACTGAGGCCCCTACATAGACCTCCTAAAATCATAATCCATTCCATAAAGTTCCCCAGTTAATTAATATGCACTTTAGAGTTTGAGAAGCACCACCTTCCTATTTTATCCATAGTACATACCATCTTTTAACATATTATGTAACTTACTATTATTTTATTTTCTAGCCTCATTAAGATGAAAACTTCATGAAGGCAGCAATTTTTAAAAGTTTTGTTCACTTATGTATCCCTTTTCCCTAGGATGGCACCTGGTTCATAGTAGATACTCAACAACTATCTGATAAATTAATGAACATTTTTAAATAAGCCATAAAACTCTATTGGTTTTTTTTTTAAAGATCTTATTTATTTGTTTTGAGAGAGAGAATGAGAGCACGTGGGCATGTGAACAGGGGGAGGGTCAGAGGGAGAGAGAGAATCTCAAGCGGACTCCATGCTGAGTGCAGATCCTGACTTGGGGTTGATCTCACAACCCTGAGATCATGACCTGAGCCGAAATCAAGAGTTGGATGCTTAACTGACTGAGGCACCCAGGTGCCCCCTAAAACTCTATTTTTTATAAATATAATTATCTTTATTTCTCATGCTTTCCGTGTAAGATGTGGGGGAGGAAAAATTATTTTTCCTCTACCCCTTCTAGGTTCTTGGCTCAGATGCCCCTTATAATAAAAGACAGATTAACAGGAGAAAGAGAAATAGAAGTTCAAAAACATATATACCTCCTATATACATGGGAGAGCCCGGGGAAAACCGAGTTAAGTCCCTGAAATGGTCCAAGTATCACCTTAAATACTATCTCTAGCTAAAGAGAAAAGATATGTGTTTGGAGGGGGGGTTCAGATGGGAGGTTACCAGGAAAAGCACAATAAACAAAGGTAAGGTTGTTATGCAGATTTAAATCTTTGCCTTTTAGGTAGAGAATGGGGTAGATGGCAGAGCAGTAGGAGAACCCTAGGCTCCCCTTGTCCCACGAACACAACTAGATAACTATGAAATCATGCTAAATACCCCAGAAATCAACCTAAATCCTTGCCTTTTCCATTGATAAGGTTTCTGGAGATTTAGAGTCATCCTTTCTTCCTATTACAGAGAAAGACATAGCCTTATAAGTGATTTCCTTTATAAATGTAAATGTCTCTTACAAAAGGGTAACTTCTCAGTTTACAGAGCTTTTCCATTGTCTAATATATCTTAAAAGTAATCAGCCTAAAATAATCCTTTTGCCAAAGAGGCATACTTTGGTGTGGTATATTCTGCCTCCCTTCAAAGCCTACTTGAAATAGATATCGATAAAATAGAGGGGCACCTGGCTGGCTCAGTTGGTAGAGTCTTGATCTCAGGGTTGTGAGTTCAAGCCCCACGTTGGGCTTGGAGCCTACTTAAATAAAATAAAATAAAGTAAAATATAATTAATACTGTATTCAATGGCAAACCAGTTATCAAAATACTCCATTTACCTAAACTTTGACTTCAAATTCATCATTAAGTTCTATGGGTTTTATATTTAGAATATTTCTTGAGTGTGGTCACTTTCTACAAAGACACCTCTAATGCTACCACTTTAGTCAAGCCATCATCAATTCCCACAGGAAGTATTGTCATAGTCCCCTACCTAATCTCCCTTGGTCAGTCTTTGCCATGGATAATTATTCTCCATATGGAAATAAGAATGATCATACCTGATCATGTCTCTTTCCTGATCAAAACCTTGGAATTGTTTCCCACCCACTTACAATTAAAACTCTTTACCTCGACCTACTAAGATGTATCTCCTGCCTCATTTTTCAACCTCACTTTTTGATCTATGATAGTGTATTTTATAGTAAGAAATTTGTATTTGATCTTTGTCTCTGTTTCTGGCCCAGAGCTCCTAAAACCCTTGAAATTTCTTGTGATGAGAGCCAGAAAGGTGTCTTTTGTTGTGTTAATGAAGTGACTTTTGGACCAGCACCTAAGGATAGGGGCGGGTTGCCAGGAGAGCCAACCTTGTGATTAGAGGGTTGGAACTTAGAGTCCAGGGAGGGGAGAGTGGCTGGAGATTGAACTTCCAATGGCCATTGATCTAATCAATCATGCCTTTGTAATGAAGCCTCTCTAAAAACCCAAAGGACAGTATTCAGAGAGCTTTCAGGTTGCTGAGCATGTGGAGACTGAGGGAGAGTGGTGCACTGTAGGTAGCATGGAAGCTCCTTCCCTTTACCCCATATTTTGCCCTGTGTATCTCTTCTATCTGGCCATTCCTGAGTTATATCCTTTTATTATAAACTAGTGATCTATTAAGTAAAAGGTTTCTCTGAGTTCTGTCAACTGCTCTAGCAAATTAATTGGACCAAGGAGTGGGTCATGGGAACCTCTGACCTATAGAGCCAGTCATTCAGAAGCATAGGTGACAGCCTGGACTTGTGACTGGCATCTCAAGTCCAAGGAGGGAGGGGGTGTGTGTCATTGGAACTTTTAATCTATAGCCAGTTGGTCAGAAACACAGGTGATAATCTGGGTTTATGATTGGTATCTGAAGTGGAGGGGGAGGCAGTCTTATAGGACTGAACCCATAAAATGTAGGATCTGATGCTCTCTTCAGGTGGGCAGTGTCTGAACTGAGTTTAATTCTAGAACACCCAGCTGGTGTCTGGAGAATTGTTGGTGGTGTGGGAGGAACCCCCCTTCCTCCATGGTGGAATTGGGTGCAGAACCCTTTATCGCCTCTCTCCTTTGCTCACTCCACTCAAGCCACAATGGCCTTCTTGCCCATTTGTCATTGCTTATTGGTCAGTCATGCCAAGCTAATTCCAACTAGGAGTTTTACCACTTGATGTTCCCTCTTCTTCGTATTCTTTCCCTCAGTCTGCACGTGGCTTGCTCCTTCCCATTCCTGAAGTTTCTGCTCAAATGTCACATCTTCAGAGAATCCTTCACTGACCATATCTCTACCACATCCTATTCTTTATCTCTTCATATGACTAATAAACAACTGAAATTATTTGTTTACATTGCAATGTAAGCTCCAGAAAAGCTGAAATACCATATATCTTGTTCACAATTACATCTCTGATATCTAGAGTAGTACCTAACATATAATAGGCACTTGGTAAAAAACAAACAAACAAACAAAAACCATATTAAATAAATGGTAAAAGGATGAATGAATGAAGTTATATAAGAATTAAATATCTTTATAGAATATGTCAGATATGATTCCATGCAGTTTATCTGCTAAATTATGGAAGATCATACTTTCTGTATAAATACCTGTCCATACCCAGTTGAAGGTAATTGTGTCAAACCTATACACAAGAACAGCAGCGTAAGATTTTACTACCCTTATTTCTAGGTTCTGTTTCCTGTTTTCTTAACCCTAGCAAACAATATCCTCTTCCATAGTCCTCGATTTACTACCTTGCACATAATCAGTTTGAGTCACCTAGGAGACTTCTGTTCTCCCACTGTCCCTTCCTGTCAAAGTAAGACTGTTGTTTACATCTTCTGATTGAGATATGATGCCTATTTTTATGAAAAAATTTATTCATTGGTTTGCCTTTGCTAGATATTTGTTCATTATTTTTATTTTGCATATAAGACTTGGCTCAGTAAAAATATTTTAGGCAATAAAAACAATGAGAGGCCTTCTTTCAGATCCAACATGTAAAGAGGTTAGAAGTCTTCATTCCAAACCTTACTACAAGAAAAATGTGAACAAACTGAAAACCAGTTTTTCTTGGCCTCATCAGAGAAATACCACAGGGAAAACTTCCATCAACAAACTGGAGGCACAAGCATATCAAAAGATTCAAAGTCAAGCTCTACTTACCTAGAGCAGAAGTCACTAGAGCCTTAAAATGCTGGGAACACATAAGTGCCAATTTTGAGGAACTGCTGGAGGCTGAGTATAGATCGGTTTGAGAGGGAGAAAGTCCCAGGGATTATAGTCTTGGGGACTTCCCATATTTTTATAGATTTGACCTGTCAGAATCCCACTAGGTTTTCACAGTAGAAATCCAAGTTAGATACATTCTGGGCTATGGAAAGGGTAGGGGGAGAATAATCAGAGTGACACAATGGGGGGTTTAGGACAGGCTGCCTGAAAATATGCTACTTTGACATATGGATTATTTTGAATTAAAATTATATGAGGAACAGCTAATGTAAGAAGGACACTCTGACCGTTCTTTGTTTCCCTAAAAGCAGGAAATAAATCCCCCATATGAAAGGTACCTGCCCTGTACCAGGAGAAAAGGAGACCCCCTAATTGCCAGAGATAGGGAATTCAAAGCCAAGAAAGCTATGTAAAACCTTGTTACTTATTTACCAGTTTACTATCCCAAGGCCAAACTTGTTTGGCTTGCCAGTTCTTTACAAATTTGTTTCCTTGTCAAAAAGGTATAAAAACTGCCTGCTTTGGTCACTTCTTTGGGTCCCGTATCTGTGAGTTTCCCATACATAAAAATTTTTTTTCCTCCTAATCTATCTTATGTCAATTTAATTATGAGACCAAGCAAAAGAATCAGGAGGAATAGATGGAAAATTTCCCTTCCCCAACACATACTTGAAAGCATTCTCCATTAAAAAAGCCTACTCTCTAAAGTAAAAGACTTTTAAGGACCTTATCCCAGATGGGGGGCATTGTATGTCTTTCACTCTAGCCCCTTCTAGACTTCTTGTCTCACCTACGGGGAGCGTAAAAGCTATACCACCAAGAAACACTTAGAAGGAACACATCCCAGAGACTCAGTCCCACTAAATGAGGGAGATTTATTTATTTATTTTTATTTTTTTAGATTTTATTTTATTTATTAGAGAGAGAGAGAGACAGCGACAGAGAGCATGAGTGGGGAGGAGAGGGAGAAACAGACTCCCCACGAGCAGGGAGCCCAACATAGGGCTGGATCCCAGGACCCTGAGATCATGACCTGAATCTGAAGGCTGACGCCACACAGGTGCCCTAAATTTTAATCATACTATAGAACACTTCTCCTCTCCCATGCCTTGTGATCATACTGACAGAGCTCCAATATAGTAATAGTGGATTACCAATAAGAAAGTTGCAAGATGCAGATTCTATCTGAGGAGGAGTTATTAAGGAAACTCTAAAGTCAAACAGAAAGTAAAAAAACAAGGGCATTTAGAGGAATTTTAGCCTCTGGTATCTTTGACTCATATTAAACACAGCCTGATTCATAGGTTGATATGTATCCATATACTAAAGTTCTGCTTACCTCAGTTCCTATTATCTGATATAACGTGTCTGGCTAGCAAAAAGAATTACAAGGTATGCCAAGAGACAGGGACCAAATAACATAATCTGAAGAGACAAAGGAAGCATTAGCACTAGAATCACATATGACACATAGTTAGAATGATCAGATTGGGAATTTAAATAACTGATTAATATGTTGAGCACCCTAATGAAAACACTAGACATCATACAAAAAAAAAAAAAAAAGATGGGTAATATAAGCACAGAGATGGAAACTAAGAAATAATCAGAAGGAAATATAAAAAATAAAAACACTGTTCAGAAATGAAGACTATCTTTGATGGGCTCATCATTATAATGGACATGCCTAAGGAAAGAATCAGTGATCTTGAGGATAATTCAGTAGTACTTGCCAAACTAAAATGCAAAGAGAAAAAATAATTTTAAAAAAGAATACCCAAGAACTATAGGGGAATTTCTCCTGGTGTAACATAATTTTATGCATAATTTTAATATCAGAAGATGAAAGAAGAAATTTTTGAAGTTTAACAGCTGAGAAATTTTGAAATTAATGACAGACACCAACTTTCCCATCCTCAAAAGTACCCTGCATTACATTAGTTTAAAATATATATTGGAAATCCTAGCACAGCTACCAAAAAAAAAAAAAAAAAACTGTTAGAAGAAGTATAATGGATATACTAAGAGAGGAGATAAAATGGGGTTATATAAAAGGCTCATTTAAAACCAGGCAAGGCAGGGGATGGGGGTATAAAAGAAATGAAAAAAGATGCAGTGAATGGAAAAGTTATAAACATGGTAGATATTAATCCAACTATATGAGTAATTACTTAAAATCTTACTCATCTAAATATGCCAATTAAAAAAACATTCTCAGAGTGGATAAAAAGAAAAGATACAACTGTATGTTGTCTACAGGTATTTTATTTAAAATATAAAGATTCAGGTAAGTTAATGGAATGGAGACATATATACCATTTGAACACTTATCAAAAGAAAGCTGGAGCAGCTATATTAATTTCAAACAAAGTAAACTTCAGATCAAGAAAAATGATCAGAGATAAAGAGTTAGCTTACATAATGACAGAGGGGTCAGTTCTCAAAGAAGACCTAACCTGAAATGTGAATGCACCTTACAAGAGAGTGCAAAAATATGTGATATAAAAACTGATAGAACTAAAAGGAGAAACAAACAAATCCACTATTAAAGTTGGAGGCTTCAACACCCTTCTTACAATAATTGATAGGTCAGGTAGACAGAAAATCAGTACAAATATAGTTGACCTGAATATCACCAAAAATTCACTTAATCTGATATTTATAGGATACTCCATCTAACAACAGCAGAATACACATTTTTCTTAAGCTGACTTGGAACATTTACTAAGATGAACCACATTCTGGGTCATAAAACTTCCCTTAAGAAATTTAAAAGAATAGAAATCACATAGAGTATATGCTCAGACTACAGTGTAATTAAAATAGAATTCTTTAACAGAAGATAACTGGAAAATGCCCAATTACTTGGAAATTAAACAACATGCTTCTAAATAACACATGGCTCAAAGAAGATGTATCAAGAGAAATTTAAACATATTTTGAACTAAATGAAAATTCAATTTGTGGGATGCAGTGAAAGCTGAACTTAGATACTCTGCCCTCCCCCTCCCCCCCCCCCCCCAGATGGAAACTTACTTCTAACTCCATAGGTGTGGGCTAAGTATAGTGTGTTCCTTTCAAACTTAAGTACAATATGGAAAGGGGAGGAAAAGAGTAATTATTCAGTGGAGAAACCTCAGCAACACCACCTCAACCAGGCAGTCAAGGTTAACATCAATGGTGATAAGTCATGTTGATATGAAGAAAATGACCTTTTATCTTCAGGGTCTTTCTCCCCCAAACATGTAACTCCAGTCTAATCATGAGAAACACATCACACAAATCCCGAATGAATGAAATTCTACGAAATACCTGACCAATAATCTTGAAACTGTCAAGGTAATAAAAAATGAGAAATATCTGAAAAACTATCACAGCTGAGAAGAACCTAAAGAGATGACTAAATGTAATCTGACACCCTGGAGCAAAAACAAAAAACAAAAACAAAAAACAATGTGAGGTCAAAGGAAATCTGAAAGATTAAAGGACTTTTGTTTATAATAATAATGGGTCACCGTTGGTTAATGAGTTGTAACAAATACACTGCACTAATGTCACCCAAAATGCAATAGGAGAGACTGGATGTGTGGTATGTGAGAAATCTGTAATTTTTGACAAATCAAAAACTGTTCTAAAATTTTAAAAAATTATTTATTTATTTATTTTTAAAGATTTTATTTACTTATTTGACAGAGACACAGTAAGAGAGAGGGAACACACGCAGGGGGTAGTAGGAGAAGGAGAAGCAGGCTTCCCGCTGATCAGGGAGCCCGATGTGGGGCTCGATCCCAGGAGCCTGGGATCCTGACCTGAGCTGAAGGCAGACACTTAACAACTGAGCCACCCAGCCACCCCCCCCCC
>NW_023270158.1:11307251-11459860 GCF_011800145.1 Mirounga leonina
CTCTCAAATAAATAAATAAAATCTTAAAAAAAAAAAAAAAGCAGTGGGGAATTGTTTCCATGTGTAGGTAAGTCCTGACTTTATCCTCTCAGGATAATGAAGTTCTGTAGTCCCCATTTCCACATAAACTCTCTACTCATTTTGAGTTTAATAGGAAGTTGAACAGCTGAAGCCCTATTTTAGGAGGCTCTGTGACTAAAGAGGATTATAAACATCTCCTTCAGGGACCTGGAGTGTGTCCTGCTTTTAACCCAGGTCTGCTCAGCCAAAGCTCTTCTCTGCACTGTCCATCTCACCTCGTCTTCCTGTCACATAACAACTCAAATATATATGGAATTATTAGCACAGTATTTTCCTTGTATATAAGGGAAACTAATGCGCACATCAATTTTTATCTATGAAAGGCAAAAATAGGATGTAAGTACAAGAATGAGAAGAAAAAACTGCAAAGTTGTTTTCCTCTTCTTGAGTCATTTGCTGGTTGCCTGGCAGCCCACACTGGTTGGGGTATTCTGCCCTTTTAATGGGTCATCAAAGGAGGTAGTTGGTTGTTCATGGCTTCTCCAAAAGACCTTGGGGGTGTAACTGTGCTGTACACGTGACAGGCTGTCTTGTACTGCCCTTCTTAGCACTTCCATCTTAGCTATTCCAAGTCTACATCTTTGCCCTTCCAGAATTTTTCTCCCTTCTCTGTCCCAGCACAACTTTGTGTTTCCTTTCCCTCAAGCCTGAAACCCCATTTCCTTCTTAAGACATTGTAGTCATCAATTCAGGTAGTTGTGTTCCGTCTTCCTATCATCATCCAACTTTCCTGACATCCTGAAGCATTTTTGTATGCCTCCTTTATTTCTTTGCAAATTATTGCAGTGCATACTCTTACTTAATAACAGTTACTGTGCTGCAGAAAGTTGCAGCTTCAAGTATTAGTTCTGTCCACTTCCCACTCATTAGAAGGAGAGTCCTCTATATGTCATTTCCACATGAATCCTGTGTGTAAAAATACTAGCATTGGTATCACATTGAAGGTCTCGGAGCATAATTCTAAGAGTCCATATTTATTCTTTTACACCTTGAGAAGATCCTGATTTTACATGGTTATTTAATTACAGGTAGATTTTTCTTTGAACCAGAGCAAGCTGAACTAACGATTTCTCCTTGGAGTAGAAGTTATGGTTGTTGATGTGCTAATGATCCCATTTCCTCTTCCTCAAGGAGGGAAGGAAGACTGTGCATGTGTGCATTTGTGTGTGTGCATGTATGCACATTTATTCTTGTTTAATTTACAATGACTGCTTCCAGTCTGGGATTTTGATTCTTTCTTGCTGGATTTTTGTTGTCTCTGTTTTGAATTTTTCAAAAGTGCTTTGCCCCTCTTAAATGTTAGTTGTATGTTCCTGTTATCTCCTGATTTTCCAGATACTGATTTGTTTTTTGCCAAGGCAGAAAGTCATGATCATTTATGCTCTAGGGTTCTTCTTTAGGCTTTTCTAAGTTAAAAAAAAAAATGAAATTATAAGCAGTATAAATGTGTTGTCAATTTTAAGATTTCACTGTCCATTCTGGAAAAGGACAGTTGTGTGACATTTTATGGTCAAATTTAAAAAGAAAAAAGATGTTCAGAAGCACCATACAGATGGAAATATTCTGTAATCCACATCTTCCACTGTGGTAGCCATTATGCATCCATAGCTACTGAGCCTGTAAGATGTGGCTAGTGCAACTGGGGAATTGAAGTTTGAACTTTACTTAGTTTTTTGTTTGTTTACTTTATTTGGTTTTAATTAATTTAAATTTGAGTGGACATAGCCACATGTGGACATCACAGCTCTGAGGCTGGCAAGTACTCTTGTGTAACTTTATTGTGTGCTTTATTACATTTTAGTATGGCATGATTTAGTTCCTTCATCCAGAAAACAAATTGAAAACAGTAAACAAAACAAAACAACAACTGTGAATTGTTGTTGTTAATGTATGGTTGACTGCCTTCCAAAGACAGGATATATCAATGCACATACAATAACTTTCTTCAAAATAATTTAACTACTGTGTCATCTGTCATAAATGATAATGCTGTTTACTAGTTGTATTAGTTTACTATTGTTGCTCTAACAAATATCAAAAACTTAGTGGTGTGAAACAACATAGATTTGTTATTCTATAGTTTTGGAAGTCTGAAGTCTGAAATCAGTTTCACTGGGCTAAAATGAAGATGCTGGCAGACCTGAAGTCCATCTGGAAACTTTAGGGGAAAATCCATTTCCTTGTCTTTTCCAGCTACTAGAAGCCATCACACTTACTGACTCGTGGCCCTTTCCTCCATCTTCAAAACCAGAAGTGTAGCATCTTTTCACCTCTCTAACCTCTGCTTCCATCCTTACACTTTCTCTTCTGACTCTCTTCCTCCTGCCTCCCTCTTATAAGGATACTTGTGGTTAGATTGAACCCTAGAATAATCTCCCCCGTCAAGATCCTCAATCACATCTTCAAAGTCCTTTTTGCCATTTAAGGTACCATATTTACAAATATGGAGTATCAGGATATCTTTCAGGGACCATTATTCTGTCTTCCACACTAGTATAGTAAACAATTTGCCTAGGAGGTGATTGATAATGGATTTTGAGGTTGAATTTTGAAAAGCGATTGTTTCTAGGGTTGCCCGTGACTAAAATTTATGCTATGGTGGACATGACCCAAATAGCTATTCTGGTCTGTTATCTCACCACATCTAGAAATGCTCCCTAGGTCTCTGCACTGACATTTAGGACTTTCCTCAGAGTATGAAAACCCAGGTCCTGAGAGTAATATCTGGACACACACCTCACTGATGAGAAAACTCTGTATCTCTACTAATGAGAATCATATTTCCAGGAATAAACTATAAATGTTCTAGTACGTTATGATAGAGTAGGCTGGCAGATACTTCTTCCCATGATTTCTACCTCAAGTATACTTAAAGACTTCGGAGAGGCTTCTGCCCTGTATTTGTCCGTATCTGGTATTTTAAACGTTCATGTGACATGTGAACTAGTATTTTTAATGTCAGTGGAGAAGGGAGAAGCAGAGGGAGAAAGGGATGGATGGCCACACTGGATTTTATTAAACTCTATACGTTTAACACTATTTAGAGATTTTTGAGGTGGGTGGGTGCCCTTAAATTTGAAACGAGTTACATCAGATTGTAACATGCTAAAAACTGTGAGAGAAGCAGCTTCCCACAGGTAAATGTGTAAATACAGTTCAGATATATGTAGGATAGGGATGGATGTAGACAGCATGTCCTCATTTTTCATTTCTGAGCTTCCTTCAGTGATCATGTCCTCGGACTGAGTTTGATGCCAAGTGTATTTACCTCATGTTAGTGTATTTTACTGCACATTATAACTGATTGTTTACCTGTACTTCTTAAGTAAACCCAAATCCCCTCCTAAAGTAGTTTCTTTTCCTTTCTCCTGCATATCAGTAAATGTAACTTCTACTGCCTTGTCACTTAAGTCAGAAACCTAGAAGGTCTGAGGCCATTCTCTCCCCCTCATCAATACTTACCATACATCACTAAATACAAGTAATACTATCTTTGATATGTCTCTAAAACACATCTACTTCTTCCCATTCCCACTGTCACTTCTCTAGTAAAGTTAACTATTCCTGAAATTATTAAAACAGTCTCTAACTAATCTCCTATTGCCTCCCTCACGTGATCTTCCAACACCGCAAATTCATCCTAATCTTAGCCCCATCCCCACCCCCACCCCCCAGAAAGTTTCTTAAATCATTCTCCTTTCCTTTTACGGAAAAAAACCCCCACATTATTTAAAGGTTTACAAGGCCAAATTAGTTTTCACTAATTTCTCTACCCAGACTCTTGCTTTTTTTTTCATTGTGATAGCTGAAAGAAAATATAATGCAATGACTCGAGACTTCAGGGCTCTGGAATTAGAATTCTTGTTCATCTCAGTACAAGTCTGTGTGATTTGACAAGCTGCTTCCTTTCTGTGATTCAGGTATATCATCTGTTAAATTAGGATGATAATAATATCTTCTCAATTGACTCATGAGAATGCATAAAAAGGGCCTCATTATTGTGTCTCATGTACTTTTAAATGCTCAATTAATTATGTTATAATTTTTAATATTATTATTCATAGTTACAGGTGTTTTAGTGTGCGTTCCTCCAGAATTGAGCTTGAAATAAGGATTCAAATGTAAATACTTTATTTGGGAGGTAATCCCACCCAGTGACCAAGTGGAGAATAGAGAACTCAAATAGGGAAGGGAAGGAAGCCATTAAAAAGTGTGTTAATAGGGGCGCCTGGGTGGCTCAGTCATTAAGCGTCTGCCTTCGGCTCGGGTCATGATCCCAGGGTCCTGGGATCGAGCCCCGCATCAGGCTCCCTGCCCTGTGGGAGGCCTGCTTCTCCCTCTCCCACTCCCCCTGCTTGTGTTCCCTCTCTCACTGTGTCTCTCTCTGTCAAATAAATACAATCTTAAAAAAAAAAAAGTGTGTTAATTAGCTTGTCACCATTATAGGGAACTGAGGCTCAATCTCAGTGTGAATACTGTAAGATTTTGTTGAATATGCCTCATGGTGAGTACACCCAAGGAATAAGGAATTCAGGTCTTAGTCTCCACCTTGCATCTAGTATTTTTTCAGGGGTGCTTTCAGGGACTTCAACAACCCAGCTCCTCACACAGGTCAAAGATACTCCTCTAGTCCAAGAAAGCTGTCAGGCACAGAGTTATAGGCACTTGAAATGGGAAGTTGTATGACACGTACATGATCTAGCAGTCAGGGATTATGTAGCAGACAGTATCTGCTACAACAGGTAAGATAACTGAGGCTCAGTGAGGTGAAATGACTAGTCCAAGATCATTGCTAGAATATGTTTGAGTCAGGATTTGAACCCAGGGACATCACACTCCAAAGCACTTGGAGTTTTCACTAAATGATGGTGATGATCAGGTTAGAAGTAGAGACTACATGACTAAATATGAGGGAACCAGTGAAAGAGGTTGAAGAGGACTAAAGACAGTGAGCCAGGCTGGTCACTATAACTCAGTAGTCTCCCACTGTTGGAAGCAGAGATTCATGAAAATATCCTAATCTATCAATTTACCATTTAGTAAATACTTACTGGTGGGGAGCATTACGTTAGAGTATAGTGTATTTTAGTATAAATTATATATCATAAAATATACTTTATATTAAGGTCATAATTTGGTTTATTTTTTAAGATTTTTTAAATTTATTTATTTGACAGAGAGACAGCAAGAGAGGGAACACAAGCAGGGAGGGTGGAGGAGGGAGAAGCAGGCTCCCCGCTGAGCAGAAAGCCCGATATGAGGCTCCATCCCAGGACTCTGGGATCATGACCTGAGCTGAAGGCAACCGCTTAACTGACTGAGCCACCGAGGCACCCCTAAGGTCATAATTTGAGTCAGGAAGTATGACTTTAGAATTTGTTCTCCTAGACTAAATTGCTTTTTATACTCCAAGTATTTAAGATTTCACATTAAGAGTCAGACCTGATTCTGAATTTTGATTGTGCCTCTAATTAAATACATACCCTTTGGGAAAATTACTTGGTCTATCAATTCCTTAATTTAATTTTACATAAATGAATCTCATATAAGTACCTACCTCATATGGTAGGTGTAATAACTAATGTAAGGATTCATTGAAAGTGATTAGTATAAAGAACATGAAAAATAGACTTAAGAAAAATCACACCAAATATATCTGTAAACAGCAGATCTAAAAGGGAGAAAATAAGGCAGGCATGAAGAATAAGACACTGCAGAGCAAACAGGCAAGATTCCCAAAATTCTGAAGGAGAAAAAAAAAATTCTAATACAGTAGAGGACAGATATCCTGAAATAAAGGGAGACTTGAATTTGTAGTTTAAAACAT
The DNA here is from genome assembly GCF_011800145.1 of Mirounga leonina. Lineage (NCBI taxonomy): Eukaryota > Metazoa > Chordata > Mammalia > Carnivora > Phocidae > Mirounga > Mirounga leonina. The sequence continues at coordinate 11,313,160 of NW_023270158.1, forward strand.
CAGCATGTTTCGTGTTCCAGAAATAATGAACAGATTAAGGCATAAATATATTCTGTAAAAATGTCTATAATTGCAGGATAAAGAGAAATTCTTAAAGCATCCTTTTAGAGAAGCAAGGGGAAATATATCAGGTTTGCCTTTGAATTCTGGCTGTATCACTAAAGATAAGTGGGACTGTATTAGTTTAAATAATTTCTGCCTGCAAATTACAAGAACTGTCAATTAGTTATAAACAATAAAGAAAATACATAAAATGATAGGAAGTCCATAGATAAATTGGCTTACTCATTGGTTCACTACTCTCATTGAAGACCCACATAATTTCGAATATTCTTCTTTGCCGTTCTCATTGTTGGCTTAATTATTGTTTTAAATGCAAAATGGCTGCATGTTGATGAGTATACAGACATGATGATATTCAGAGGAATATAAAAGACTTTCTATTATTGGCATTCTATCTTAGTAGTGAAAAAAAACTTTCCTAGGAGTCATCAGTAAATTCCATTTATGAATTATTACTTATAGTTGATTCACATGCTGAATCCTGAACCAGTACCTGACAATGAGGATAAGATAAGCATAGAACCATATGGAACTCAGGATAAGATCAGCATCCCCTGAGTCATTTATGGGGGACAGAGGAAGGAAGATTGAGATAACTGATAACAGGGTTGAGAAGAAAAGAGAGTAATGGATCTTAGGAAGGCAGCTGATAATGTACACTGCAAAGACAGTGGATTAAGAGGAGCAAATCCTAAATAAATTAGAAGGAAAAATGCTGTGACTACTACATGAAAATAAAATTACAGACCAATACCACTTACGAATATCAATGCAAAAATCATCAACAGAATACAAGCAAGCCAAATTCAACAGCACATTAACAGAATTACATACTGTGACCCAGTGGGATTTATTCCTAGAATGCAAGGATGGTACAACACATGAAAATCAATCAACGTAATGCACCACATTCACAGAATTAAGGAGAAACCATGTGATCATCTCCATTGATGCAAAAAAAGCATTTGACAAAATTGAATACCCTTTTATGATAAAAACATTCAATAGCTAGAAATACAAGAAAACTACTTCAGCGTAATACAGGGCATATATGAAGAACCCACAGCTAACATCATACTCATTGGTGAGAGACAGAATGCTTTTCTGTCAAGATCAGGAACTGGACAGGGATGCCTGCTTTTACCAATTATATTCAACAATGTATTGAGTGTTACAGTCAGAATCAGGCAAGAAAAATAAATAAAATGCATCCATTGGGAAGGAAGGAGTAAAATTATTTGTTTGCAGATGACATGATCTTATATGTAGAAAACCCTGAAGATTACACACACACACACACACACACAACTGTTAAAACTAATAAATAAATTCAGGCAGCTTGCTGGACACAAAGTGAACATACAACATTCAGTTTCATTTCCATACACTAACAGTAAAAAATACAAAAAGGAAATTAAGAAAACTGTTTCATTTACAGTAGCCTCAAAAGAAAAAACGATTTAAGAATAAACTTAATCAGGGAGGTGAAAGACTTGTACACTGAAAACCAAAGCTGAGGTACCTGGGTGACTCAGTCAATTAAGCGTCCAACTCTGGGTTTCAGCTCAGGTCATGATCTCAGGGTCATGAGATCAAGCCCCATGGTGGCTCCATGCTCTGCAAGGAGTCTGCTTGGAATTCTTTCCCTCCTCTCCCTCCCTCTGTGCCCCTCCCCCCACTGGCATGCTCTCTCTCCCTCTCAAATAAATAAAATCTTAAAAAAAAAAACTACAAAGCTACACTGCTGAAAGATATTAAAGAAGACACAAAGAGATAAAAAGACATCTTGTGTTCATGGATTGGAAGATTTAGCAATGTTAAGTTGTCAGTATTATCCCATGCACTCTAGATTTAATATAATCCTTATCAATATCCCAATGACTTTTTCTGCAGAAAGAGAAAACTCCATCTTAAAATTCATATGGAATAACAAGAGATCACAAATGGCCAAAACAATCTTGAAAAAGAACAAAGTTGGTAGTTTCCCACTTCCAGATTTCAAAACTTATTGCAAAGCTACAGTAATCAAAACAACGTGGTACTGGCGTAAAGACAGACATAACGATCTACAGAATAGAATAGAGAGCCCAGAAATAAACTGTCACGTACACAGTAAAATGATTTTTAACAAGGTTGCCAAGACCAGTAATGGGGAAAGGACAGTCTTTCCAACAGATAGTGTTGGGAAAACTGTATATCTACCTAAAAAAAACCAAAAACCAAAAAACAAACTGAGGTCAGACTCTTAATCCATATACAAAAAAATTAACTCAAAATTGATCAAAGATCTAAATATAAGAGCTAAAACAATGAAACTCAGAGGGAGCATAGGGGGAAATTTTCCATGACATGGAATTGGCAATTATTTCTGGGATATCACATCAAGAGCACAAACAGTAAAAGAAATTGGATTTCATCAAGATTGATTAAAGAAAAAAACAACTTTTATACATCACAGGAAAAGACAAAAAAGTGAAAAGGCAACCCATGGAATAGAAGAAAATCTCTGCAAATCATATAGCTGATAAAGGATTAATATCTAGAATATTTAAAGAACTCTTAAAATTCAACAACAGCAACAACAAAAAACCCAACCCAATAGATAAATGAGCAAATGGCTTGAATAGACATTTCTCCAAAAAAGATATACAGAAGGCTAATAAATACATGAAAAGATGCTCAACATTACTAACCATTAGGGAAATCCAGATGAAAACCACAATGAGATACCACTTCACACACATTAGGATGATGGTTATCAAAAGCAGAAAATAACAAGTATTTGGAATCATGTGGATGAAATGGAACTACTATGCATTGCTGTTAGAAATATTAAATTGTACAGGTGCTATAGAAAATGGTATGGTGATTCCTCAAGAAGTTAAACATGGAATTTCCACATGGTTTAGCAATTCTACTTCTGAGAATTCCTTATTAAAGAAGGAACTCAAATATTTGTACACTCATGTTTATAACAGCATTATTCACAATAGCCAAAAGGTGGACATATGCCATCTAAGTGTCCTTGGATGGATGAACACATAAAACAAGGTACATATATGGGCAGTGGAATATTATTCTGCCTTAAAAAGGAAGACAATTCTGACATATGCCACAACTTGGGTGAATCTTGTACACATTATTCTCATTGAAATAAGCCAGTCACAGCAGGGCAAATGTCATACGATTCCTTTTAAAGGGAGTACCTAGTGGTTGAATAAGGATTAAAACTATTCCTAAATTACTGTGTAGGCTTAATGCAATAGCAGTACAAATCTATTAATTTTGTTTTAATTATTGATAACACAATTCTAAAGTTTTTCTGGAAAAAAACCCACCAAAAAATATCTGAGTTTTTGAAAAGGAATAAAATGTGGTGAAATTTTCGTATCAATTATTATAATTGCCTGTAAAGCTATAGTATTTAAAAGAGTTTGGCACTAGAGGCACCTGGCTGTTAAGCGTCTGACTTCTGCTCAGGTCATGATCTCAGGGGCCTGGGATTGAGCCTGGTCTCAGGCTCTGCCCTCAGCGAGGAGTCATCTTCTCCCTCTCCCTCTGTCTCTGCCCCACAACTCCTGCTCCTCCCCTCCCCCAAATAAATAAAATAAAACAAAATAAAATAAAATCATTTAAAAAAGAGTTTGGCACTAATTCCATAACCAAATTAAGAGAACCCAGAGATATATCTGGGCATATATAAATAACTATATGGTTTTTTAAAAAGATTTTATTTAATTTATTTGAGAGAGAGAGAGAGGGTGCAGGGGGGATGGAGCAGAGGGAGAGGGATAAGCAGACTCTGCACTGAGCATGAGCTTCATGCAGGGCTCAATCTCACAACCCCAAGATCACAACCTGAGCTGGAATCAAGAGTCAGGTGCTCAATCGACAGAGCCACCCAGGCACTCCAACTATATGTTGTTTTTTTTTTTTTTAAGATTTTGTTGGGTCCCCTGGGTGACTAAGTCAGTTAAGCGTCTGCCTTCGGCTCAGGTCATGATCCCAGGGTCCTGGGATTGAGTCCCGTGTTGGGCTCCTTGCTCCACAGGGGAGCCTGCTTCTCCCTCTGCCTGCCACTCCCTTTGCTTGTGCGCGTGCACACACGCTCTCTCTCTCTGTCAAGTAAATAAATAAATAAATAAATAAAACCTTTAAAAAAAAGATTTTGTTTATTCAGTTTTAGAGAGACGGGGAGGGGCGGGGCGGGGGAGGGAGAGGTACAAGCAGACTCTGGTACAGAGCCTGACATGGGGCTGGATCTTACAACCCTGAGATCATGACTTGAGCTGATATCAAGAGTCTGACACTTAACTGACTGAGGAACCCAGGTATCCCTCCACATATATGGTTTTAAAAATAAGTTATGACCAGTAATGAAAGTGAATTATTATTGAATAAATATTTTGAGATAAATGGTTACTCTTGAAAAATGCATATATTCAAATAAATGAATGAATACATTTTTCTCATACAATTTTCAAAATTCTCACAATTCACAAAAACTAAAAAGTAATGAGAAAATGATGAGCATGCCAAGAGACATGCGGGAAAAGGAAATGGATACTCCATTAGAAGGAAAAAAAAAACTAGAGTATAAAAATTACAGAGCATCATAGAAGTTGCCCAGGTTTCAGTAGTTATCAAAAAAAGGTCTTAAGATTCTTATTTTCCCCATGAAATTGGCAGTCATGTTGATGACATGTATATGGTGTGTGTGTGTGTGTGTGTGTGTACATGACAAGAATCCTGGGATTGATAAAAATGCAGGAAAAAATAATTATTTTTGGAAGTATAAACCCTTACAAAACCTGTCTGTAATTCATTTTAGCAATATGATAACAAATCCTAAAATAGATTCACTGAGAAAAAATTTCAAAGGCATTATGCTTAGGAAATCTTCAATGATGTGTACAGAGTTTAGTGTGTAAGGATGTTCACCATAGCATTCATTCATTCATTCATTCATTCAACAAATATATATTGAGCATGATCATTTAAAAATCACTGTTTTGGACCCTATTTTAATTCCATGTTTCAGAGAGTTTACTTTTTAAAGAAGGCACACAATGAAAAATGCAATGAATAAAAATGACAACTACATAAAGTGATAAGGGCTATGAAAATCCTAAAATGGGGGTAGTATGTTAGATAGTTAAAAGAAGCAAAGGGCTCCCTAAGGTAATGAAGTTCCAGCTGAGATCTGACTATTATAAAGGAGTCCCCATTGCTTTGGGGACAGAATACTTTACAAGCAGAGGAAACAGCAAAGACAAGTAGAGAATGAAATTGGAATGTTTGAGCAATAGAAAAAAAGGGAATGTATAAGTAAGACCAGCTAGAAGAGAAAGAGAGGAAGAGAGGTAGAAGCCAAAAAGACAGGTAGGCAGGGAGATGTCTAAACCCTACAAAAGAATTTGGATTTTGTTCTAGGCCCACTGTGAGTTATTGCAGTTTTAGGCAGGGGAGCATTGATACCTGATTTAACTCATTAGAAGAATCACTTTGGTTAAGGAGAGGATGGAGTATAGTATGGGAAAAGAAGTAGTAGAGGGACCAGCTAGGCGTCTAATGTGAGAGATGATAGCAGTTTTCACTACATCCATTCTTCTCCAACTTTCTTGTTCATATGTTTCTCCTGTGAATCTTGTTGAAGTTCAGATTCTGATTCAGTAAGTTTGAGGTAGTGCCTGAGATCCTCCACCCCTATCAGGCTCTCAGGCCCATGGACCACACGTTAAGCAGTAAGGCTGTAGTCTAGATGGTATAGTTTAAAGTCAGAGAAGGAAGAAAGAATACAATTTCCATTTACGTTTGGTTTTAAAACTGGTAGGTACTATTGTAGGGATGGATTTGGGGAGTAAGAGAAAGAAATGAATGTTCTGCCTGCTAGAATTCTTTATGGTAGTGAAATATAAAAACAGCTTAATTATGCAATAGGCTAATGAAAGCAGATAGATAGAATATTATATGAAATCTGAAAATCATGCGTTTAAACAATCTTTTTCGTATGAGCAAACAAGATTTACGATATGATCCCAACTGTAGAACAGGTATAACACACACAGAGAGATCGATACCAACATAAGACCATCATTAGGATTTTTCTTCTTGGTCTTTTTCTTTTTCTTAAATTTTTAATAATCAACTTAGATTAGTTTTATAATCAGAAATACATACTATTCCTTTTCTGTAAAGATCTAAAGCCTCTATAGCAAGAGGGCACATCTGTTTAATTTATAGGGCACATAGATTTCTGTTATATCTCTCTCCTATGCTATCGGTATATTTGAGGTATTTTATAATTTAAAGCCACATATAAATAAATCCAAAACTAAATCACTATTTAAAAAGATCTCTTATTTTTATAAAAAGTCAAATGTAACCTGTAGCTACACAAACACATCTTTTTGAGGATGTGGGCCATCTCAATTAGTCTTACAATTTATTTTTATATCTCTACAGTGTGAATTGTTTGCCTAGGGAGTTCATAGTATTTGTGGACCAAGTTTCAGTGTTTTTAGCATAGAAAATTTATTCTTTAGTCAGGGCATCATCTTTTAATTTTATACACACACACACACACACACACGTTTTAAGGTGTAGCCATGACTTTCAACGTTAGGCTTCTACCTTTCTATCCAGTAGTCCTGCTGAAAGTGCCAGTGGTCCAAGGTCTGCTGATTCGGAAGTGGTGTCTGGCTGAGCAATGGGTTCTTGGGGGCACGGAGACTGGTGGATCTGACCCTGGCAGGTGGCTCGCAGTGGGGGTGAGAATGAGTGGAGGTGTCTGGCATGGCATTATGGGGGAGCATCTCTGTACCCCTGCAGAGCCAGCAGGAGTGAGGAAGCACAATTATGCTAATAAGTGAAAACCTGATTCCATTGCTGTGAGGATGTGACACAAAAAGAATGGATTTAGGTCTAGACCTGTGCTTTTCAAACAACATCCGCAAGCATTAGGAGGCAGCAGCGTCCTTAGTCCTGCGGGAGGCAAAAGCAGATTTTAAGTCCCGTGCCTTACCCTGCAGGGGTTTAAAACCTACAGAAGAGATAACATCTACATCTCTAGACTAACTTGAATATATGTGCATTTTTCCCATTGCGTAAAATACTTTACCATCTACATGATTTCAGATCATAGCAGGAGTGAATTTTGCATGTGCTGTGTATCTGTGCAGCAGTTTATCACTGTTTCATCTTCAAGTAAAGTCATATTTAATGAACACCTAAAAGAAGGTCAGCAACTTTTCTTTGTTCCATTCTCAGCCTTCGTTTATTTCCTCAATAGAGTGGAATAGGAGGACAGTTAAGTCTGGGCAACGGTGTGACAGGAGGGGCAATGAGGATCAGGGTTGTGGCAAAAAATAGACTGAGGCAGAGACTGGAAGAAGAAAAGCAGAGAGTTGCCACTTGCACTTCCCACTGCTTTCCTAAGTGTTCGGTAGCTCATGGACCCCGGGTGGGGACTAAACATTGGAAGGATGTTATAGAGGGTTCTTCCATACATTAACCTGTGTGTCTCCATTTGCACAAGCCCACGGTGATCTCCCATCCCCTGTGACACGTGTGCTGTCAATTGTCAACTCTGCAGACTAAGCAAATTAGTTGAAATTCTACAGATCCTCTTCAATTTAGCTGAAGTAGGAATTGGTGGTGCTCTTTCAAGAAAATTTAGCTTCTGAAGGTTTAAATAAAACCTCTTTTACCCGTGTAATAGCTTCACATATAAGGTGAATCTTTACTCCTGAGGATGAAATTCTGGTGAAATAAAAGATCGGTATGGTTCTGATGCTTTCACATAGATGCCAGTCCTGGGTGTTGTTCATGGTTTCATTTATAAATGCAAGATTCCCCACAAAATTCCCCGGATCATTGCAGTCTACTGTTGGTATTTACTTTCTGGGCTTATTATTTGGGGAGGTCCATAAATGATTAAATACAGCTTATTTTGTTTTAGCCATGGCATTGGATAGACGGCATTTCTCACTTTGTCTTCTCAGCAGTTGTGTGGATTATGGAGATGAGCTGTGGTCCTGGCAGAAGATGCATCATTTATATGTGTCAGTTGGATGGCATCACATACCCGCTCTGGACTTTTTCTCAGAGGCTGTGAGATTTATGACCATCATAAAGCTTTTTTCCCCGATAGATCATGTTGGTAGAATACGTGTACCTTTTCTGGACTTGGCCCTTTCAGAAACTAGCCAGGATCAGAAAGAGTAAGATGATGTTTTGGTTATTTTCACCCCCCGAGTGGGAGAAAATGAATCCCTCTCCCTTAAAACTTCCCCTCACACTACTAATTAGAGTAAATAGAGAAATCTAGTGAATTATTTTTCTTTTTCATCATGTTTTGTTTGTGGGAAAAAAAGCATATATTTATTTCTATGGAAATGTTTTTAGAGCAAAAGGTATACCTCGCTTAGCTTGGCAGAGATATTAGAGTAAAATCCAGGCATACACAGGACTGTTTTCACTAATGTTTCTCCACAGTTCTCAGCATTGTGTCCCATCCAAATTATTGCCTGTCATTGGTATCATGTAATCAGAAAATAATTTTCATAATTGGACAGCACTCCTGAAGCAGTCATATGGGTGCAGGTGAACCTGAACCATGTAAAGCTCCCATTCATGAAAAGGGAGGCAGTAGTTGATTGCTCCTTCGCTCAGTTTAACCTGCCTCTGTCCCTGCCTCCCAGCAATGCAAAGAGGAATAAAAATTGATTGCTATCTTCCAGAGTGGCACCGATTAGCAAAAAGAAAAACATAAACAAAAATGATATATACCATAATAGATGATTGATTATGATTATAGCAGAATGATGTGATTATGTAAGAAAATGGACATGAACTTCATAGAAGAGGTAATACTTAAACTGGACATTTTGGACATATACTTCCCTTCTGGCTGGGACCTTTTCTATCAGTAGGAAAAAGGAAAATCCGCAAACTCAAAGTATTAAAAAAATAGATAACGGAGCATGTAGAATCAGAATAGTAACATAGTTTTAAATATATACACACACGTATGTATTGTTTGAACCACTCTGTTATATTAACAGGTGCTAATTATATCTACACATCTATATTATATTTATCTATATCTAGAAACGCACAAATACACATACAACATACACATAAGCAAAGACAAAGGCCAGGAAGCAAGACTTGTTTTTGAATGAGTGAATCATCCATAAGCAAATACTCCTGTATCATTCATTTTTATTCTTTCTTGCAACATCCTCGCGATTAAAAAGAAAATCTCTTTCTCTACCAATTTTCATCTTTTTAAAACATTTTCTTCATTGATTTTCCCCCTTTTCCTCACATCAGACCTTGAAATTAGTAAAAATGGGGTTTATTTGCCTTTCTACATTCACTTCATAAGCATGCATTAAAGGGTTACTGTATGATATGGAAATAAGACTATAAAAGGCTTAAGCTGAATATGTTCCAACTCTAGGAAAATCAAAAGTTAATAACAACAAACAAAAGTCTTAGTATGAGCTGCTTTGTTGGTGATTTATCTCTTTTGCCTAAACATTCAATTCATCAAAGATTTATAATATTTAGTCTTGTTCTCCCTTGGAAAACCAAGATTTGTTTGGGTGTTGCTGAATTATATTCAAGAAAAGGTTATACAATCATCTAAGTTCTGTAGTAGAGAGACCACATGTTATCCTGACAGCTTGTAAAAAAGAGCCTGAATTCACAGATTCAAGGAATAGTCAAGATGGGAAGATCATAGAAATGTTGGAATACATCTTAGCCATACAGATGAAGAACTTGAGATATAGAGAAAAATGAGGTCAGAGTTCTCCCTTACATGTTGCTGATTATACCGGTTTAGTAATCTGGATCTGGGTATTTTAAAATGAGTTATTTTTTAGCAAGTAAAGCAGCTTTTACTGAGTGTGTGTCTATATGCAGTAAAGCTAACAGTCCATTTTAGTGAACATTTATATTTTTCAGTGCTGTTAATCCTTTAGTTATTTCAAAAGTTCTTTATGTATATAGCTAATGGAATTTTTCAAATATTTTATTTTTAATTAAACTCTTTATGATATCTTTGTGAGGAACTGGAGAAGCCTTCTGTACATTCTTGTGTGTCCTGAATTAAACAAGAAGGCCCCAATTTGAGTTTTTCACTTTATAGTGTAATGGGAATGATCTCTTCTCAGGAAAATTAGCCTTCCACTTAAATGTCTATCTACCTTTGACAGGAAAGGAAGCGAGAGATGTGTGAGAATAGATATGCACTTTCACAATCGTGGTATTCTCCCATCAGAAGGTGCCAGAATATCTGCAAAGAAAACACTTTTGTCAAAATCAATTTTATATGAAGCTTGATTTAATGAGCAGTTTTTACGGGGCATAGAAATCTCTGGCACTTTCTTTTTTGTTGCCGACCAGTTTTATTAATCACAGAGCAGCTACCTGTCCATTAGGATTGATTTCCAGGACTTCGGCAGAACTTAACTCCAAAAATTCTTTCAGCAACAGAGAATCAATTTCTCCAAAAATGTAATGTATTGAACTTAAAATCCTCTAGGGTGAAATAGGCATTCTAATTAAGAGGGGTTGGTGATAGGATACATGTTGTATCTTCCAATATTAATTGGAACAAAATGTCACCCTCCTATCATTCTAGCACAAACCTTACACTAAGTCCTTACTACCTGCTTAGTAGTAGAAGGGGATTAGCCATGAGGTGACCTTAATCACAAAGATTGGGCAGATCTACAAAAGCCTCCTCAATTCAGAGCAAGTGTCAGTCCGAAAGACACAATTATAATCTCCCCAGTCCACATGGTTGACTTTCAGTTTTGTCAAGGAAGGCTGCCTTGTAGTAATTCCAGTGGTTCCTGTGGTGCTGTGTCTTCTTAGATTGTCAACTTTTACTTTCTGGGTTCTAACTTTCATAAATGGGTCTTTCGTTTTTCTGACTCTCCCGGGAATCAGAAAGGGCATTCATGGTCACAGAGGAGTTGAAACAAGAGATTCTGTTTTCCTGGAGGATTCAGAAATGTATTACCTCACTCATTGCTAGACAAGCTCAAAGCAAATATTTTATAATAGATCCTCTGAGAAGTTATAATTTGTGAATGTTTGTATTTCAAAGTTGAGATAAAAGAAAGATCTTGAAGAGATTATATTGGAAATTTTAAATATATCTGCCCCCATTCTCACAGACACACAGGTTTTCTTCTTTTTTTTAGTTAATAGGCATTTTAATACATAGATTGAAGCAGAAATTAGGGAATATAGAGGTGGATGTTACTTAACTATGACAATGAAAATTTGATCATAATATTTATAAAAATAATAAAATTGTCATCTCATAAATTATTTTATTCATATAATGTTTAGAAAGCAGCTTATGGGTTGCCTTTTTTCTTTATACTTTCTACTTCCTAAGTAATTTTTTATTCATTTGAGAGAGAGCGTGAGTGAGAGCATGAGTGAGAGCATGAGGCAGGGCAGGGAGGGGGCGGTCAGAGGGAGAGGGAGAAGTAGACGCCCTGCTAAGCAGGGAAGCCTGACCCGGGGCTCCATCCCAGGACCCTGGGATCATGACCTGAGCTGAAGGCAGACGCTTAACCGACTTAGCCACTCAGGCACCCCTCTATTTGCTAAGTAATTTGAATTAGGTAACTTTGGAGTAAGTTATTTGTTTTAGTAACTTTTTGCTCAGTAACTATGTTACTTTTACTTATTTATTTTTAAAGATCTTATTTATTTATTTTAGAGAGAGAGAGAGAATGAGCAGGGGGAGGGGCAAAGGGGGAGGGGGAGGGAGAAGCAGACTCCATGGTGAGAGCGGAGCCTGATGAGGCTTGATCTCATGACCCTGAAATCATGACCTGAGCTGAAATTAAAGAGTCGGATGCTTAACCAGCTGTGCCACCCCAGTGTCCCTTTTTTTTTATTTGAACTATAGTTGGCAGACAATGTTATATAGTGATTCAACAAATCTATACATTACACTATGCTCAAATAGTGATTCAACAAGTCTACACATTACACTATGCTCACAAGTATAGCTACTATTTGTCACCATACAACACTATTACAGTAGCATGAATTGTATTCTCTATTCTGTACCTTTCATCCCTATGACTTAGTCCATTCCCCAACTGAAAGTCTTTATCACCCACTCCTCTTCACCCATTTTGCCCCCTACCACGCTCCTCCCCTCTGGTAACCATCAGTTTGTTCTCTGTGTTTATGGGTCTATTTCTGCTTTTTGTTTGTTTGTTTGCTTACTTTTTTATTTTTGCTTTTGAGATTCCGTGTATAAGTTAAATCATATGATATTTGTCTTTCTCTGACTTATTTCATTATTATTTCATTAATACACTCTAGCTCCATCCATATTGTCACAAATAGCAAAATCTCATTCTTTTTAATGGTGGAGTAACACTCCATTGTGTATGCATGTGTGTGTATATGTATACACACACACACATACACACACACCACACCTTCTTTATTCATCCATCTATCAATGGACACTTGGGTTGCTTTCACACCTTGGCTATTGTAAGTAATGCTGCATTAAACATAAGGAGTACATATATCTTTTTGAATTAGTGTTTTCACTATCTTTTGGTAAATACTCTGTAATGGAATTACTGGATCTCATGGTATTTCTATTTTTAGTTTTTTGAGGAACCTCCATACTGTTTTCCTCAGTGTCTGCACCAAATTGTATTTTCACTGACAGTGCACAAGGGTTTCCTTTTCTCCACATCCTCAACAAAGTTTGTTATTTCTTGTCTTTTTTTTTTTTTATTCTAGCCATCTGACAGGTATAAGGGGATATCTCATGGTGATTTTGATTTCCATTTCCCTGATGATTAGTGATGTTGAGCATCTTTTCAATTGTCTGTTTGCCCTTTGTATGTCTTCTTTGGAAATGTCTATTCGGGTTCTCTGCCCATTGCTAATCATTGTTTTTTGGTGTTGAGTTGCATGAGCTCTTTATTTATTTTGGATATTAAGCCCTTATCAGATAAATCATTTGCAAATATCTTTTCCCATTCAGTAGGTTGCTTTGTCATTTTGTTGATGGTTTCCTTCACTGCAAAAGCTTATTTTGATGTAGTCCCCAAAATTTATTTTTACTTTTGTTTCCTTTGCTTGAGGAAACAAGTCTAGAAAAATGTTGCTAAGGTGGATGTCAAAAAGATTATTGTGGGGTGCCTGGGTGGCTCAGTTGTTAAGCATTTGCCTTCAGCTCAGGTCATGATCCCAGGGTCCTGGGATGGAGCCCTACATGGGGCTCCCTGCTGAGCAGGGAGCCTGCTTCTCCCTCTGCTGATCCCCCTGCTTGTGCTCTCTCTGTCAAATAAATAAAATCTTAAAAAAAAAAAAAAGATTATTGCCTGTTTTCTTCCAGGAGTTTTATGTTTTCAGGTCTCACATTTGGACCTTTAATTCATTTTGAGTTTATTCTTGTGTGTGGTGTAAGAAAGTGGTGCACATGTCATTCTTTGCATGTTGCTGTCTAGTTTCCCCAGCACTATTTATTGAAGAACTGTCCTTTCCCCATTGTATATTCTTGTGTCCTTTGTTATAGATTGACCATATAAGTGTGGGTTTATTTCTAGGCTCTCTATTCTGTTCCATTAATTGGTTCCATTGTGTCTTTTTTTTTTTTTTTTTTGCCAATATCATACTGTTTTGATTACTACCACTTTGTAGTATACCATGAAATCTGGGATTGTGATACCTCCAGCTTTATTTTTCTTTATCAAGATTGCTTTGGCTAACCAGGGTCTCTGTGGTGCCCTATAAAGTTTAGTATTATTTGTTCTAGTTCTGTGAAAAATGCTGTTGGTATTTTGAGAGGGATTGCACTGAATCTGTAGATTATAAGCACAGAGATTTAAAAAATTCTTCTGAGGGGCTTTAGTTGCTGCGGATATGATGGGTTAGATAACCGAAACAACTCTGACCAGCTTTAAAAAAATCTGTATGAAATACATGAAAATAATTTAATGCATCCCTGAGCTGGCAAGAAAAAATTCCAACTTCACAACAAAGTGCAAACAGAAAAACTGGAAGATGAGTGTTGAAATAAGTTTTTGAGGTGAGGGTAACTGCAGATGCATAGTGAATATGAGCTTTATTTCTGTTGCCTGATCAGGATTAGAAGATAGGAGAAAGAGTTATGGTCTGCTCACACCAGAGTCTAAAAAGAGAGCTACTTCCTCACTCTGATGTTAAATGAAAAGAAGAGCATGACACCACACAGGCAAAAATGTACCTACCTTGACTTTAAAAGAGATTATTATATAGAGTGTAAATTGTAATCTATTAGAAGAAAATAATTGAATGATAGAAGAAAAAGAACCTTAATCAAAAACAAGACAGAAAGGAAAGGACAAAAAAATGACCCAAAGGAAGATATATAGAAAATGTAATAATTAAGAGAAGTAAATTCAATTAAGTAGACAATCATAATAAGTACATATGGACAAAAGTATTCATTTAAAAGTAAAAGACAGTCAATTCTGAATTTATTACATCTAGCCATTTGTTATGTATAAAAAGCACCCTCAGAACATTAGGATACAGAAGTTTGAAAATCAGAGGGTGGAATCATACATACCAGGGCAATGCTAATAAAAGTAAAAGCTAGTTTATATAAACCAATAATAAAACAGACTTGAACACAAAAATGTATGTATTACTTATAATGAAGAGGATCATGTTTTAATGATAAAAGCTTCAATATACCAAGAAGATATGCAAATTCTAGAATTATGTGCATACAGTACATGGTATCAAAGACATGTGGGATCAAAGAAATGTAATTCGGGGTACAAGGATTTAGGTGGAAACCCAAATCGTATCCTGATTACAGGAGGTGGACTCAGAGTTTTTATGGGGAAAAGAAGGAAGATTAGGTAAGTTGTTTTTAAGAAGGGTTCACTGGTGCTGACAAGCAGGGCTAGATTTGTACTTCACTGATTGCCCAGGTGAAGGGGCCATGAGGCAAAGTTCACTTTTATCAGTATTTTATATATAAACATATATATATATATAACATATAAAACATATATACATATAGTTTTATATATACATATGTGTACCTCTCTATATATTTTTAAGTAATCTCTATGGCTTGTGTGGGGCTTGAACCCATGACCTTGACACCAAGAGTTGCACGCTCCACTGACTGAGCCAGCCAGGTACCCTATATATGTGTATATATATATACATATACATATATATATAAAATTAGGACCATTTAATTACCAATTAATATTTGTCCCAAATAAGAGTTATCAGTATGTTTTCAATATTGTTAATAGCCAAGAAAAGGGGCACCTGGGTGGCTCAGTTGGTTAAGCATCTGCCTTCGGCTCAGGTCATGATCCCGGGGTCCTGGGATGGAGCCCTACATTGGGCTCCCTGCTCAGCAGAGAGCCTGCTTCTCTCTCTCCCTCTGCTTGTCGCCCCCCGCCCCCGCTTGTGCTTTCTCTCTCTCTCTGTCAAATAAACAAATAAAATCTTTTGAAAAAATAGCCAAAAAAAACAAAGAGAAATGAAATGTAAAGATAATTACCCATATTGTTTGGGCAAAATCATTTATTGAGAAAAACATTCAGATTTTTTTTACAAGAAAAAAACCCAATTATTCAAGTGGTTTACACATCCAAGGGCTTATACTCACATGTCACATAGTCAGCAAGAATTTAGTGATTTAGTGATTAGTGATTTAGTGATTTAGTGATTATTTTATTGAGTTCCTAAATTTATTTTTCTATAAGAGTGACTCAACAAATACGAAAACTGTGTAACTTTCACAGTTTCAAAAGTACTTTCAAACAAGCACTTGTTAAAAAGTCTTACACTCCATGAGGCAAATAAAAGGACGCCCTCCGTTTTAGAGATGAATCACTTGAGGCATAGTGATTGAACGACCTGTCTCTGGTCAAACAAGTAATTAAGCCTCAGAGCCATATTTAAAGCCTGGCCTTCTAATTTGAAATCCTGAGCACTATACCACATCTTCCACACTAAATAGTGTTAATCACTTATAAAAAATACGTCAGTCAGTGTCTTCCTAATGTGGGTTATTTTGTATTTGTATTTTGTGGGATATTGGAGATTAAAAAACAATTAAAATCAACAAATGCCGTAAAAAAATCCCTCACCCCCCCTACTCAGCAGCTGAACCTATGAAGCACAGAAAAGCCCAGAAGGAAATCCTCTGACTTTGGATGAGAACCGGAGGTGTTTCCTGCGTCTTCCCTCTCTGGTATGTACCAGGCTCTAATTAGGGATGCAGACTGTGGCAGACCCATCAGTGAGCTGACCCATTAAAAGACATTTTGTTGTTACATATTTCATTGCTATGAGCTCACACTGACATCTAAAGAGCAATTTGTGAAAGAATGAAGTATTCAAAGATTTTATAGCCCATAAAACAAGGAAATGACTTTTAAGAGAACTACCACATGGAGGCACTGCCTTTTTGCATTTCCCTCTTTCCTGCTGATTTTTTGCCTCTGTTTTTCTCTACACAACCACAGTACATCCGATCCGAACCACAGGGAATTACACACTCTGAGCCACAAGTCAACCCAGGGTATAGGATGATTAAAGACGCGAGATCTTGCTACTTCACTTGGTTCCCTCCTCCTTTCGGATGGCTCTTTTCCCAGTCTGGGAACCGCGCTGTACCACCACCCAGAGGACTCGGTTCTGCTTCCAGTCACAACGATTAGCAAGTAGTCTCACTGGCATTCCAAAAACATTTTCTCACGTCATGTCCCTGTCCTGGGAAGCTAAAGGTGGCAAGAACACACCAAGCAAAAGCCAGGAACTGAGTACCGCTGTGAAATACCAGCAAAGCTAGTGCTTCTGGATGGGGAGAAAGGTCACGTTGTGACAGTGAGAGACGGCAGCTTTGCTATCTTTACTTCTGGCTCTGATGCCCGTCGGCCCCAAGGTGCTTTTCTCCCTTAATAAGTTGCTCTGAGAGTAACACCCTGCCCTCAGGGTCCTAAAGCTGTTTGTGCTGCTGCCTGGGGAACTAAATGGTTTCCCATCACCTCGCTTCTAGGGTGAACATACTAAGTTGAATTATTGTCTCTTCCAACAAAGATAGCAGGGCTCCATGTGCACAGAGATAACAGGCATTAAGGAAATGCAATCAGTTGAGCTACCACTAATTTAACACTGAACAATAAAAAAAAAAAAGTTCGCTGCTGAGAAGGATAAGGATTTCTCACTAATTCCTTCCCTGTTTCATTTTTAAGCCCTAAATTTTTAAAAAGATTTATTTATTTATTTTAGAGAGAGAGCAAGAGAGTGAGAGCAGGTGGGAGGGACTGAGGGAGAGGGAGAGAGAGAGAATCTCAAGCAGACTCCCCGCTGAGAGCAGAGCTCAAATGACCAGGGCTCCAACCCATGACCCTGAGATAACAACCCGAGTTGAAATCCTAAGTCTGATGCCCAACCGAGCCACCCAGGCACACCTAAGCCCTAATTGTTTTTTAAAGATTTTATTTATTTATTTGAGAGAGAGAAAGAGAGCGAGCATGAGTGGGGGAGGGGCAAAGGGAGAGAGAGAAGCAGACACCCCACTGTGCATGGGGCCCAATGTGGTACTCGATCTCATGACCCTGAGATCATGAGCTGAGCTGAAGTCATCCATTTAACCCATTGAGCCACCCAGGTACCTCCCCAAGCCCTAATTTTATTTATTTATTTATTTATTTATTTATTTATTTATTTATTTATTTATTTATTTATTTAAAAGATTTTATTTATTTATTTGACAGAGAGAGACACAAGCAGGGGGAGGGAGAGAAGCAGGCTTCCCACGGAGAAGGGAGCCCGATGTGGGGCTCTATCCCAGGACCCTGAGATCATGACCTAAGCCAAAGGCAGACGCTTAACAACTGAGCCACCCAGGCGCCCCCCAAGCCCTAATTTTAAAGATGAAAATTTTGAGTTCCAAAAATTATGTGACTTGTCCAAGATACTTCAACTGATAATTGATAGTGTTAAGTCAGCAAAGTAGTATAATATACTAAAAGTTTCCTAGCCTAACCACACAGTTAATTCTTAAAGCATTTTTATAATGTTTGGTTTGTAATAAACACACTCAGCCTATGCTCAACACACTCAGAGAGAGACCACTTGTTTCTTGGGCAACCAAAACAATCTGGGCTAGTTTTAAGGATAGGAAATAAGCTTTTAAGCATAGGAAATGGATGCTCCATTTCTTCATTCCCTTTTGACCTTTTGAAACCAAAGGGAATATTCAGCCTTATTTGGCTTCTGAATGACTTCCCTGTATTTTAATCATGCTTTCAACAACTTTATTTACCCCTGCCTCACCCCCAGTCACTCTTTCTAAATAGAGGTATTAGGTCCCTTCTGCATCTCCTTTTCTCTCTGCAAATGGCTGTATGTTCTTCAATCTCAGTTCTGTTATTATAGGTGTATACTACTCACATAACCCAATTGTCTGCTGGCTTCATTTATTTTCATGATTAGTATATTATTTTATCAGGACAGTTTTGCAGTGACCATCTGCTTCCATTGCCCATTTGTGCAAATATATCCATAAGATAAAATGTGAGCCTTTGAGATTGCTGGATCAAAGCATTTGTGTATTATTTAGGGGACACTTCAGTATCTTTTTCTGGTCTGTTATCTGCCAATTATATTTGTCTGCTTTTGCTTCCCTATGACAATTCATAAGCTATTTGAAAACAGAGTATGCTGTAATGGGAATCAGTATTCTGAATGTCATGAATTGGGTGTGACTTTGACAAGGTATCTAGGGCAGAGTGTTGTCATTTATAAAAAGAAGGGTCGTTCCATCACTGGTATTGTTTCTGCCCTCCCTTCATAACTCGTACTTCTGTTCACTCTGTATTCATTATCTTGAAATTTTAAAGTGATCCTCATCCTCACAAGTATTTTCATTGTTTTATGTTCTCTCTCTTTTCTATCAAGTATGGCTTTTCGAAGACCCTGTTGAAATGTGGTATACTAGAAATAAACACAAAACTTGTGATCCACTCTGACCGATATAAAATAGTAGGGTACCAGTTCCCTTTTTCTTGAGACTGTAGTTGTGCTCCTGTAGCCTTTTGCCATGTTAGATTTTCATTTTTTGTTTTCTTTTTGGTTTAATTTTTTTAACTGTGTTAACTGAATTTCTTTAGAAGTGAAATTTGCTATTCTTTGACTCGCTGACTATTGTCAAACCATGTTTTCCTTTTTATGTTAATTAATTATTGTTTGAAAACCACATTACAGGACAAGACAATTAGCTCAGTTAAATTTCATTTTGGGGCTCTGGTATATGATCCCAGTATATTTGGTATGTTTTTAATGTTGCTTCTGCTGCCCGTTATGTTAGTATTACTCTGAACTTTCATTCTTGCTAAACGTTATTTCACATTGTAGGAGATGAAAAGTTTTCCTTAACCCTTAGGGCCCCTGGCTGGGTCTGAAAATTAAACTGACAAAGAGTTGCAGAAGAAAAGCATACCAATTCAGGGTGCCTGGGTGGCTCAGTCAGTTAAGTGTCTGCCTATGGCTCAGGTCATGATCTCAGGGTCCTGGGATTGAGGCCCACGTCAGGCTCCCTGCTTAGTGGGGAGTCTGCTTCTCCCTCTCCCTCTACCCCTCCCCACTGCTCATGCTTGCTCTCTCTCTCTCTTTGCCTCTCTCAAGTAAATAAATAAAATCGTTAAAAAAAAAAGAAAAGCATACCAGTTCATTGAATATAAGTTTTATATCACACGGGAGCCTTCATAACAAAATGAAGGCCCATAGAAACAAACTGGAATATTTTTATGCTAGGTTTGATGAAGATTGGACAGTGATGTAGAAATATTCTAGGTCAAAGAGTATGAGGTAAATGTAGTAAACTGGGGCTATACAGCAAGTGCTGTTTGTTTGGATTCCTTTTGGAGCGTGACTTCGGAGATAAAGGATACTACTCCCCTCTAGGTATAGGGAAGGCACCTCTCACATGAGGGGTTTTGACCTGTTTCAGGAGACAAGGGCCAGGAAGATCAGAGTGACCTATCTGCCTCTGCTGTTTTCTCAGACTCCTTCAGCTTAAAATATTCAATATGGCAAGGTATCATGTTTGGGGGTAACCTGTCCTGGATCCCATCAGCATGTTTCTCTGCCTTTGCAAACAGAATGCCTTACGCGAAACAAACCTGACAATGAGCTACTCATTTATACTGGGAATGCAAGTCCAGTGTCTACTGTTATTTTAAATCTCATCCACAAGATCTCATTAGAGATTCTGAAAAATAAAAGTTTTCCTGAAACTGAAACATAATACCTGCAATATTCCTGTAGTTATCAATCTAGGAAATTTACCAAAGAAGAATGTTTCCCATAATCCATTTGGCTTCTGTTTACTACCATTTTTTCTGGCTTAGTTGTTCATTATTAACTAATAATGTTATAATGTACCAATTATGTTGAGATTTTGTGTTTCCCATTACCAGTTTTTCCTGTTCTGAAAAATTGCATATGTATTTCCTTCACTCTCATGCATAACTTCGATTGTCTCATTTCTCACAAATTTTTTTTACTATGTTTCTGTGACCATATCTAACTTACTTTGGTTGTCTTTGGACATAATGTATTGAAATATGATATCTGACCTCATTTATAGCAGGTAGTTGCTATTCTACTTTTATTATCTCTGGACTTTTATTGATTTTGAGCTTGTACTAAATCATTTGTCATAAATTTCACAAATTGGAAGTAATGTTACTTATTAGAAAGTATAAAATCCTTATTCAGGAAAAGTAACACAAAAATTTACCTTTTGTGGGGCAGAATCTCTAAGAGAGCAACTGAGTTGAATTACTAAGCTTCTTAGTATATTAGGGTTCAAATATTCATTAGATACTATTTTTCTAGATAAATATAAGCATGCTCAGTCATTTGCTGCAATCTTTGTTCATTCTTAGTTATCTTAGTTACTATGAGTGGTTACATTAAAAGCGGCCAAATCCTCTAAAATTCTATATTCCACAAATACTTCTGCATTAGAATAATCTACAAAATGGTTTTACATTCAATTATATTTGTAAAACCCTTTGTTGTGTATCCCAGTATTGGAGATTCTTATTTCACCTTAGTATGCTATTACTTTTTTTTTTTTTTTTTTTTTATTTATTTGTCAGAGAGAGAGAGAGACAGGCAGAGCACAAGCAGAGGGAGCGGCAGGCAGTGGGAGAAGCAGGCTTCCCGCTGAGCAAGGAGCCCGATGTGGGACTCGATCCCAGGACCCTAGGATCATGACCTGAGCTGAAGGCAGATGCTTAACCAACTGAGCCACCCAGGTGTCCCCAGGATACTATTACTTCTAAGAAGTGTTGAACCCAGCATTCCAAAGTGATAAAAACTCCTTGCCTTTGTTTTTCCATGTATTTAACATTCAAAGGATCTACTCTGGGTAGTGCTGCAGAAAGCAAAATTTTGCAGTGCAGCTGAAGCTGTATTTCATGTGGAGTCAGGTTCAAATTCCTATTTCTCTGGTTTTTCCATCATACTTCTAGGGACTTCTGAATATTTCTGTTTCTTAATTTTCACCACTATGTTTATTTTTATTATTTTTATTGGGGATTCAGCTCATACAAGTACAGTGAATGAGACACTATCTTATTTGATTTGTATCCCTCTCAAATCTTTTTAAAGATATTTACCCAGGTACTCAGTCACAAACCAAACATAATTACCACGTTTTGTCTTGTAAATAAAGTTCTTCCTACTGGAAACTTTTATTTATACTTACCAACTGTTTCACTCATTTATCCTAATAGTGCTCATTATTTTAGCTTTGAATTAAAACTTATTTGATTATTCAAGTACATAATTATATAAAAACATTGTTTTCTGAAATCAGCTTCATATAGTATAATACTTTTGCCAATATAATTGTAATTAACTTGTGTCTCATAGAAGACAAAAATAAATAGAGTGATGATTAACAGTTCCTGTTCACAGGCAGCTTATCCTGGATTCCAATTCTGCCTCTGATGTTATTTAACTTCTTTGTTCTCATTTCTTAAATGACAGTGTTTCCTTTCTCAGAAAGTTGCTGCAAGACTTGAAACTGAATGGCAAAACATATAAACTATCAAATAGAGTTACAAGAAAATAGTAAGCACTTTATTCAGTAAAATTTAAATATTAAGAAATGTGCAGTTGTTAAATGTACGGTTCAGTGAATTTTGGCAAATGTATACACCCATATAACACACACTGCTATCAAGTATAGAGCATTTCCCTCATCTCAAAAGTTTCTCTCGTAACTCTTCCCAGTCTATTCCACTCTCTCTCCAGACAATCACTGTTCTCATTTCTCTCACCACTTACCAATTTTGCCTATTCTAGAACTTTGTATAAATTGAATCATAATAACTGCCTTCTTTTGTGCAAAATAATCTTTGAGAAATTCATCCACGTTTTTGTGTGTTTCAGTAATTTCTCCTTATTATTGAACTGTTACCACACATTTTTGTCATTTATTAGCAGTGTAACACCTACCCCAAATGTATGCAAAAGCATGCAAAATGTCATTTAGTCCCTAAAAATATAGTTTCAAAAAATAACGTATACAGGTGTGTTCTGTCTTTTTCAGTTTTGTTTGTATTTCTAAGTTCAAATGTAAATCTGTATTAGTTAATTTTAAAATAGTCTTTTTTTTCTTAATGATACTATTTAGAATTGTCATAATTTTTTTATCCTCTCATTCCTTTTAGACTTTTTGTTTGTTTGGCATTTCTAGCTTTTACTATTTTCTCTGAATTTTTAAACGTTCCTGAAGTTTGACCATATCTAAATATGCTCAGTTTCATTTCCTTTACACTTATCTATCCCAAAACTTCATGTTAAATTCCTCCAAGATCCCTTCCATGTCCACATCACCAGCTAGTTTTTGTTTGAAATTAAGTTTAGAATTGCAGCTTCCATAATTCTCAACATTGCTTTTACTTTTATAATTGCAATTTAGTGTCTAGATTCTACCATATTTTCTACCAGTAAGAACTTTTACACAAGCCTTTAACATTTTATTATTTGGTTTAAGTTTCTGAAATGGAATATACTTTTTCTTGACTTGTATTCTAATGACTGAATCAGAGTATTATAACTATTTTCAAGTTGTTGTTTAAGTTTAAATAGTGTTTAAATTTTAGCATTTAGGGGTGCCTGGGTAGCTCAGTTGGTTAAGCATCTGCCTTCAGCTCAGGTCATGATCCTGGGGTCCTGGGATCGAGCCCCATGTCGGGCTCCCTGCTCAGTGGGGAGTCTGCTTCTCCCCCTCCCGCTACCCTTCCTCCTGACTTGTCTTCTCTCTCTCTCTCTCGCTGTCAAATAAATAAAAATAAAAATCTTTAAATAAATAAATAAATAAATTTTAGCATTGTTATTTTAGAGTATTTAGTGATTTAACTGAAAACAGTTAATGTATTTTAGCCTGAATTCCTTTGAAGGCAGTGTTGCATCATATTCATCTTCATATTCCAAGTCTTTAGCATGCTGATAGTAAACCTTTATTGATTAGGTGATGTACACATTGTGTATTGGAATTAATGTAATTAAATTAAGAAGAGATTTTTTTACATCTCCTTTATTCTGTTCTCATTTTCCAAACTTCTAAATGAGAATATACTATAAATAATGAAGAAATTTTTGATAGCTCAAGATTGGAATTGGAAAAACTTGAATGGAATAATGAAATGGCCACTGACTTGCTAATTTGCCCTGGGCAAATTAATTCATTTCTCTGGACTTCAAGTCTTGGTCTTATTATGTATGTATGTAGATATGTTTGTTTGTTTTAACTATTTGTTTTATTGAGGTATAATTGATATACAACATGATATTAGTTTCAGTTATACAATATAATTCAGTTTGTATATATTATGAAATAATCACAATAAGTCTAGTTAACATCCATCATCATATACAGTTACAGAATTTCTCTGTTATGATAAGAATTTGTGAGATTTACTCACTTAGCATATATGCAATACAATATTACTAACTGTAGCCACCGTGCTATGTATTACATCTCTGGTCTTACTATTTTTTTTTTTTAAAGATTTTATTATTTGACAGAGAGAGACACAGTAAGAGAGGAAACACAAGTAGCGGGAGTGGGAGAGGGAGAAGCAGGCTTCCCGCTGAGCAGGGAGCCCGATGTGGGGCTCGATCCCAGGACCCTGGGATCATGACCTGAGCCGAAGGCAGATGCTTGACGACTGAGCCACCCAGGCACCCCTGGTCTTACTATTTTTAAGTAAATTGAGAATCATCATAATATCTCTTCATAGGCTTATTATGTAGGATGCAGGTTTAATAAGATAATTTATGTAATGTGTGTTAACCTGACAAAAAAGTATTCTATATATGTAATTTATTATTGTCAATATTACTACTACTACTATCACTGTCAGTTAAAAGATGTCTGTTATTTAAAAGATATCTGAGTAAGGGTGATGTCTGGTTGTTTGCATAAATAATTTTAGGATTCAGGGGTAAAGCTTATACAGACCTAAACCCATGCAGACAAATGTCCAGATCATTAAACACTGGGTCCTGTAAATACATTGAATTCTAGTCTTGAAACTTAAATGTCTGTTGGGACTGAGCTCGATAGTATTCATGATTCTCACCCACCAGTCTGAAATGTCACACACAGCTGGGTTGGAATAATATATAGCTTGAGACAGTAGTGAATCACTTTAACTTTCCAGCAAAAAGGTAAGACAGTTACATGTCTCTTAAAACTTCAGGATGACTAAATCTTACCAAAGGTACCCTTGTAGAGTAAAAAACCATAGCTGTTACCAATTTGCATGAAATTAAAAAAACTCACATAGTGATCTTTATGGCAAATATAGGCTTTGTAACTTAAACAAAAAATATATCTAGGCCCACACTTTTATTCTCTCTTAGAATTTCTACTTATCAGTACATATAGAGATACACATAGTTAGATTATCTACTTCATTCATCATAGTAATAAAAAAGAAGGAACTAAAGTTTGTAATAAGATTAAGGGGTGCCTGGGTGGCTCAGTCGTTGGGTGTCTGCCTTCGGCTCAGGTCATGATCCCAGGGTCCTGGGATCAAGCCCCACATTGGGCTCCCTGCTCCGTGGGAAGCCTGCTTCTCCCTCTCCCGCTTCCCCTGCTTGTGTTCCTTCTCTTGCTGTCTCTCTCTCTGTCAAATAAATAAATAAAATCTTTTTTAAAAAAAGATTAATAATTAAAAATCTATTAAACTAAAAACTTGTTTTTTTCAAAGGGAAGACCATGGAATTAATTATGTTTACACTTTATAATCCATCAGAAGAGATTGTGTTGAAAAGAAGCTGAATGGGCATTGTTCCTGCTCTGTGAACTGACAGTAGATATCTTAAAGTGGTAAGGATTTCTTATAGAAGAGAACAAATACTGAGTTTGCCATGGCAATTCTTCATATACATATTTGACAAACTGTAGAGAGAGATCCTTTGAATTTGTGAGACTACCAAAGTCTCTAAAATAAGGTCCAGTTAATTACATATTGGGCATTAGGTGGTAACACAGGCTTCATCTATTGAGATTTGGGAGAGAAAAGTGATAATCTGTGTCATTTTAAGCAACTCTCAAGATATAAAGTAATCAAAAAGAGTCTTTGGTCTAAAGTGCCATAATTTCAAAAGGAGGTGGGAAAAGCTGGTTAAGGGCAGACTGAGGGTTCTTTTTGCACAGAATAGAACACACCCAAAACACATTTCACAATTAAGAGAGACTAATGAAGAAAAGCAAAAGTTAGTGAGGTCGAATTTCTTAAATGATATCAAATTTAGGTGAGATCTGAAACACACACACATACACACACACACACATATACATTTCCTTGCTGTTAGACTATGGCAAAACTTGTCCTCTCTAGTTTCGTCCCTCCTAAACCTTGGGCACCACTCTCCACTGCAGGGTTTGTAGAACTCCAGTCTGGAGATTCAGCTTCATTGCTCACTTCAGAGCCAGTCTTCCCTGAGTGTGCAAGAGCCCTATCCTCTGAAGAAAGTGAAGTTTGTGGTTGGTTTTACTGTCCTCAAGCTAGTATGGTATGATCCTCAGACACCGTATGCACCCAAATCTAGTTCTCAAACTCTCACCTTTATTGGTTTATTCAGTGGGGCTTTTGTCATGGTTTCGTGGCAGGGAACAGTTCATTTTTTTTTGTGATTTTTGAAGAGAACTTTATTTATTTGTTTATTTGTTTAAAGGTTTTATTTATTTATTTGAGTGAGAGAGAGAGAGAGAAAACACGAGGCGGGGGGAGGGGCAGAGGGAGAAGCAGACTCCCTGCTGAACAGAGAGCCCAATGTGGGACTTGGTCCTGGGACTCCAGGATCATGACCTGAGCCGAAAGACTGAGCCACCCAGGCACCCCTTGAAGAGAACTTTAAAATAAAGGAGTTATTTAGAGAGAAAATTGGATTCTGATTTTAGATACCTCTAAGTCACTTGTTTGGAGTCCTGCTTGTTAAAAAGATCTCCTGAGACATATCAATAGTATCTATCCAACCACCTTCTATAAATGCATGGTACTACTGTTCCTTTCATCACCCCTGCAGCCAGATGAGTAATCCTGTATTTCTTATACTCTTCAAGCATATACTGTATCAGCAGATTAGGAACTGTTGACTCAAGATAACCTAAAAACTGTTTTACTTTAAAAGAACTTCTCAGAATAATCATCCTGGTTCCAACTGTTCAAATATTCTTTTCCTTTCCCCATACGACTCAGACTCAGATTCCAAGAGACTTTGTGAGATAGGAGAAATTTAGGTAAAACTTAATGTAATATGATTAACTTCCCACTTGCCTCCTATGTTGGGAAGAATTTATGGGACTCTATCTAGGTTATACTTAGGTGACTCAGCATTAAATCAAGCCGGCTTTTAGTATGGATTTTGCCTGACCCTTGAAAGCAGCTTTGTATTTTCTCTTTTCCAGTAACAGGATTCATGTTCTAATAATCTTCCCAGTCGTCTCATCTTTCAAAAAGTGAGGCCCTCTCTTATTCCCTAAGGCCAACGAATTGAACTTCCATCTGCCCAGTATCAGGCATTTTGGACTAAATAATGCAAAATTACTTCCTGAGTTGTCTTTGGGAAATGCCTGGGAGTAGAATTGCTGGTGACTGTTAAGATTTCCTTTGCATCACTGTGTTTCTGAAACTGTATCAGGATGTGCTTGTGTCTGCCTTTCTGTCTGCTATGTTTGCACCCTGCTTCTGATTCATTGAGGTTCTTGGATCTATCAATTTTAGTTTCTCGGAGCTGTGAATGTTTTGGTATCATTTCTTTACTTTTTTTTTTTTCTCTCTCTTGCTCCGCCTTCCTCTTTTGTCTGGGACTTCAATTACACATATTCTAGGCCATTTAATAATATCGTGTAGTTTCTTTATTCAGTCCTTTCTTCCCTCTTTATTTGTGCTTCATTTTGGATAGTTTTTATCACTATGCCTTTATCTCCCTTGATCTTTTCTTGTGCAGGTCTATTCTGCTATAATTCCATCCAGTGAAATTTTTATTTCAAATGTAATTTTTTTCTTTTTTAAAAAAATTATTTTTATATATTAATTTATTGGGAGATGGGGCAAAAGGAGAGGGACAGAGAGATTCAAGCAGACTCCGTGCTGAGCCTGGAGCCCAGTGTGGGACTACATCTCACCACCCTGAGATCATGACCTGAGCTGGAATCAAGAGTCAAACGCTCAACTGACTGAGCCACCCAGGGACCCCTTTTCTTTCTGTAAATGTAATTTGAATCTTTTTATATCATCCATTTCCATCCTTACTATGTTTGTTTTTTAAATTTTTGAACATATTTATAATCGCAGTAAAGCTGGAGCAAAGGACAAGTAGCTTATCAAGTTGATTTAATATAGAACTGAATTTGGGAAGCACTGGAGAGTTTATGTAATAATCTCAGAATAAGGCCTTGTAGCACAAGAAGGAGTGGGAGAGAAAAAGAGGGAGTGGTATGGAGAGAGACTGGGAAAGAAGATTCTATGTGAGTAGATAACCAGTAGTATAAGGATCAAAGGAGAAGAAAAATCACCACCGATTCTAAAGTTTTCAACCCGAGTAACAGCAAAAAAGATTCTTCCTTCTTTCCTTCCTGCCTGCCTGCCTGCCTGCCTATCTATCTGGGAAAGTCAAGAGGAAAATTAACTTTAGTAGGAAAGTTAATGAATTTTAACATTTGGAATGCTGCTCAAGAAGCAGGAAGATAAAAAAAGACTTTGGAAACTCTAGTCAAGACCTTTAGAGAAAAGAGGTCACAGTTGATGTCAAAGTGGATAAGGTCACCAAAGGAGAGAGTCTAGGCTGAAGGCAGAACCTTTGGTTATACTTAACATTTAGTGTGCAGGAAAATTTCCAGCATACACAAAACAATTTTTTAAAAATAGTCTCTTCACCCAATGTGAGGCTTGAATTCATGACTCCAAGATCAAGAGTTGCACACTCTACTGACTGAGCCCGCAGGTGCCCCACAAACCAATTTTTTACAAGTAGGAAATAGTTCGTAGACATTTGGGATCAAATCTGTATATAAAATACTTATAGAGACAGAAGATTTTATATACTTCTAAAAGTTTCCTGAAATTGGGATTAATAACTAAATGGTAACAGTCTCAAGAAAGACAAAAAGGTTACAGTAAAACAATGGCATGCTTATTTGGTTTCCAATTGTGTTAAAGTTAATTATTTGACAGCTGGGTCTTTATTCAAACACTCAGAGTTTATTCTTTCTCCCAGTGGGAGAGAAAACACATGTTAATAAGAAAATAGTATACATATGCTACTTATATTGTTACACCAAATATTCCATTGTTTAATAGGTGATTTAGTTCTTAAGCAAACCTATTTAGTGAGTTGTCAAAAGTATAATAATATCCTATTATTTTTTAAAGCCCTATTTATACAAAGAACATTTCTATTTTTTATTTTCCCATCTGAGTCTTAATATAATATAATCTTATGGGAGTGAAAAAAACAACTGCTGCCCGTGGTGTTTACTCAGGAAAGAGGAAGGTGAACCTTCTCTCCACCACTGGCCAACACACACATACATTTAAGGAAGCCCAGGAGCCTTGACCTTCAATTTTGTCTCAGAAATCTAAGACCAGGGAGGTTCTTCAAGAAAACTGTCATTTCAAAGGATCTGTGTGTTGCTAAAGATGGAGTCTTGAAATCAGTTTTGATGGTAGAAACCTCTCTTCTTTAGAAAAATATAGTTGAAAGGGCCTGGAGTCAGATCAAGCAAAAGAAAAATCCAAAATGGCAAAGTTCAGAACAATAGGGAGCTTATAATGTTCTGAATACTAATGTAACATGGTTATTTTATTTGAAGAATTTTTTAAAGGATATTTTAGTTTTTCTTGGTGTCTGAAACACCAGTTTGTCTGGAAGTGGATTAAAGTACATATGAGAAAAATGGTTAGCTATCTCTTGATTCCTCGGAAAGGAGTTTTTTTTTTACAGGAAGCCAAGGCTCAGGGAGAAAAAAAACCTGTCAATTAGGCATGACCTATGCCAGACTTTAGAAACAGTATTATGTGATATGCAAAATATCACGCCCTTCCATTTTATAATTACTCTTTTACCTCCATCCTCTAATAAAATGTGATAATCACTAAAAACTCTAGTGTCAGCTTAGTTTAAGCATCACCATAGGAAGTGGAGAGAGGACTATGTTCATGTGGGGATGTGAAAAGCCTGGAGAAAAGTAGAACTACCAATTATATGAAACAATAGTTTTCAAACATTGGACCACAGAGAGCACAGGACTGTGATAACTGAGAATGGAAAGCAAACAATGTGTATAGAAATGCAACAGATGTAGAAATGCCAAAATGATTTCAAAAATGCAAAATGTGGAGGAATCATACTACCTGATAATAAGATCTATAAAGTTGCAGTGATTAAGAACTTATGGGGCGCCTGGGTGGCTCAGTTGGTTAAGCGACTGCCTTCGGCTCAGGTCATGATCCTGGAGTCCCGGGATCAAGTCCCACGTCGGGCTTCCTGCTCAGCAGGGAGTCTGCCTCTCTCTCTGACCCTCCCCCCTCTCATGCTCTCTATCTCATTCTCTCTCTCAAATAAATAAATAAAATCTAAAAAAAAAAAAAAGAACTTATGAAGATAAACACATCAGTGAAACAGAATAGTCTAAAAGGGGATCCACACATTCTTGGTTAATTTATTTTTGACAGAAGTGCTAAGGAAATATGATAGAACATAGTCTCTTCAGTAATGGTGCTGAACTATTAGATATCCATGCACAAAATTTTTTTTGAACTTTGCCTCATATTAAACACAAAAATTAATACAATTTCAGTGATAAGTATAAATCTAAAACTAAAAGCTATAAGGCTCTTAGAAGAAAACATTAGAGAAGATACTTAGGACTGAGTTAGGCAAAGATTTCTTGGATAGATTACAAAAAGTGCAGTCCATGAAAGAAAAAAAAGGCTAATTAAATTTGGTACAATTAAATTATAATTAAAAGTTATAATTAAAAATCAAAATTTTAAAACCTAAGTTATTTTTAATTTTTTGATTAAAAAATTCTTCTCTTTGAAAGATACTATGAGAAAATGAAGAGATAAGCTACAAGCCGGGAGAAAATATTTGGAAAATACATACATGATTGTGATGGTCAATTTCATGTGCCAATTTAACTAGGCAATAGTTCCTAGTTATTTAATTAAACACTACTGCGGGTGCTGCTGTGAAGGGTATTTTGTAGATATGGTTAACAACTATAATCAGTTGACTTTAAGTAAAGTAGATTATCCTCAATCATCTGGTGGGCCACATCTAATCAGTTGAAAAGCCCTAAAAGCAAAACTGTGATTTCCTTGAAGAAGAATAAATTCTGCCTGTGGAAGAATAAATTCCACCTCCAACTTTGTTCTCCTTCAGTATTTCATTGGCTCTTCTGGGTCTTTTGCCTCTCCATATAAACTTTAGAATCTGATATCTGTCCATATCCACAGAATAACATGCTGGGATTTTGACTGATACTGTATTGAATGTATAGATTGGGTTGGGACGAGCTGACATCTTGACAGTATTGCATCTTCCCATTGAGGAACACAGGAGTTCTCTCCATTTATATAGTTTCTCTGTTTTAATTCATCAACGTTTTATCGTTTTCCTCATGTTGATCCTGTATATATTTTGTTAGATTTATACCAAAGTATTTCATTTTGGGGGTTATTAATGTAAGTGGTATTGGGTTTTAATTTCAAATTACACTTGTTCATTGCTGGTATATAGAAAAGTAACTTTTGTTTATTAACCTTGTATCCTGCAACCTTACTATAACTGCTTATTAGTTCCTGTGTTCTTGTTTTTGTCACTTCTTTCAAATTTTCTACATGGACCATCATGTCATCTGTGAACAAAAACAGTTTTATTTCTTCCATCCAAATGTGTATGCCTTTTATTTCCCTTTCTTGTCTTATTGCTTCCAGTATGATGTTGAAAAGGAGTGGAGAGAGGGGATATTTTTGCTTGGTACCTGATCTTAGGAAAACTTCAAGTTTCTTTCTTTCTTTCTTTTTTTTTTTAAAGATTTTATTTATTTATTTGACAGAGAGAGAGAGAGCACAAGCAGGGGGAGCAGCAAGGAGAGGGAGAGGGAGAAGCAGGCTCCCCACGGTGGAGCAGGGAGCCCGATGCGGGGCTTGATCCCAGGACCCTGGGATCATGACCTGAGTCAAAGGCAGACGCTTAACTGACTGAGCCACCCAGGCACCCCAAATTTCAAGTTTCTTAACATTAGGTATAATGTTAGCTGTGAATTTTTTGTAGATATTCTTTATCATGTTGAGAAAGTTCTCCTCTGTTCCTAGTTTACTAAGAGTTTTTATCATGAATGGGTGTTGGATTTTGTCAAATGCTTTTTCTACATCTATGATATAATCATGTGATTTTCTTACAGCTTGTTGATGTGATGGTTAACTTAATTGATTTTCAAATGTTAAACGAGCATCACATATGGGGTCCCTGGGAGTTTTTTAAACTCTGTTTTCCACACTGAGCCTCCAGCAGTTCATCAATTACAGTTCAGGTTTTCCTACCCTGGAATTTTATTACAGTATTTCTTTGCATTTCTGTTTATTTTATTTTATTCCTGGTTTATCAGCTGTATGACCTTGGACAAATTCCTCAGCTTTTCTGTCTCTCAGTTTCTTCATCTGCAAAATTGATATAACACTTATCTCATGGAGTTGTCACACTGGCTCAATGAATTATTATAAAACACTTGAAATTATTCCTATTAATATGGTAAGCATTAAACAAATTTAAACATTTTTTTTGTTTTTGTTTTAAAGATTTATTTCTTATTTTAGAGGGAATGAGAGAGAGAGAGTGGGATGCGGAGGGGGAGAGGGAGAGAGAGAGAGAGAGAATCTCAAGCCCACTCCCCACTAAGCACGGAGCCCACCACGGGGCTCCATCCCACAACCCTGAGATCATAACCCAAGCTGAAATCAAGTTGGATGCTCGACCAACTGAGCCACCTAATCACTCCACATTAAACAAATTACCGTTATTACTTACCATCTTTATCTGTCACTGGACAAATAATTATGATAAATGTAGTTATTTGAAATCTAAGAATTAAAAAAAATAAATAGAAAGGTAAAAAAATCCTGCAATAAAATTGGGTGTGACAGAAACAAAATCAACTATTTTAAGGCAAGTTATTACATCTCTTCAACTCAACGTTTTATTTATTCTTCTACATATTTCAACTTTGTTTTTGGTATAGAAGTATTCTATCCTATTCTAACGTTCTTTGCGTCTTATATTTTGAAAGGTTTCTTTTAAAGTACCTCCTAGAGACTTGGATATATCAGAGTACAGTTTTCATAGTTAGGACAGTTCTGCCTCATTAGTCTGAATTAGAGTGAAATATATTTGGATCACAAGTGGGAGGTTTGGAAATCATCTACTAAACTTCTGGGTCTCCTAGTGATTTTTTTTATCATGAAGACAGAATCTTGAAGATACAATAAATTTCTAGTTTAGACATAAAAGGTTTAAGAAAACTGCATTAATATAGAAAACAGGGGTTTTAGAACCATCTTGCCATCACATCATCTTACCAAAAGGGTAAAATATAAATGAACTGATAATGTCTTTTTTTTTTTTTAATTTTGGGGGCAATACTTTCTGATGTTTCTAATAATACAGAAAATATAGATATATTTCTTTCTTTTTTTTTTTAAAAGATTTTATTTATTTATTTATTTGAGACAGAGAGAATGAGAGACAGAGAGCATGAGAGGGAGGAGGGTCAGAGGGAGAAGCAGACTCCCCACTGAGCAGGGAGCCCGATGCGGGACTCGATCCAGGGACTCCAGGATCATGACCTGAGCCGAAGGCAGTCGCTTAACCAACTGAGCCACCCAGGCGCCCTAGATATATTTCTTATAAGCTGAATATTAAACAGGTCTGGGACTTCAAAAATAACTTGTAAAATGATAACAGATTGGATTCTGGGATATAACTTTTAATTACGGGGGGAGTGGAATTATTTTATATCATCACTCTGGCATAATGATATTGTGAAGTTATTTTGTTTCCATAGTACTAGAAAATAAGACCTTTTTCTCCCAGAAAGATATAAACAGAGAAACGGCATGATAGAAGTGAAGAAATGAGGACAAAATGACATTGAAATTCTTCTAAAAAAAAATAAGTAAAATTTTTGTAGTCTATCAGTTTGCATTTTATCATTTTATATCTGGTTCTTTAAAATTATAAAGAATGCTGTAGGTGAGCACATCACTCAGGGAGAGATATATAGGTAATATATATATGTATGTATATATATGCACAAACATATGTTCTGAGAGATATATATTCTGAACCATCCATGAGGATGTCAAGGCCATGCTGATATGATCATTTTCATACATATTGATTAGTAAAGTTCATGGATAAAAAAGTTACAGGAGTGGAAAGGGGTTTTGGCATTTAGTTTCAGTACTCTTAAATTCAACTTCTTTTTCATCCTATTGCCTATTATCTTTGTAATGGCTGGCACTCTAAAGTGATTTTTGTGACCTTTTATTTATTTGTTTATTATTTATTTTTTTAAAGATTTTATTTATTTATTTGACAGAGAGAGACACAGCAAGAGAGGGAACACAAGCAGGGGGAGCGGGAGAGGGAGAAGCAGGCTTCCCGCAGAGCAGGGAGCCCGATGTGGGGCTCGATCCCAGGACCCCGGGATCATGACCTGAGCCGAAGGCAGACGCTTAATGACTGAGCCACGCAGGTGCCCCTGTGACCTTTTATTTAAAAAAAAAAAAAAAAAAAAAGATAATCTGCTCTCTGTCTTCACATTTAGACAATCCATTGTTTAAATGATGCAAAATATGAACTGGAAAGCTCTTACTCCATTTGATCACTGAATCCAAAGGAAACAATTACCTACTGACACTATTGCACTTTACACTGACTTATGAAAGGCGTATTTTTGTAAGAGGCTCATATATCCAGAATGTAGGTTAGAAATATGAAAGTATTTTTAAAACTTCTGATCATTTGGAGGCACCTGGGTGTCTCAGTCAGTTAAGCGACTGCCTTCGGCTCAGGTCGTGATCCTGGAGTCCTGGGATGGAGCCCCACATCAGGCTCCCTGCTCAGTGGGGAGTCTGCTTCTCCCTCTGCCTGCCGCTCCCCCTGCTTGTGCCCTCCCTCTCTCCTCCTCCTAGCTCTGTGTCAAATAAATAAATAAAATCTTTAAAAAAAAAAAACTTCTGACCATTTGAAATCGATGTTATACTTTCAATAACCTTAACATAAAGAAAACCTTCTCAGGCCACCAATCATACCTTAGTTTGTCTTTCCTTAAATGTATTTCTATAATATTTGGTTTTCTGATTGTGTTGCTTAGAAATCTTAGGAAAGTAAAAAGCTACAGCTCAAAACTTGGCACGCTGATGATTGTTAGAAATAACAACTGCCAAACTGAAAGAGCACGAAATATCAGAAAACAATTCCAGTATCTGGAGTAAAAAAATACAGAAAAGCAACATGGGTAAATTTAGTATGGGGATCACAAGTTACACATATTTTAAACCCACCTGAGTTTATGGCCACCTTTTAACAATGGTGAGATAATCCTTACAATCTTTTTTATGAACAGTTTACAATTAATTTTGACATATTTTTGAAGTTGTTAGAGTATTGTAGAAATGCATCTTAGAAAGTTTTTTTTTTTTTTTTTTTTGGTCTAAGACTTTGGTAATTAAAGGGTAAATTTGAATTATCTAGACAATTAACTTGGCTTAGAGTGGAAACACTCCCTTCGTTGTGGGTTTGATAATGTAGAACATCCCATGTTGCCTGGTTATAGCTGAGAAATCATGTCTATGATAACATCTATAACACATTACATGTGTTGGATTCAGCGCACTAAAGGAATATTCTATGAAATAGCACCACTGCTGGAAGCAATGTCAGCAGCTTGCAAATGCTTTAATCCTCATATCTTGGTCTTCCAAACAAAGCAAACAGAAATATCTAAGCCTATCAAAATTGGCCTTTGTGTGCATATTTGCCGAATGCCATATTGTTTGTGTCCTTCACTCTTTGATGTTGTAGATGCTGTAGAATCATTTTTTTTAAATGATTTTATTTATTTGAGAGAGAGAGAGAGCACAAGCAGGGGGAGTGGCAGGCAGAGGGAGAAGCAGGGTCGCTGCTCAGCAAGGAGCCTGATGTGGGCGGGACTCAATCCCAGGACCCTGGGATCATGACCTGAGCTGAAGGAAGACGCTTAACGACTGAGCCACCCAGGCGCCCCCTGTAGAATCATTTGATCATATTTCTAGTTGCTGTCTAATTTGAATCTCTCATTAGATGAATGAGGAAAAGATCCAGAGAGCTTCAGGTATGTTTTCATTCACTTATCAGCTCTGTATGAAGCTCAGTCTAAATTTCCTCATTTCTGGCTTTTTAAATTTTTTCTCTTTTTTTGTGATTCTAAGTAAAAGTTGAACCTTTGAGGAGGTACATCCAGTTGATAAGGGTCCACAGGACTAAGATGCCCTAGAAACA
The DNA here is from genome assembly GCF_011800145.1 of Mirounga leonina. Classification (NCBI taxonomy): domain Eukaryota; kingdom Metazoa; phylum Chordata; class Mammalia; order Carnivora; family Phocidae; genus Mirounga; species Mirounga leonina. The sequence continues at coordinate 11,349,394 of NW_023270158.1, forward strand.
GACTCTGCTTTTCCTGGAATAAAGGCTTTGTTTCTTCGAACTAAAATAAGTCCTTTTCATCTGTTCCAGACTAGACTGGACTGGACTTTATGGTTTTATTCAATTCAAAGCTGCATCTCTGAAGCTGCGTGGACTAGCCAGAGTTCTTAGTCATTTCTTCATCTGGCCAGGACCAGAGTTGCTAATTTAAGCTGCAGAATTACTTAGAGTAATAGAGCCAGCAGCATCAGGCACTGAATATGTGTCCTGAGTAATTTTCATGCATTAACTCATTTAATCATCTCCTCTGGGATTATCACCCCCTGTATTTTGCAGGTTAGGAAACTGAAGCCCAGAGAGGAGGTTAAATAAATTGACTGAGCTCACATCATGCGTATGAGCACAAACTTGGATTCGTATCCAGGTAGGCAGGCTTCAGAGGCCACACACATTCACCACCAAAACTACCACTCCAAGGGGTATGGATGAATCTTTAATAGCCCCACGAGAGCTAGGAGGTAAATTTCTATATTTTATTAGGAAGAGACTTAACTAAGTATTTCAGAAAGGAAGGAAAAGTAATTCGTGTGCAAGTAAAGTCTTTGTCTCTTTTTCTCTCTAGTCATTGTCAATCTATTTGATCAATATTGGAAAAAGTGGCAGTGACTAACGTGAACAAAACACGCTTTAGTGGGGCTCAACACACAGAAACAACTAAATAAGCATGCACGCCAGGTGGTAAGAAGCACCCTGAGGGAATGGGTCAATTTTACTTGAATAATCAGGAAAGCCACATCTGTATTTGATATATTCTATTTACTTAATAATTCTTGGCTGAATGACCATGCTAATAATGGTCTCTGATAGTTACCACAATCCTGATCTACCAGTTGCATTAATTTTATATGGCCATGTTTTGGCCACAAAAAGGAGATCAGATTGACCTACTTGCCTTTAGATGGTAGTGCCTTGTTCTCCTCGAACTGGCTGGAATCACCTTCTCTTTGGGCAAACCTTACCATCTAGTGCGGCTGACTATGGTCTTATAATCATTCTGTCGTCAGACCTTCAGCTTTGATGTCGTTATGTTTAAAACCTCAATTCTCTGATGGTTCACCTGTCCTTCCAACTTCTATTGTTTGACAGTAGGTGGGGAGGTGGCACATAGGAGCCTCTGAATCACCCGTTTACACAAAAATAAAATAGGGGCACCTGGGGGGCTCAGTCGTTAAAGCATCTGCTTTCAGCTCAGGTCATGGTCCCAGGGTCCTGGGATCGAGCCCTGCATTGGGCTCCCTGCTCAGTGGGGAGCCTGCTTCTCCCTCTGCCTGCTGCTCCTCCTGCTGTGCTCTCTCTCTCTGACAAACAAAATCTTAAAAAAAAAAAAAAGCCATGTCAGAGAATTTGTGCTGTATCTTCACAATAATTTGGGTTACATAAATGTATGCATTTGTCAAAATTTAGTAAGTGTACACTTAAAATTTGTACACTTCATTGTGTGTGATTTGTACCACAAAAGAAATATTAACAGTAAACAAGAATATTTATGCTGAAATATTTAGGGGGGAATTGTTCAGAAGTCTGCATTTCACTTTGCATTGCATCAGGAAATAAGATGGGCTATTAAATGCATAAATACAGTCAAGTGTTAATGATATAATTCATAGAGGGATTATGCAGGTTTTTAAACCTCTTTCAACTTTGCCCTAAATTTGAAATTTTTCATAATAAAATTTTGGAGGGCATGCTAAGCCATGGAGAACCCATGCATTATCTCAGGGATTTTAAACTTGGAGTAACGATACCCTAGGGGTCCATGTTTAGAATTCATGGGGTTTGTACACTTGGACTGGAAAAAAATTGTAAGTCTTCATTTTCACAAATATCCAAATGAAGCAGCATTTCCTTTGACTTATGAATTTAGGCAACATACCCTAGTAGCTTTAACAGTGCCTACGAGTTTTTCAGCAAAAGACACAATTTGTTTATCACACTATAGTTGTTAAACGTAACTGAGTTATTGTTTATACCTATCACTATTTTGAAATTACAGTGATTTTTAGAGTTATCATTAGTCTTATTATTTAATCTTGTAATTAAAAGCCAACATTGCAGTATCACAATTTGTTTTAAAATTTTTTTAGGCATCTGACTGTAGTCTATTTTTTTCTACAATAACTATTTTTTTATCATGATAATTGTATTCTTTAATCCCCATCACCTATTTTACTCATTCCCTCTAAAATATTTTGATAAATGTGGTTTCATATAATTGGTTTCTTTTGTAATCCATTATGTCATATTTAGTATATTGAAAAACATTGTTTTGGGAAGTCCGCAAGCACCAGACTATCTCTGTGGCACACACACACACACACACACAAAGTTTAAGATCCCTGACAGATCATCTCCCGTGCTCTGCTATCCTTCCCATGATTTGTCAAATGTGGCACCATATAGGATGTGGGTCTTGCTTTGAAGCTTTGCAGCAACCCTCAGTCCAGGCCTGGAAATGATGATCTCAAGCTCTGAGGATCCATTGCCTTACTGTTCCAACTCAGTGGTAGAACTAGTCAAAGATCTTATCACTTCGTCGCTTTCTCTCTCTCCTCCCCCTGCAGTACATGGGGGATAAACTTATACTATAGAAAAGTATTTCTGGTTTTTCTGAAATTCAAATTTAACTAGGCATCCTGTCTTTTATCGGGTCACCTTAGCAATAGGACCCAGAAGTATCCCAATGGATATTTAAGCGAAAGCATACAGCCCCCACCAGGTAACATCAACATGCAGATGGGACTTAGTGAGGGGTTGATCTTGCAACTGAAATCCAGGAACATCCCACCAGCTAGGTGGGCTTGTTAGTACTGGTTACTATTTTATTAAATTCACAATTACTCCGTTCTGTGGATTCAGTGTGGATTGACTTTTTTGGATCTTACTTATTGTGTGTGTGTGTGTTTTTTTTAATTTTTAGGATTTTATTTATTTATTTGACAGAGAGAGAGAGCACAAGCAGGGGGAGTGGGAGAGGGAGAAGCAGGCTCCCCACTGAGCAAGGAGCCCGATGTGGGGCTCAATCCAAGGACCCCGGGATCATGACCTGAGCCAAAGGCAGATATTTAACGACTGAGCCACCCAGGCGCCCCACTTACTGTGTTTTAAAGATGCTTTATTGTTGCTCAGTTCTTTGTGTTCATTTTCTCATTTAAACATCATAAGATCTCAGAGAGTGGGTACATTTCCCCCAATTCAAAGAGGTTAATAAACTTTTCCTAATTCACACAACTACCCATTGACAGAGGCAAGGATTTAACTTAAATCTGTCTGGTTCAGGCTTTTCTACATACTACATTGCTTCTCATGTTAAGTCGGAAAATGGCAGGAAAGCACATTATGCTAGGCGTGTTAGAGAATTTCTATTTTAGTGGAGGGAAATAATAGGGTAGATTTTAAGAATATTTACAAATGTATAGTCCTGCTGAAACCAAAAAATTTTTATTTTTTTGTAATTTAGTTATATTTTATTTATTTTTAATTTTTATTGTTATGTTAATCACCATACATTACATCATTAGTTTTTGCTATAGTGTTCAAACAATTCATTGTTTGAAAAAATTTTTAAAAATAAAACTGTGTCTTTTGTTTAAACATCAAGACAGAATGTATTGACAAAGCAAAGGTTTTTTTTCTCCTAGTTTTAGAAAACGCTGAGAGAGGTGATAAAAATCAACAAAGATAAAAATGTGTACAAGTTTGTTTTTAAATTAAATGTGTTTAAAACATTAAAAGCCCCAATATAGTAATAGTGTATGGAAAATACTAATATTTAGCATGCAAAATAATGATAGAGCAGAAAGTAGTGATTCTAATAAGAGAAAAGCAAATAATACACAAAAAGTAAGTAAATGCAGAATATGGTATTTAGTGAAAAACATAGCTGAATGGCTATAAATGTAACATCTTCCTTATATATTAGAAAATCTGAGTGCTATCTCCTCTTATGTATGTCCCTGAGAAAAACCAAAACTGTCAGTGACTTTAAAGGGGATGAGATATAAAAACAAAGGACAATTATGATTGCTGAGTACAATGACAATTACTTTGTACTTTTAATTGTATCATGCTATTACAGTAAACATGCCACTTTTGTTTTAAAAAAAAAAGAAAATATTTCGAGATACTAAAAGAATCTTCCAAAAAGGATACTTTATAATTCCAGACAAATATCAAAGGATTATCCTTACTTTGTAAACTGTAATTGCTTTTATAAAGGTTGGGTATTGATTGACACGTGTGTGTGTGTGAATGAAAGCATATTTTAAATAGTGGAAGTCTTTTTAAGAACCACTTATTAGGGGTACCTGGGTGGCTCGGTTGGTTGAGCGTTGGACTCTTGATTTCAGCTCAGGTCATGATCTTAAGGTCGGAGATCAAGCCCTGCATCAGGCTTAGGGCTGGGCCTGGAGCCTGCTTGAGATTCTCTCTCTCTCTCCCCCTTCCTCACTTCCCTGCTCTCTCTCTCTCTCAAAAAACAAAACAAAACAAATAAAAAAAAACAAGAACCACTTACTATATTTGTTCAGAAGTATATTGATACTCTATAATGTGAATGAATACCTAATAGTTTGGCTCTACAGATTTTGGATCTTAAAAACTGCCTTTTAAAGTACAAGACAACCCTGTAACAACACAAGCATTTATAGTATTTTTCTTTTGGCTAATTCATGCATGTCCTCTATGTACCATATAGTTTAATTTATACATATTTATCACTATATAACAAAAAATTTGAACAAAACCATTAAGGCATTTCATGGAATGGGGTGAACTATATTTATATATTACAACTATATGAATAACTTATTATCATATTATATATCATTTGTTACACAGGTATGAGTAAACAACCGGATGGCCTTATTATTTTAATGTGTAACACACCTCCCCATTTCAGAATGGTAGAATTTTTTAGGGAAGTATGGTTGACACACAATGTTATGTAAGTTTTAGGTATGCAACATAGTGACTTGACAAGTCTATATGTTACGCTACTGTCACCACAACTGTACTAGCATCTGTCACCATATAATGCTATTAGAAATGCCACTGACTGTATTTCCTATGCTGAACCTTTCATCCACATGACTTACTTATTTCTTAACTGGAAGCCTGTATCTCCCATTCCCCTTCACTCATTTTCCCCACACCTCCCTCCCCTCTGGCAACCAGGGTTTGTTCTCTGTATTTACAGGTCTTTTTCTGCTTTTGTTTGTTTGTTCATTTGTTTTGTTTATTAGATTCCATATATAAGATTCCATATATAAGTGAAATCATACGGTATTTGTCTTTCTCTGACTTATTTCACTTAACATAATACCCTCTTAGGTCCATCCATGTTGTTACAAGTGGTAAGATCTCATTCTTTTCTATGGCTGAGTAATATTCCATAGTGTATATATATATATATATATATGTATATATATATATATACATACCACATCTTCTTTATTCATTCATCTATTGATGGACACTTGGGTTGCTTTCTTATCTTGGCCATTGTAAATAATCCTGCAATAACCATAGAGGACATATATCTTTTCCAGCTAGGGTTTTCATTCTCTTGAGTAAATACCCAGGAGTGGAATTACTGGGTCACATGGTATTTCTATTTTTAATTGTTTTTGAAAAACCCCCATACCGTTTTTTCCACAGTGGCTGTACCAATTTACATTACCACCCACAGTGCAGAAGGATTCCCTTTTCCCCACATCCTTGCCAATGCTTGTTATTTTTTGTCTTTTTTTTAAAATAAAGTTTATCTGTTTTTTTTTTTTTTGTAATCTCTACACACAACATGAGGCTTGGATCCATGACCCTGAGATCAAGAGTTGCACGCTCTTCTGACTTAGCCAGCCACATATCCCATTACTTGTTTTTTTGATTCTAGCCATCTGACAGGTACAAGGTAATATCTCATTGTGGTTTTGATTTGCATTTCCCTGATGATTTAGTGATGTTGAGCATCTTTTCAGGTATCTGTTGGCCATCTGTATGTCTTCTTTGGAAACAGGTCTATTCAGGTTCTCTTCCCATTTTTTAATTGAATTATTTATTTTTTTTTTTTTGGTGTTGCATTGTATGAACTCTTTATGTATTTTGGATATTAAGCCCTTACCAGATAAATCATTTACAAATATCTTTTTCCATTCAGTAGGTTGCCTTTTTGTTTTGTTGGTGTCCTTTGCTGTGCAAAAGGTTTTACTTATAGTCCCAATAGTTTATAATAATAATATTATTATTATAATTTAAAGATTTTATTTATTTGACAAAGAGAGAGCAAGCATAAGCAGGGGGAGTGGCAGGAAGAGGGAGAAGCAGGCTCCCCACTGAGCAGAGGGCCCAACATGGGGCTCGATCCCAGGACCCTGGGATCATGACCTGAACCGAAGGCAGACACTTAACTGAGCCACCCAGGCGGGCCCCCCTACTCCGCCAATGGTTTATTATTTTTTTTGTTTCTCTTGCCTGAGGAGACAAGTCTAGAAAAATGTTGCAAAGAGAGATGTCAAAGAGATTACTGCCTATGTTTTTTCTAGGAGTTTTATGGTTTGAGGTCAAACACATTTAGGTGTTTGATCCATTTTGAGTTTATTTTTGTGGATGGTAAAAAAAAGTTGTCCAGTTTCATTCTTTTACATGTAACTGTCCAGTTTTTCCAGCACCATTTATTATAGAGACTATCTTTTCACCATTGTATATTCTTGCCTTCTTTGTAATAGATTAATTGACCATATTAGGGTGGGTTTATTTCTGAGTTCTCTAGACTGTTTTATTGATCTATGTGTCTATTTTTGTGCCAGTTGAATAGTAGAATTTTCATAGTACATAGTTGTCTTTATATTTGTTTTGCTAAGTTGACTCTTGATATGCCAGAGATTTTCTTAGGTGCTAGATCTAGATAAAGCCAAACAAATGATTTAAAATGAAAATAAGTCAGGGGTGCCTGTGTAGCTCAATCAGTTGAGTGGCTGACATTTGATTTTGGCTCAGGTCATGATCTTAGGGTTCTGGGATTGAGTCCTGCACCGGGCTTCACTCTCAGTGGAGAGGAGTCTGCTTGAGGATTTTCTCTCCCTCTCCCTCAGCCCCTCCCTCCATTCGCATGCACTCTCTCTCTCTAAATAAGTAAATTTTAAAATCTTAAAAAAAAATAAGATGAAAGTAAGTAAGTCTACCAACTTACTGATTTTTCTCCATGATGTTAAATACGGTCTTTCATCTTTATAATGTTCTATAAACTGATCCTCAGGATGCTTTTCCTTTGCTACTATCACCTGTAACTTGCTGTGCACCTTTTTCCTCAAATATTACTATGCCAACAAGGCCTGTGTGAAACATTAGACAGTCTGAAAAACCACAAGAGGTTCAATTAAGCCCTTATATATTTCATTCCTGTTAATGCTGATTGACATACTTGACTCTTGACTCCTGCATTATTGACTTGGACTCTAAAGTTTAAATTATAAATTAATGTAAAAGTTCTCAAGAGAGGCTATACACTGGAATCCCAAGAAACACATTTGCCTCAATTGCTCCCTGACATACAAAAGAGAAGATCCAGGGATGGGGCCATGGTATAAAGCATATTAAGTGTATAAAGTGTACTAAGTGCACTCATGGCTGAAAGCTGGCTCTAGACCTCTATTTTTTATCCCCTTTCCTCTTTTCTCTTCCTATCCTCTGACATTTGACCTTTAACTTTAGATGTAGACCTTGTGTCCTGCATCTGTGAATTTAGATGGGTAAACCATGTACTTCTTTGGGCCTTAGTTAAATTATTTAGTTAACTTATTTTGGTTTTACTTTCTTTTTCCTATGGCCCACACCTGTATGTTCTCCCAATGCCTAGTTCTCTATCCTTGAAAAAAAACAGTGCTTTCATTCATCAGGGTATCTTTCTGCATTTCAAATATAATCATTCCTTCGATGGTCTATGATCTCAAAATTAGGCAAACAAAGAAAAGCCTGATATTTGTACTGACAGTTTGTTATTACTTTAACCTTTATTATTTATAATTAAGGAATTCTATAAATATGCCAGAATCTCTCAAACAGTATCTTAAAAATGAAATTCTAACTATCAATCCTTAGAGCTAGTGGGCATGACAATATTGCTAAATCATGCTAGGTGTCATTTAAATATATGAAGGAATTGTAGTTTCAGGTGGAAGTTTTAAGTCAGAATGCTTGGGGCTGGCAAAGAAACTACTATGCTATTCAGGTGTGACCCTAACACCTTTAAATTCCAAGCCCTTGCTCAGATTATGGAATCATTGTTCCAAAGGCATAAAGGCATTCAATATTAAAAGCATTAATATTTTATTTTTTGCCTCCCGGCTAAAACGTTTCTCCTACCACTGTGCATCATAAAGTCATGCTGATAAAGGGTGGACAGGTGTAAGCATATTATTCGGTTCACTTATTCATAGTTAATTACCTTTATGGTTCAAATACCAAGTGATAATAGGAAAGCTTGATAAATAGCTCTCCATTAAAATGCTTGGATTATTATAAAAAATGACTTGCTTCTCTGCCAGCCAATTCTCAGCATATTATTTACCTCATAGTATGTTGTCTCCAAAGCAGGACATATATATTTTTCCCCTTATCAGAGGGATATTTCATAATAGCCTCAAGCTAGTTAGGACATGCCATTAAAATATCTGATACAATATGCACTTTAACTTGTAATTTACTTTTGATTTTTTTAAGAAAATAAATTTAAGATTAAATTTCTACATGCATTTTACTTTGAATTTTGTATTATAAAAGCATAGAAAACATTTCTGTCCAGTAAAATTTATTAATATTGCTAAAAAATGATTTTAGGATTTGGGAGTGCTATCTTCGTGTGGTAAATGCATTTTTAAAATGGTCATAATGGTTTCTATGTGAATGAAATTACGGTTAATCATAGTCTGTGTAAACTTTTCAAGAATTAGAATGGTGTCCTTTTAGAAAGGACGCTAATCAATTTCGGAGAATTCTGAAGGACAAGCAATGAGGAATCCTGTGGTAGGCAGAATAAGGTGACCGCCTCCCCCCCCCCCCCCCCCCCCCACCCCCCCCCCCACCCCCAATATATCTATGACCTGATCCTCAGAACCTGTCAGTATGTTAGATTACAAGGCAGGAAGGAATTAAGGTTGTTAATCAGCTGACCTTAAGGAGCGTAGCCTCTATTGTCCAGGTGGGCTCAATGTTATCACCAGGGCCTCTGTAAGTGGAAGAGGGAGGCAGAGGAGTTAGAGTGAGGGCTGCAGCTGTGTGGAAAAAGAATCAGGGAGGGGCAGCACTGCTGGATTGGAAAACAGAGGAAGGGGACCACAGGCCAAGAAATAGGGGTTGTGGGGCGCCTGGGTGACTCAGTCGTTGGGTGTCTGCCTTTGGCTCAGGTCATGATCCCAGGATCCTGGGATGGAGCCCCGCATCGGGCTCCTTGCTCAGCGGGAAGCCTGCTTCTCCCTCTCCCACTCCCCCTGCTTGTGTTCCCTCTCTCACTATGTCTCAGTCAAATAAATAAATAAAATCTTTAAAAAAAAAAATATGGGTTGCCTCTAAAAGTTGGAAAAAGGAAACATAGTCTCCTCTCGAGCCTCCAGAAGGAACGTAGATCTGCTGAAACCTTAATTTTAGCTCACTGAGCCCGGTGTCAGGCTTATGACTACAGAACTAGGTTTCTTTTGTTTTTGAGCCAACAAGTTTGTGATAATTTGTTCCAGTGGCAATAGAAAACTAATGCAGGGTCTGCTATTCTTTAAAAAGATAACATTTTCCTTTTTGTTACTACTAAGTTGGACATACATCTAAGAAACTGCATTTTAAGATGATGAGCAGAGGACAACCTTGGTCGTTATATGAGTAATAGCTACTGGAATAGGGTATAGCTCTTTGGGAGGAGCAGCGTAAGCTATATTCTACAAGTGTTTTTAAAAAGCATCAGAGACTTCCATTTATGGTTAATATATAAAAACTCTCAATTATTGCCATTTTGACAATATTAGCAAGCTAAATATATTAGACATGCAAAATTCTTAAGCATGTAGGAGAGCTGAGGATGCAAATAAATCCAAATAGACAAAATTCTAGAAAGCTACAAGTTCTTAGAAGAGAAGAGGTACACATTTGCTTTTCACTCCAATGGAGCAGTGGTAGAATACATCTGCCACAGATGGAATTAAGGAAAAACCAGCCAGGTATTGAACAAACTTTAATGGCAGTGAATGGGATCACGTGATGGATTAGGTTCCTGCTGAGCTCCAGCCCGAGTGTATCTGCCCTGACCTGCTACACCGTTTCTACTGTCTTCCACTAAATGCTCAGGAGTAGTGCAAGCCGTGAGAGTCGAGAAAGATGATCCACGAGGTGAGTGGGGCCAGGCAGCAGCCATCTGAAGGCCAAGCTTAGAGCTGGAGAAATGAGTGAATTCGCTCCAAGGCCATAGCAAATCTTCAGCAAGTCAAGTGCTACCAACCTCTGTGAGGGCAAGCACAGGTGAAAAATTCCCTTAAGGCACTGTAGGCCTTTCAGGGCAAATCATCTGCTGAAGGCTGAGGGCCCAGCAGGAGAGATGAGGGAACTCCCAGTGACTGCATTGCAGGAAGTCCCTGGAGACTGGCAAAGGGCAGCAGGTCTGAGAGAGAATCTGATGTGCAGAAAGGGTCTCGAGAGTATGGTGAGTAAAGAGAAATTTACAAAGGACCAAACATCGAGCAACAGAGCCACAAAGCAGAAGAGCCATCTCGCCCAGTTTGGAAAGATGGTAGCCCATAGTCTTACCAATGCTCAGATCACAAATGTTGCTGAAGAAAATGCCCCTTCCTTGATGCAAAATATTGAAAGCCCATGATGCTTCACATCAGAGAGACACATAATGTCGGTTTGCCCCATTACTGGGGTTGCTAGGCTGGTAACAGTTAAGTTGGGAGTTCTCCACATTTATCTTCGGTAAAGATACCCTTTTCTTTTGCAGTTATACATAGTCAGTGGGGTGACACTTTTCCAGGTAGTGAATATGGAAGTCCCCCAGAACTTGCCCTCACTGGTTTGAGCATACATTGATATCCCTGCCTAAAGCAGTGATCACTTTATTTACTGCTAATTGTGACTTTGGAATTGTTTTATTCCACATACATTTTTAGCTATCATTCTTCTATAAAGAAGAACTTTATCTTCCCTTATCATTCCATCTTTTTGAGTACTACTATGGCCTTAATGGATTCACCGCTCCACCCCAACCGTCCCACCAATTGTTTTCCAGCCTTCATTGTCACTAGCCTTTTTGATGCTCATTTGAACGAAATTTGGTCATTGGGAGCCCATTCAAGCTGATAGCTATTCCCATTGCTGTTGGAGCAAGTCTTTGGCAAGAAGGTCCAAGCTTTTAGTTCCTTCCATATCCAGATCTAGAATCAATCTTTTATTCAAGGAGCCGTGATCTTTTTAAAGAGTAGTGGTATTTCAAAACAAGTATATGGGTATTAAATGTCGTGACCATAATCTGTACTCTGAAAGGTTGCCTCCTGCTTGTCTAGTGATTCTAGACCAGCTCTGACTTTGGGGAATAAGGAAACTTCTCTGCTGTCTAGGGGGCTGAATTATACCTGTCACCAGTGAGGTCTGAAACCCAGCCCTGGGAAGGAGCTCCCTTCCAAGTTGTCTTTGCTTGGTACTCTCCTTCAGCCAAAGAGCACCGTAGAGAGTTTTGATATATTTAATAGTCAATCCTGTATTCCAGATTATTAATTATTTTGTATTAAACATCCCCCTCTTTAGCCCACACTGTGATTTGTATCTCCTGATTGGGCCCAGACTGATCCAGGGGTGCTCACTGCTCTGAGTGCGGTTAGTTCTAGGTTCTTTCAGTAGACAGAGATGGAATTATTACATGAGGAATTCACATTGATGTTCCTAATTCATATATACCCCCGCAGGCTGTTCCTTATTTTCCCCCATTTAATAGTTTCATCTCCCTTTTTCCACAGGGAAAACATCAATATATTTATCAGTTGCAGTACCCTATGATAAACACAATGTAGTTTAGAATCACTATACCAGTACCACCACCAGCAGCAAACTTACTGTGTAAAATTCAATATTTCTTTGTAGATTTTTGTATCTGAAAATGTATCCATGAAGTATTTAGTTTTAGTCCTGGGTAAAAAAAATGAATTTATTATTTTTTCTGTGTGGTCCTATAATCAACCTCATATAGCCTTAGGTTCATCTATCCATGTTTTCAATGTTAGGGTTTGTTTAATGCCCTTTTTGGTCTCATTGAAATGTAAAATATTCATTGATGTAAAGTGGATGCTGTATTTTAAAGACTTTTTAAGTCTTTCCTCCATGAGACCATCTGCTATGTCAGAGAGGCACTATGACTGCATCCCTAATAGCTCCTTTATTCCCCCAAACATAAATATAATTTTCTACTTTTTAATATTCTCCCCCCTGGGAAACAAAATACCCAACTTTGTTCAAATCAAAGTTAAACTCTGGGTAAATAAGCTCTACCTGAGAGCCTGAGGTGTTCTCCAAATAGTATGTGTTTAAAAACCTATTATTTGTGAAGTAATTTCTGTAACATAGAAGGTTTTTTGAATATCTTTGTGTCTTCTACAGTATTCAGAATTACTGAGATTCCAAGTGATTGTCAATACATGAAATATTGGCATATCCCAATAAAATGTTAAGGTGACTTGTAAGGGGATTATGATTCTTATTAGGACTATGGTCAAAATCGTGTACAAAGGATTATCCGAAAACCTAGAAAATAATTATTTTAAAAATCACATGGATTAGTTGCTACATATTATAATAAACTGTTGAAATCAGCTAAATACTACACACACATACACACACACATTTATATAGTAGAGTTTGTCATTTTAGTTTGTGTACATATGTAGTATAAAACATTTTTAACCCTATAAGTATTTTATGTATGTCCAAAAATGAGATTAAATAAAAAGGATAAAAATGCAAACCCAAAAAATGACTATAAATAGGAACAAATAAATGTAATTTTATATCAAACTGATAACAGTAAATTAAGAAAATTAACTTCCATATAAATGGCTCTTAAATTTGATATAAACGTGACATAAAATCCACTAGTCCACATTTTTTATAAAAACGATGAAACTATATTTGTTTGGAATGAGTGTGTCTACTCACAAATGAGAATACATTCATACCACTGCATCCACTCATTCTGAAGTAGAACATACGTTTGCTGATTTTTCTTACTGCTAATTTGCAGGATTGGTGAGAGATAAATCCAGAATTGTGTATTTATGGTATATAATAACTTTTCAGAACTGTGTGTCATAAAGGAAATAAGAAAGTCATTTTGATGTATGTCTAATCAGACAAAGAATGCCAAGTCTACTGGAGGAATGATAATTGAACAAATTGGATTGATTACACTCATAAAATCTTCAAAATATTATGAGAAGCTTGATTTTTAAGTGTACAAATAATATACATTGTTGATAAACTTCTCAAATTCAGTTCTTTTATTCACTTTTATGTATGCCAGACCATCATTTTATAAAATATAATTTCTAATTCTTGGTCAAGTAATTTTTTAATGTAATTATGTAATATTTTGTACATACTACCAAATATATTTGGTCCATATTATGTACTTTATGTATACATAATAATAAAGCATGATAATAAATAAGTACCCAGGAACACATCATCCAACGTAAGAACTAGAAGACAGCATCTTCTTGCTTCTAGTTGTGGGGCCATTTTATATATTCATCCTGCCTTCTCAGAGGTGACTACTGTTCTCAATGCTCAATTTATTATTCTCTTGCCTTTAAAAATATTATCATAATAGAATGTTCATTAATACCTTTACATTTCTCCCAATTAAGAAAAAAACCTAGAATACTTTAATATTATTAAATGATCTTTTGACTTTATTGTGTATTTTAATTTTGTATATTTTAAAATCAGACATTATTACTTTTGTGCAGTTTCTTTTCATTCCTTCAGGAATCTCTACCTTTCAGAGATTTTCTTCTAATGAGCAACATTTAGTATTTTCTTGAGACTGAGTCTGCTGAGAGCAAATTCTGATTTTAGCTTTGTTTTGTTTCTTTGTGCCCCAAACTGTTCTTATTTACACTTAATTATGGAAAAATGTCTTCCCTGGATATGGATATAGAATTTAATTTACTTTTTAAAGAAGTAAACTGAACACATCATTTTATTGTCTTCTGAATTCCATTGCGATTTAAAGTCTGTTTCCCTTTTGAGGGTTATCTTACTTTCATTAGGTCATTTTTAATTTTTCTTTTCTTTTTTTTCTGTTTCACTATGTGTCTAGTGAGTGTGTGTGCATGCACATGCATTTCATCCTGATGGAGATTTGTTGGGTTACTTGAATCTGTGGCATGGTATCTGTCATTAGTTTGGTAACTGTTTTAACCATTATCTCTTCAAATAGTGCCTCTTCCCCATTATTTCTCTCCTCTCTTTCTAACTGATACTAACAATATACTATAGCTTCTTACTGTGTCATCTATGACTTCTATCCTCTGTTTTGTTTTGGATTTTTGTGTCATAGTGTCTTATTCTGAGTAATTTTCTGACTTATCGTTCACTTAACTAATTCTCTTTGTAAATGTTCTCTGACTTGCTTCCAGCTCAGTAATTTTCTCTTAAATTGTGTTAATCTGTTGTCACACACATTCGTTGAATTCTTGGTTTTAATTCTTTTTCTCTTCCAGTGAGTCTGTTTTGTTTTCATATATGCTATGTCACGTTTATAGTTATTTGTTTCCTACATATATTTTCAAGCCTTTCTTATAATAATATAAAGAAAGGATAGTTATTTTATACCTTGATAATTCCAATAGCTCTCAGATTTATGTGATCTGTGTGTTCTACTCTTCTCTCTACTACTTCTCTATCCCCACAAGGCCACAAAAACTAGTTTAGTTTTATAGCTATTGCTTTCTAAGAAGCAGATGCCCTGAGGGAAAAAATTACCTTCAATGCTGAACTTCTCTTGATTCTTGCAACCTCCCCTACCTCTTGGTCTGGCAATTTCTTATTCTATTATGAGCTGTTTGATGCACTAAGGAATTTATTTTTAAAAGTTCATCCAATTCTTTTAATTGTCCTCGACAGGAAAGTTGGTAATAATTCTCTAGCTCTCTTTTCCTGAAGTAGAAGTCACCAGATGGCCTCATTCCTTTACCTTTTAAGAATAGTTTTGTCATATTTGTTTCTATCCCTAAAAATATGATGTTTAGTTTCGCATATTTTGGGTCCTTATAAAAATACTATTGTATAATATAATTCTCTGACCTAATATTTTTACTGTTATAATCTATTCTCTTTATTGATATATTGATTATCCATCTAAAGATACTTTGAAATTCCTGCATGATTAGGAAGAAGCAATAAAATTTTATAAATATCAAACTATTTAAGGTTCACAAGATAAGTTTTTTCTATACCATTTATTTTTAGAAACAATAAAGCTTTTATAATAGGAAATTTATGGTATATATGGTGCTAGAATATCACATTGTGCATGCTCCCCTCTTCCTAAAAAGTAAAGCAAAACCATTCTCGACTATAATATGATTAACACTGATATTAAATGTAGTTGTTTTCCGATTTGTAGTTGCATTGACTCAGATACAAAAATGTAAATTTCAAAATACATTTTTTGGGAAAGGGAGCAGGGTTTGAAACATGACAGATGACAAGGACCAGCAACAAACTACCAACACTGTAGAAGAGCCCCTGGATCTCATCAGGCTCAGCCTGGATGAGTGTATTTATGTGAAAATGAGAAATGACAGAGAGCTTCAAGGCAGAATACATGCTTATGAACAGCATTTAAATATGATATTGGGAGATGTGGAAGAAACTGTGTCTCCTATAGAGATTGATGAGGAAACATATGAAGAAATATATAAATCAACAAAACGGAATATTCCGATACTTTTTGTCCAGGGAGATGGTGTTGTACTAGTTACCCCTCCATTAAGAGTTAGCTGAAACTAAGAATTTATCGTGTATAGAATATAGATTTTGTATGATTGCCTCTTTAAATGTAGAAGACATTCAAAAGAGAAACCTGCGTAAATTTTAATATTAAGAAATGGCCAAGGATTCTTCCACTTCTGAAATGAAGCAACTTGGAGATAACTCAAAAATTCTTAAGCTAAAGGGCATTTTAATTTTTTTCCAACCCTTTCAATAAATGTGATCACCAAGACGCAGAACTCTTTTTTCAGGAATTGATTTGCTCTGTTGTTTTCTCAGACAATTTCTGATTTTTTTTTCCTTTAAATTAAATTTGATGTTTCCTTTTTTGATTGAATTTAAAAAATATATTTCTTTAGGGGCACCTGGCTGGCTCAGTCGGTGAAGCATGCACCTCCTGATCTCAGGTTGTGAGTTCGAGCCCCACATTTGTAGAGACTACTTAAAAATAAAATCTTTTAAAAAACAAATAAAATAAAATGCATTTCTTTAATACAATTCACTTTGCTCATTAGTTCTTATTTCTTGTAATTGGGCGGGGGAGGAATGTAATATTCCCGCTAACAATTATCTGTGTAAAGCTCTGTGCTTACTTGTGAACCTCAAATTGGACTTCTCTGCCTAAAGGCAGCTCTGAGAATTGAGAAAAGCAGATTATTTCTAGAAATTCTAAGGAGCAGTAAATACTGAGGAGATGGTAGAAAATATATTTCATGGACCACCTTAAACTAGAGGTGACCAAGTAAAAAAAAAATTGTAGGAATGATGATGTATGACTGCTTCTCAACCATTGAACTTGGTCTCCCCCTGCTTAATCTCACTGGTTCTTGCCCTGTGAGAATACCAAGTAAATTTCGATCAAGGAATTACTTTCTTTTGCTTAAATTGCTTGTCCTCACCTCTAACTTATCTTGATTTCTGCTTTTACATTTTAATTCTCTTATACTTACATGTGAGCCTCTTTTAGGTTACTGTGGTCTCTGTTGTTTCCCAAGGTCATATCTGAGACAGTGGGAAGCTTATTATGGCAACAGGGGTGACCAGTCTGAGATTTGTTCCACAGTGGCTTCCCAGTGAAAAGCCTTGTGCCACTTTGTCTTTGGATCTTGACTTCCAGAAAAGCTACAGCTGCTCCTGCATAGCACTGGGACATGGGGCAATACCCACTTTGGATATTCCTGATCCCTGCCATGATTTCTGGTTTAGAGGTCATCCTTATGCCAATCTTTGGTTCCCTGCTATCGACTAGCCTTCACAGCACCTGTGTACTCAAATGGGGCATGTGGAAAGTTTTCTATAAACAGGTGACATTCTCTGCTTGAGTGTACCCTGGTACCATTTCCCCTTTCCAAATCAATCCAATCTTGACCTTAGAAATGGAACCTTGTATAGTCTCAGAGTTCAATTTTGGAAATTAGTCACAGGCCCCCACTGCCTTAGGTTCCATCTTTAACCTAGCTGGGGTTTCTACTTTACTCTCTCAAGTGCTTGGCTCTTGAAAAATGAAAACCTGGTTTTCAGAACTCTTACATCTTTTTTTTTTTTTTTAAGATTTTATTTATTTGAGACAGAGAGAATGAGAGAGAGAGAGCACATGAGAGGGGTGAGGGTCAGAGGGAGAAGCAGGCTCCCTGCTGAGCAGGGAGCCCGATGTGGGACTCGATCCCGGGACTCCAGGATCATGACCTGAGCCGAAAGCAGTCGCTTAACCAACTGAGCCACCCAGGCACCCCAGAACTCTTATTTCTAAAAATTGGCTTTGTGAAGCTCTTTTAGATTTCAAGAGGTGAACAATGACACTTTCTTGCACTCTTCAGGTATAACATAGGACTCCTTGAGGAATGGAGCACTCTGGCAACATAAGAAAATATTCAAAGAAAAGCACATTAATAGATTTTGAAATATTATGTTGGCATAGATATCATGACTTAAAAAATGTTTTTTAAACTGAACTTTCCTTAAAGCTCTTAAAGTAAAGATATAATGACAGACAATGTAATAAAATAAGAGCATTAATGTACAGGGGCGTCTGGGTGGCTCAGTCATTAAGTGTCTGCCTTCGGCTCAGGTCATGGTCCCAGAGTCCTGGGATCAAGCCCCGCATCGGGCTCCCTGCTCGGTGGAAAGCCTGCTTCTCCCTCTCTACTCCCCCTGCTTGTGTTCCCTCTCTCACTATGTCTCTCTCTGTCAAATAAATAAATAAAATCTTTTTTTAAAAAAAAAGAGCATTAATTTACATATATTTTCATCCTTAGGTTCTTAAGTTGTTTGTTTAGTTTCATAGTTCTGGAGGCTGGGAAGTCTAAGATCAGGGTCCCAGTATGGCCAAGTTCTGGTGAGAGCCCTCTTTCTGGTTCGAAGATGGTCATCTTCTTGCTAGGTCCTCATATGGTAGAAAAGAGAGAGAAAGAGAGAGGAGGCAAGCTTTCTTCTGTCTCATAAGGACACTGCTGTCATCCTGAGGGCTCTACCTTTATGACCTAAATATCTCTTGAAGATCCCGTGTCCAAATACACTGGGGATAAGGGTTTCAACATAGATTTTGGGGATGACATAAACATTTAGTGTACAGTATTTACTTAGTTTAGTTTTAAAGACATAGTATATCAATTACTTAATTTTGAAATCAAAACCCCTGCACGGCCTGGATTTACTTTTGTGTTGGTAATTACTTCCTCTACTATATTGAATTAGTCAAAGGAAAACATGTTCCAATTCAGTTAGTGAGACTTCCTCATTAGTTGTTCTGATGTTGCTTTAGCATTTACTTACCTTGGCTATACATCATTTTTTAAAGCCACCAAGTAGCATTAAGTAACCCTGTGTAGGATACAGAGCATAGAAAGTTATTTAATACTTGTGCCTCCATTTTATCATTTGCAAACTGTGAAATTAACAACACAATCAATCCAGAGTTCTTTTGAAGATTAAATGAGATAATTTAAGTATCAAGGACATAGTACAGTAGGTGCTTGATTTGTTAATGATTCTTACCCTAGTTTAAAATTTCCTGATCAGTATTTTTTTCTTTATATTTGTTGATTAGATCTAACAGTTTTTTGGTGGAGTCTTTAGAATTTTTTTTGTATAAAATCATGCCATCTGCAAATAGAGTCAATTTTATTTCCTCCTTTGCAGTTCTGAGGACTTCTATTTATTTTTCTTGAGTGAATGCTCTGACTAGGACTTCCAGTATTTTGTTTAATATGAATAGTGAGGGTGGGCACCATTGTCTTGTTCCTGACCTTAGAGGAACAGCTTTCTTTATTTTTTAAAAAGGATTTATTTATTTATTTATTTGAGACAGAGCGGGGGCAGGGGCAGAGGGAGGGGGAGAGAGAGAATCTCAAGCAAGCAGACACCCCCACTGAGTGCAGAGCCCAACACAGGGATTGATCTCAAGACCCTGAGATCATGACCTGAGCTGAAACAAAGAGTCAGGTGTTTAACCAACTGAGCCATGCAGGCACCCTGAGAGGAACAGCTTTCAACCTTTCATCAGCAAGTATGATTTTAGCTGTGGACTTATCATATATGGCCTTTGTTATATTGAGGTATGTTCCTTCTATACCTAATTTGTTAAGAGTTTTTATCATGAACTGATGATAAATTTTGTTAAATGTTTTATCTGCATCTATTGAGATAATCATGTGGGGGGTTTTTAAATTCTATTAATGTGATGTCTTACATTTATTGATTTGTATGTGTTGAACTATCCTTTTATCCCAAGGATAAATTCCAGTTGCTCATGGTGAATGATCCTTTTAATGCGCTGTTGAATTCAATTTGCTAGTATTTTATCGAGAATTTTTACATCTATATTCATCAGGCATCTTGGCCTGTAGTTCTCTTTTCTTGTAGTGTCCTTTTCTGGCTTTGGTATCAAGGTACTGCTGACCACATAAAATGAGTTTGGGAGTGTTACCTACTCTTCAGTTTTTTGGAAGAGTTTGAGAAAGATTGGCATTAATTCTTTTAAATATTTGGTAAAATTCACCACCATTGAAGCCATGTGTCCTGGGCTTTTCTTTGTAGGGAGATTTTTTGATTACTGATTGAATCTCCTTACTGGTAATTGGGCTGCTCAGATAATCTCTTTCTTTCTGTCTTGGTAGGTTGTATGTTTCTGAGAGTTTTTCCATTTCTTCTAGGTTGTCTAGTTTGTTGGTGTATGGTTGTTCCATTCAGTGTTTTTCTAGCTTGCCTAAGGAACATTACAATTCTAATTCCCCTTTTTCTAATTGACTGTAGGATTCTTTTCTTCCTTTTTTTTAAGATTTCATTTCATTTATTTGAGAGCGAGAGAGAGAGATCACAAGCAGGGGGGAAGGGTAGAGGGAGAAGCAGACTCCCCACTGAGCACGGAGCCTGATGCGGAACTCGATCCCAGGACCCTGGTATCATGACCTGAGCCGAAGGCAGATGCTTAACTGACTGAGCCACCCTGGCACCCCTCTCTTCTTATTCTTATAAGGAAAATTATAAAGCTCCCTTTTTCTTTTGTTTCTGAATCCTCATAAAATATGTTGGTCTAGGTTTCAGGTTTAGTATGTATTCAGTTGGTCTGTAAGTCGTTTTCTTAAAGCACAATTTTTTTTTTAAGATTTTTTTTTTTTTTAATTTATCTATTTGACAGAGAGAGAGATAGAGCAGGAACACAAGCAGGGGGAGTGGGAGAGGGAGAAGCAGGCTTCCCGCCGAGCAGGGCGCCTGATGTGGGGCTTGATCCCAGGACCCTGGTATCATGACCTGAGCTGAAGGCTTAATGACTGAGCCACCCAGGTGCCCCTTAAAGCACAATTTCAAACAAAAATGACTTTACTCTCTGCAACAATAGATAACTGCCTTCTTATATTTTTAGGTGGTTTAAATACCAAAAAAAAGAAGATTTTGTCTTAAGAGAGATATTTGTTGAAAGTAAGAATTACAAAAGGAAAAACCATATCCAAAGTCACAGGACACATGTTTCCAAATACATAAAGTATTTAAACTGGTCATTCAGGTATCCACTCTGACTTGGTAAGAACTATTACTCACCTAACCTTCATGCTTTTCCTAAAAATGGAAACGTGTAATATTTACATATATTTATAGGCAAATATGCCATTATCTACCTAATAGGACAGTTTCTATTAGTAGTTTCTATTAGGCAACCCAGGTAGTGGTATCTAAGCTGAGTAAGTCAAAATCCCATGTATAGCTGGAGTGAGCACGGATCCTCCAGATACCAGCTTCTAAGTAGAGAAGTGTAAAACAACACAAACTCCCACGTATCTACATAATTTTTCCAATTTACCTGAAATCCTTCCAACTTAGCACTCTTCTCCAATTTAAGTAATTTTCTCGTAAAGAACTCTTTTAAAATTGCAATGTCTAATTCAGAGGGATAACACATTATGACATTATCTGCCATTAACCTACTTTCTCCGATTCGTTTTGGACTAATTCCCAGGCCTACCTCCCTCAGCGTCTCATCCAGAAAACTGAAAATTGACCAAGGAATCTGTATATTGTAACAAGCATCCCTATTGAGTCTCTGGCTGTTGGTCTTGAAAAATATTTTTAGAAATGCTGCCTAGGAAATCAGGGCTGCTGCAAAAAGTTAATAAACAGCTGGGGGAGACTTCAAATAGCAAAGTGATTACAAGATAGGCAGCAGGATCTTTGAGAGCAAGTCATCTTATTTTGTAGTTTAAAACCAAGAGTGACCTCTGATGGCATTTCTTTTTACTCTGTGTGGCTATCCTTCAAGGTGTCTGAACTCTCTGAAAATATATATAAAAGTAAAAAAAACCCCCAAACACTATAAAGTACAGCATATTAAGGCAAATTGTAAAAATATGATTTAATTAAAATGCTTACACCCATATTTAAATTTTTCTTTGCATCTTCATTCATTTTAATCATTAGTACAACTATGAAGGGTCAGAGAAATTGCTATAGAAAGTTTTGTGAAAATTGAAAACTCAATTTTGTCAATCTAGATTTGGTACCCCCTCTGTAGCATTCAGCTCTTCTTCAAAACTCTTCCTTATGAAGACCAGTTTAGGATCTGTTTTTAAGTCTTCGTTGTTATAGGTCTAAGGGAGCAGCCATTGAGTCTACTGTTTTCATCACTATATCACTGGAACATATCATGGAAGAACCCCAACCTCAATGGAAAGAAAATCACATGCTAGTGTAGGTTGGTAGCTCATTATGAAATGCATGTGTCTCTCAGTGAAATAAAAACAGTCCATTGTAATTTTGAAACTGAAATTGGCAATCACCATTTATGATCTTTTATTTTAGTTTTTAACAGTTAGATGGGAAGACCTTAGATAATGAATAATTTCCTACTTTGTAATGGTCCTAGCAATTAGAGCGTATTTGCCCTTAATGGGGCTAATCTGTCTTTTCAGATAGTCATTTGATAAGAATGGCTTATACCATTATTTTTTGTTTTAGATATTATTAAAATAATAAAATCTTACATGCAATTTTAATACTTATGATTAAAATGGAAATTAGGCACCTCAGTATGCTCCATTTAGGTTGGAATGTGTGATGCATTATTTATTGCACAAATAGGTTTGAGGATACAAAGCCTTACTTTAGCAACTCCTTACAGGCCTACTTTTTAAAACATGCCCCAGGTAGCTGTAAGATTTTTGCCACATTTTACAGCCCCTTTATACCGATTTTTCAAACTATCTACAAATATTAAAACTGATACCACTGTGATATGAAATATCTGAGACTAAAAACTAATTTTAGAGACAATTTGTCTTTGTGTTCGTATATAAATGAAAGACGACTATAAAATACATTCAAAACTGGCCGCCACAGGCAGGAAATCATTACAAAGAACTGTCGTTCAATAAGGTTTCCCAGTGTTCCTTAATTCAATTTCAGTTTGAACCTTTTTGAAGCTAAACAACCGACATTGTTAACCATGTGTTAGAGTTGGATCTTAATAGCTTTTACTTTGTTTTCTGTGGGATGAAAACGGAAGCTAAGCAATTATACAAGGAAACTTGATGATCTCTCCTTATGGGTTTAAAGCAGGGGTGGGCAAATGTTTAATGGCAAAGTCCAGATAGTAGGTATTTTCAGCTCGGTGGACCACATAACTATCTGTCGCACTGCTCAGCTCTACCATTTGAGCTTGAAATCGGCCATGGACGGCACCTAAACAAATGGGCACAACTATACACCGTATTTCCAAAACCAGGCAGAGTGCTGACCCTTGACTCCCAACAGAGAATGCAAACACACACAAGTAAAGGGTTCTCTGTTTCCTATGGAAGCTGAGCCCTGAGCCGGAAGTGTGAATTCCACATCTCACAGCCATAGTGACATCGTCCACTACCATTTCCGCACCACTTCGTTCACACAAACTCTGTTAAGTGAAAGAAGAGATACCACTTATCTTTCATCTTCTGTTACTTAACACTTTGAGCACACGACCTGTGTATCACCAAGATAGCTATATGTTTGCTATTAGATAAAATTGAGTAACAAACCATCAAAAACAGTCATTTTCAGAGTGAATAACCATTAGTCCAAAATAATAAAAATAAAAAGCTCTATAAATACATGGTATAGTTTATCATAGGAAATGCCATGTTATTATTGTAAAGAAGGCTCATGGATAGACAGTGGTAGAGGACTTTTCCCCTATTTTCAGTGGGAGAGATTTAGGACAAAGATTGTACTCAGGGTTAAGTTTATGAAAGGATTGGCATGAAGTCTAGCTATGTGTTTGATAAGATTCAAGTTGTCTAAGTAAAAACCATTGTTTGTCTTGTTGTATTCCTGAGGGAGATAACAAAATCCAGTTTTGTGATTTGGTCAGTCTCATAAGTATGATGTATATACATCCTGCGGTAAAAAACCTTTTTAAAAATATCGTGGCAGAGAATGTTGTTTACCAACAATATTGGTGTTATTTCTCTTCTTTTGAGACCCATACATTTCTTAGGCCCTTGGCAGTTTTGTAGGGCCATATGGTTGTGTTCTGGCCAATGAAACATGGACAGAAGTGATAGACATTACTTCCAAGACTGGTTTTTAAAAGTTCTGCAGAAATTTCCATGCTCTGTTTCTTAGTTTATTTACTGGCCACATACAGAGAATACATTAGACCTCTCTAAGGCCCAAGAGTGATTGGGACATAGAATCATGAGATTAAAGAGTGTTCTGGATGGAAGTGGGTTTAAGAGTCAAGGTTGTAATGTCTGAAGAAAATTACATGAATGAAAGATAAATAAAAGTTCAAGCATATGATTTTGCTAGTTCTAATTTATTATAACATAAAATATATGTATAAAAATTAGAATTTTAAAAATTTGAATCTTAAAGTTCTCTTTAAAACAAGTTTCAAGTAGCTCAGAAAACAGATACCGATTTCTATCCTTTCACATAGAATGTTTATATCTAAACTTTTCAATACTACCCATACAATCTTGTTTGTAGTAAATGTGTGGTCTTTCGTCAGTCTTTTCTCTTCCTAAGTGCCATTGTATATGACATTGTGAGGTATACTTTTTGCCTTTTAATAGTTGATATCAGAAATGCAGACATAAATAATTTGCCTTGTGGCATTTTTTAGAATAATGTTTATCCTTTGCATTCTATGGCAGTTTTGAAAAAAAAATAAAATGGACCTAAATAAAATGGATAAACTGATCAATCTTAAATTTAAAAAACAAGTAATATGGTCACATTTTGAAATCTGATTTAAAATTTGTGATAATTAATTGTAACAGGTTTTGTATATTTTGCTACAATATAAAGAGGAAAATGAAAAGAATTCAGTAAAAAGTTAAATTGTAGATTATTTCTTATGAATAGATTCCTATTTTATATTTTTAAACTCTACTAAAAGCATGCTTTTTTTAACCTAATATGCTTTAAAAATCATCTGGTATTGATCCTATATATTATGCTTAATAACTAATTTCAAAAATAAATTTCAATAAAAAAGACAAATTACATTGAAAATTCAGGAAAAAATGGCACGCTCTTATTTTAGCACTCTTGGGTATTCAGCTCTAATTGTCATTTTTCTTAGGGTATGCAGAAGTACTGAGAAGTTTCAGGCAGAAAGCCTGCTGAATAACCAAAATGATAGCACATATGCTTTGGGAGTTTAATGCAATTCAGTGAAATTGCTGATTGAAGAGAATTCTCATGTTATTAGTAAATGAATTTAGAGTTACAAGAGACAAGTTGTAAAAATGGCAAACATTAGTAATTGTCAGATGCTTACAGTGCATTACAGTGTACCTGCATCGTGTAAACAGTAAATCATCACCTTTTAGCGTATTAAAACAATTAATAAGAGGTACAAGATTACAGAAAAACATGAAAAAGATTAAAAGAAAAATTATTAAACACAGTGTCGAGTCAGAAAAGTGGCTGTGGATTACAGAAAAATAACAAAATTATGACATTTAAACCTCTTTCTTAAATTTCAATTCCAGTATAGTTAATCTACAGCGTTATATTGGTTTCAGGTGTACAATATAATGATTCAGCGATTCTATACATTACTCAGTGCTCATTGCGATAAGTGTACTCTCAATCCCCATCACCTATTTCACCCTTTCCCCCTACCCACCTTTTCTCTGGTAACTATCCATTTGTTCTCTATAGTTAAGATACTGTGTTTTTGGTTTGTCTTTTTCCCTTTGTTCGTTTGTTTTTTTCTTAAATTCCACATGAGTGAAATCATATGGTATCTGTCTTCCTCTGATTGACTTATTTCACTTAGCATTATACTCTCTAGCTCTGTCCATGTTGTTGCAAATGGCAAGATACCATTCTTTGTGCAGGCTGAATAATATTCCATTGTGTGTGTGTGTGTGTGTGTGTTTACCACATCTTTATCCATTCATCTATTGATGAATACTTGGGCTGCTTCCATAGTGTGGCTGTAATAAATATTGCTACAGTAAACATAAGGGTACATATATCCCTTCGAATTTAAACCTATTTTGTGTTTGGGTTTTTCTTAACATAGCATGGAATCTAAACCTATTTATTATATTATTTTACTTGGTACGTTTCCATTTTGAGATTTAAGATACTTGTTTTTAATTGTACATATGCAGGCCTATTCAGATTTATGTTTAAATGATTTAGTGTTCATTTCTTATCTGTTATGGACTGAATGCTTGTGTCTCCCCACCCAAATTCATATGCTAAAACCCTAACGTGCCTGTATTTGGAGATGGGGTCTTTATGGAAGTAATTAAAGTTAAATGAGGCCATTAGAATGGGGACATGATCCGATAGGAATAGTGTCCTAATAAGAAGAGACACTGGCGAGGGCGCCTGGGTGGCTCAGTTGGTTAAGCGACTGCCTTCGGCTCAGGTCATGATCCTGGAGTCCTGGGATAGAGTCCCGCATCGGGCTCCCTGCTCAGCCAGGAGTCTGCTTCTCCCTCTGACCCTCCTCCCTCTCATGCTTTCTGTCTCTCATTCTTTCTCTCTCAAATAAATAAATAAAATCTTTAAAAAAAAAAAAAAAGAAGAGACACTGGCGAACTCTCTCCCCACGTGCTTACCCCAAGGAAAGGTCATGCGAGGGCACAGTGAGAAGGTGGCCATCTGCTCACCAGGAAGAGGGCTTTCACCAGAAACCAACCAGGCTGGCAACTTGAACTGGGACTTCTAGTCTCCAGAACCATGAGGGAATAAATGTCTTTTGTTTAAGCCACTCAGGCTATGGGATTTCGTTATGGCATCCTGAAAAGACTTATATGCTGTCTTCGAAAAACAAAATTTCATGCCTGAGTCTGAGTCTCCATTCTCACCACTGGAGTGGATTTATCAGGAAGAGTGCTCTGGTAATATATGCCAAAAGAGAATTTTGTGTGTGTGCTTACAGGTTAACATATGATGAATTCTTATCTGTTTATAAGAAATACAGAGTCACAAGTATTTTTCTCTCAAAATTTAGTGTTTATAGTATTTAGCATCATGGAAAAGGATAATGAAAGGATTCAGATTGGTTTCTCTTTGTATGTAACTTCTTGTTTCTGCTGAATGCTTGTATGATCTTTTTTTGTCCTTGCAATTAAAATATATATATATATATATGTGTGTGTGTGTGTGTGTTTGTGTATATGGGGGAGGGTTAGTAAAATTCCAATAATTTTGAATTTTGCCAGGTACAATTTGTGTACTTTTTCATACTGCATATTTTTATTACTCTTGGGTTATTTTTGGTTTTGTTTGAGGTCATGTAGATTACTAAATCTTTCACCACTGCTTCAGCTGGTTACTATTTGTTTGTTTGTTTGTTAGTTTAGGAGCACCAGTCATCAATTTGTTTGGGTCCATTCTCTTTTCTCACCATCTCTAATACCTCTTGTTGGTATTACTTATGTGTCCATTTCCTCTGTATTTTGGAGGAGTTTCTCATATTTTTTTATATTTGCACTTGTTCAGTTAGATGGAGACATCCTCAGGAAAGTTCTTTTCTCTTTATGTTAAGACACTGGTGGACTCTTCAACAACTTTTATCGATCTGTCCCTGTTTGACCTTGAATATTGTTTTGTCTCTTATTTGTATTGCTACTATTGCCTTATCTTTCTTATTATATGTCTATTATAGGATTTTCTCTTCATTTTCAGTCTTTACCACTATTTTATATGTCCTCATAAATAGAATATAGCTGGGTTTTGCTTGTTTTATTTTATTTTATTTTTTTTTTTTTGAGAGAGAGAGAGAGAGTGGGCATGGGGGAGGGGCAGAGGGAGAGGGAGAGAAAGAATTTTAAGCAGACTCTATGCCCAGCACGGAACCTGATGTGGGGCTTGATCTCAGGACCCTGAGATCATGGCCTGAGCCAAAATCAAGAGTTGGATGCTTAACTGGCTGAGCCACCAGGTGCCCCAGGTTTTGCTTGTTTTAAATACCAATCTAAGAATCTATCTTTTAAATAGTCAAATTAGTGTATGCATATTCATAGTAATCACTGATATGTTTGGGTGTATTTTTGCCATCCTATTTTTTCCTACTTTACATGATTTCTTATTCTTTAGCTTCTTTACTGCCATTCACTGGTTTGGTCAAGTTTTATTTTTGTCCTGTTTATGTTTCTTTACTTTTTGTACCATCTTACATGAATGCCCTTAAGTTTTAGTGATGATTATTTTATTTTATCTAATGAAATATTTCACTGCGGAAAGATGGTATACAAAAATATCATTAAAAAATACCTAGGCTCCTCCAACCAAGTTCAGAAACAAACCATTACAAATATGCTTCAAGGTCCCTACATAGTTTTCCCTTATCATAGCCCTCTTCTAGCCAGAGATAACCTCTTTGCCGATATTGATGTTTATCATCCTATTATTTTCTTTATACTTTAACAGCATATGCATTTATTTAAAATGTTACTTTATTTTGCTGCTGTAAACTTTGGTATTTTATGGTTAGTTTTCCAGCTTTTTTTCTAAATAAAGAATGTAGAGAAATTTATTGCCATTTCAAAGTATAACTCAGGTGAATCAGAACAAAAAAAAATCATTAAGTTGACATTAAAATATATTATTTGACCAGAGTTGTCTTTAGGAGATTTCTCTTTTGATAGGCAATTCGGCCCCTAATATAGTGTAATTTGGTATAAACATATTGTGGATATATATTTTTAAAGATTTTATTTATTTATTTGACAGAGAGAGACACAGCAAGAGAGGGAACACAAGCAGGGGGAGTGGGAGAAGCAGGCTTCTGGCTGAGCAGGGAGCCTGATGTGGGGCTCGATCCCAGGAACCTGGGATCATGACCTGAGTCGAAGGCAGATGCTTAATGACTAAGCCACCCAGGCGCCCCCATATTGTGAATATTTTTAAAGTCCTATAAAAACATGTTTTATGATGGTCCATCATAAATAAACAATAATATATATTAATATAAATTAATTGGTGGATGCATTTTTGAGTTTGTACAGTGTTCCAGAAAGACCCTACTTTCTCCACCATATTGTATATCAAATTGGATATTCCTCTTGTGTTGCATTTGTCAAAATGAGCTCAGTAGGATCTGTTTCTTTTATATATGTCAAGTTGTATCCATTCAAACTATGGCATTCCCACACAAAACCCACATGAGAATATGTTAGGAAAATTCAAAATATTTTACAGCCACATTAGCAAGTGTTTCAGCAAAACATACTCTCCAGCTTTATTTTTGGACTCAAAATTAAGGTTTTTTGGTTTGCACCGTGTCGATACATAGTATTGGACATGTGGTTGGTGAGCCTCCCTGACGAGATCCCTTTTACTACCTCCTTCCTTCCAGTTGTGTCCCAGGCTTTCTGTCCACACCCCATCGGCCTGGGGCCAATTGGTCCTTTGTCTGTGCTAGACTCTTCCCCTTGCTTCCTGTCACACAGCCAGGTAGACCAACCCCATACGCAGAGTTTCCAGTTCTTCTCACTGCTTCTATACTTGAATGGAGCAGTATACTACAGGGTTAAGTGACACACACTCCACTCTGAGGCCCAGTTTCGCCTCATGGCCTATCTGCAGAAATCTCAGATGTTGGGTGGACCCACTTGCTGAGCAGCCTTCAGTGTCTCTTCTTGGTTCACCGGGACAAGTTAACCAGCAGGGTAAAATGGACTTTGTTACTCATCTTTACTTGCCTTTTTTCTCATGCATGCTGCCTTAGATTTCCATCTCCTCAATAAATTATTCTTTATTCTTTAACCCACGTCTCAGGTTCTGTTTATTAGAGACTCTGTCAAAGAATAATATAGCCCTGTTTGTTTCCCCTGTGATGTATCAGTTTACATTTCTACCTATAAGACCACAGCTTAGGATGCCACGATGAAACACTCAAATTGAATAGAATTTGTGCTCCTCCATCAACTTAGATCATCTTCATGACATCTAAGATGACCTTTATATTCTATTAATAGAAAACTGAGTTCATGGCACCCTCTTCTACTTTTTTCTTCCTGCCTCAACCTAGGCCTGCTTCCTCTCAGGTATGCTGTCTATCTCGGTGAATAATCCCATGAACCTGGAGACCATTTGTTCCCACTCCTTACCCAAATTCATTTTATTCACCAGGTTTTTCACTTCTACTCCTAAATATTTCCCGAATCCGCTTCTCTCTTCACTCTCCCACTTTCATGGCTTAAACATGGCAGCCACCATTTCTTACTCAGACCATTTCAGTCCTCTCTCAGTCAGGCTCTTTTCTTTCAGTCGCTGCAGTCTCTAGTCTATCCTTGAACGTGCTGCCATCATATTTTAAAGTGATACCAACTAACACTTGCTAAAAATCTCTTCAGTAACCCCCCATTGCCAAAATTATAACATATAATGCAAACTCCTAGCATGCCATACAATGACCTTTGTGCTCACATGGTTCCTATCCAGCTATTTGAGTTTTCTAAATATGTCAAGTTTTTTCACTCTTGAGAGGTTTTTTTTTTTTAACATGTCATTTCTCCCACCTGATATATCCTTCTCCACAGTCTCTGATAAATTCCTAGTAATCTCTAAAAGACAGCCCAGTGGTCATATCATTTCTTCTCTTAGGCCTTTCCTGATGTCCACATCACTCCTTCTTGAGTGATGATGCAATTCTCTCCATGTTTGTCTTACACGCTTCTTGTAGGAATGGTCTCAAGGCAAAGGCAGATGAGCAAGAGAAGAAGTAGAAACATGTAGGTACTTTTTCAAGCCTCTGCTTGGGTCAAGTTTGCTAAAATCCTATTGGCCAAAGCAAGTAACAGGGAAGAGTCCAGAATCAAGGATGGAAGCAGAATGACCTGCCAGAGTAAGAAGGAACTGCAAAATTCTGTGGAAAGGGGCAAGGATAAAGGAAGGGTGAACAGTTAGGGCCATTAGCACAACTGATCTACCACACACTGTGAATATTTATTCCTGAAAACCTGGGTCTCCATAGAACCTTTTTCTTGAGGCATACTCAGAGGCTATGTACAGTGATGAAATTAACCAAATCTCTGCTTGACAATGCACTGTACAGGAGTAAAAGACATAATGGGTGACTGAAAACCATGAGCTTTTGGAAGGGATGCTCAGTTTAAATATTACAAGCACATCTTGCCAGTTAATGTCATGGCTTTAGTGGTTTTACTTGTCACTACTTTTAAGAGGTGTGATTTTAGAGAGCTGGATGTTGAGTGAGATTGACAGGAAGAATTCAGGAAAAAATAATATGAAGATGGATATTATAAAATAAATACAACACAGTAATTGTTGCCACAAACTGAAAAGTAAATGTGTTATGCTCTTTTTGTGATTCTGTTGAATTAATAGATCCTGAGTTCCAGACAGATCAAAATGCACCTTAGGGACTCTGTTTTTCTTTTTCAAATATGAAAGAATGAGAGAGAGAAAACATCTTTAAAAAGCTGTATTAGGTTATCCATGAGAACTTCAGTGACTATGTAATGAATATGTATTGACATTAGACCAATAACTGAGTGACAGCCAAAATTGTTTACCCAGTCTCTTTGCTTGTGGTCTATTTAAGCAGATGGTTCTGCATGCTTTTGAAAGAAACTTTGCTTGAACATAAGCTTGAATAAAGAAACATACCAAATGAACCCCATGGGGATTGAAAAGCTGAGTCTTGGACATGAAAGGACTTGGCACTGAATGAGAATTTTAAGCTAATCATAAATTATTGTGGCTATAACAAAGGATTGGATTGAATGAATCCATGATTTTACCTTTTTTTCCTTAGATGGTATTATATTACCATTATTACCTTCACTCTTTATTCCTCTTAGTGGTTGTCATATATACATAGATATTTGTGAGGGATGGCCTAACTCTTGATGGATGGAGGGGCCCATTATATAAACAGAGCCATCTGGGGCTAAAGAGAAGTCAAACTGGATAGCCCAGTAACTGAGCAGAGGGTAACACTATAGCTGACATCAAGGCAATCAGCGTAAGGACAATTCACTGGAAAAATTTAATAGTCTATTCCCTTGGGTAATAACTAAATATTATATTAATGATACTAACAGTATTAATGGTAATAGCATTAAGTACTATTTCTTGACCTCTGGCTATATGTTAGGTACCTGGTAAGTGTATTTTATGTGTTATCTCTTATGGAGGTCAGTCTTATTGCCCCCCATTCTGGAAAAGGAAACTAAAACTCAGAAAAGGTAATATTCATGGTCACACAGTTAGTTATGGGGACAACTCACTTGTAAACTCAGGTTAGTAGGACTTCAGGTTTCCTGCTTTTTTTTATGACTAAGGTTGTCACTTCGTAGAAGGACTTGATTACTAGATAGGTTACCAAGAAAATCAGCCCCTCTCCCCCCACAAAAATAAGTGATTACCAGAATTTGGATACAGGGTTCTTCTCGGGATCACTTGTCAGTAATGAGGCTCAGAGTAGGACAAGTAAAGAATATCTTCATGCTGAGTCCCGTAGTGTTGGATAAGACTGGAGGCATTCAAGTATTAAAGTTTCCTTTGCTTATTTTAAAAACGGGTAATAAGATCAGAAGCCCACCCATACTGGTTATTCTGTTTCTTCCCTTAAATCCATTTTCCCCCATTTCCTGCTCTGTTCTAGGTGCTCGGAGGCTGACGTCCACAGAGGGCATTAGTCAGCTTGTTCTGTGGATTCTGGTGGGATTCGATCAGTGTGAAGCACCAGTTGGAGACTAAAGTGTGAGACAGAGACTAGGGTAAGTGTTCCTGCCCACCCCCGTCCTGGCGGCTACCGCCTGCTTTCACACCTACAGTTCTCAAAGGCAGCGCCTCTTTCCTGCCAGAGGCCCCGGCTCCCACAGGGTTCTAGCCAGCACTGCTCTGCTTATTGCTTCTCGAGCCTGCTGTTGCTAGCTAATTGGGTCCTGCCATCCATACTGAATGCTTTACACTTGCCACATCTCTGCATTTTATTCCTTTGTTGAATTATTTTCAGTGAAATCTTTCCCAGTGTGCCATCTACTTCCTGCCTGGAACTTTAATACAAAAGGGACCCTATGCCACGGGTTACACCTACTGCCTTGGGGTAATTTTTAAGCTACTTTCTATAAGCTTTACTGAGGTATAATTGATAAACAACTGCACATATTTAATGTGTATAATTTGATGTTCGATGAGTTGGGACATACATAAACACCCGTGAAACCATCACCACCATCGAGGTAATAGATGTATCTAACACTTCCCAAAGTTTCCTTGTGTCTCTTTGTTTTTTATTTTATGTGTTTAGGGTAAGAACACTTCACATCTACCCTCTTAACAAATTCTGAGGTGCACAGTACCATATTGCTAACTATAGGCACTATGTTGTACCTAGAACAACATGGATCTCTAGAACATACTCATCTAGTATTAACAGAAACTTTATACTCATTGAACAATAACTCCCCATTGTGATTTTTTGTACTCCTCTTTTACTCTCAAAAGTATCCTGGGTTGGAGGATAATTTATATGGTCATCCTGTTGATATACCATTTAAGTGTTAATTTTATATTCTTATTTTTCTTAATCCAAAAACCGTGGAGGAATTGGGAACTGAATTCACAAAGGCAGGATAACAAAATACATAATGCTTCAGAGTCAGAAAGAGGAGGATATTACTCCCACTTGTTACTCCTGAGCTCTGTACACTTGGGTCATTTAGTTAATTTCTCTGAACATGTGATATTATCTGTAAAAGGAGAAGAAGCAAACCACAGTGAAGGATTGTTTTAAACAACAGAGAATATGTAAAGTGTCCTGCACATAATAGGTGCTTAGTAATATTTTCTCAAAATGATTATGACTGATATACACATATTTATCTTTGAACTCTTACAACAATCCTTGATACAGAGCAGGTATTCAAAAATGCTGAATGGAATTATTTAATGGATGATTTTCAAATGTGAATCACTTATAAACCAAAACTGGATTCTTAGCTATCTTCAGTTTTGAAATAATTTTTCATAATGATCCTCTTTAACACTGTAGTTTTCCTTACACTTATTTTTTTTAAGATTTTATTTTTCAGTAATCTCCACATCCAACATGGGGCTCGAACTCATGACTCTGAGATCAAGAGTCACATGCTCTACCTACTGAGCCAGCTAGGCACCCCTCTAATTTTCCTTAAATGAGTTTCTAAAAAGTATAGAATTATTACTTCCAATTTCAATTGCAATTATGAATGTAGCCTGTTAGCTTGCTTGGTGTTAATATGGGCAGTCAAGTCTAGCCCACTAGTTGATCTGTTCTGAGCAATAAGTAAAGGGGACTGGATAAAAATCTCAGTACCTACTTTCAGGCTATTGATTGTAGGCTGAAGCAGAGTGAAGAGGGCTTCTTCTTACTCTTAGACCAAAATACTGAGGAACTAAGGTGGAATGGTACTTGCATATGACCCTTAATAACTGTAATGTGGGCTCATAAAAATTCCAACTGGCCCAGGCATGGCCTATCGGAACAGGGCTGAAGGCTACTTGGCTTTTCTCGGGGCCACTTTACCATTGTTACGGAGGATCTCTACATCCCTTTGTGAATACTCTCTGAACCGTGGGGCCATGTTATGGCTAGTGTAGTACCTTGACAACTTTAGCTTTTCATCAAAGTTCTATCTAAAGCCACCTCAAGAAATGCAAATGAAATTATTTATGTCCAAAGATGATGTATACAAACTGTGTCTAGTACATGATATATAGGTAAAATTTCTTTGTTGCATAAACGTGAATTTCCTTTCTCTCTTTCTTACTCTGAACAGGATAGCTACTGTAAGGGATATAATATTGGTCTGATAGGATGGTGTCCTATCCTATCACACATAACAACTAGTAGAGAAGAAATCAATGCTGTTAACTCTATCATGCACTCATATGTCAACATTTATTTACATCTGATTCACAGGCATTAGGCAACACATTGGGGACATAAAGACAAATAAACCATAATCTACTATTTTCAAGAAGTTCAACCTCTCTTGTAATTTTTGTCTGCTTCCTCACCCATTGTAATCAATTACTCTCCATAGAGTCCCCTTGGACTTTGTTCAGACGTAAGGTATAATTTTTGTAATTAAGAATACACAAACCAATCTTCATCATTGTTATAAAGTGCACTACCCATGTTATATTATTTACACATCTCTCAGTGACCTGTCAAGGGGTCTTGCTAAATATTTAATGTTAAAATGTCCCTATCGAAGAGCGATCTTGTGGCTTATGGTGAGTTATAAGCCTTGTTTTATAACAGGCACAAATGATCCCTTAAGGATCACAAAACTCAGTGTAAAATACAAAACTATAAAAGTCTCAGAACACAGGAGAAAATCTAGATTACCTTGGGTATGGTGGTGATTTCTCAGATACAACACTAAAGGTATGATCCATCAAAGAAATAATTGATAAGTTGGACTTCATTAAAATTTAAAACTTGTGCTTTGAGAAAATAAGAGAATGAAAAGACAAGCCACAGAATGGGAGAAAATATTTGCAAAAGACATGTCGGATAAAGGACTGTTAACCAAAATATACAAAAAACTCTTGTATGTGCAAGAAATTCTCCACTGGAGATCTGGAACATATGTCAACATAGAGACCAGAGTAAACAAAAAGTTTGGGTTTGGAGTAAGAGTTCTTATTTCCTTTCTTTATTCTTTGCCAAGTGTAATTTGTACACATTTTTTTTTTTTTTTTTAAGAAAGCATAGCGTCAGATGCCTAATTACCTTCTACAGTAGTCACTGGCTCATCTGTAATCACTAGATATGTGTAGAGATGGCTTAAAAATAAAACCTTTAAAAAAAATATATATATATATAATCACTAGATACATTGAAAGCTGAATATTGCTACTAGAGAGTTGATGGCTATAAACTTTGAAAGAAAGGACAAAAACAGGTAACTGAGCTTTTTACAAAAAGAAGGAGTAATTCTCTAGTTTCTACTGTTTCCTTTTGAAGTTCTAGAAATCAAGAACCCTATTCAGAGAATATAGGTAAGAGTGTTTTAGTTCAGATCTACTGGGCTCTGAACACTTAATTTCAAAGTTAGATATATGCAATATAAACCATTAAAAAGTCTACATTTCATACTACCTGGGGAAAAAAGTGACAGAATGGCCAGCTATGAAGTTGGTTTAGTTTGCCTTTAGCATGACACCTTCTTTCTGAGCTTAACCCCCACTTCAATCTTTTGCTCTTCTCTCCCTCACAATCCTTGCCCCACCCACTGCTTTCAAGCTTTATCCAGTTGTTCTCATGAAGGAAGGAATGGTATGATAAATGGATTCATACTAAGAGACTACAGTTCTTTGTTTCTCAGAGTCTGTTCCCCAGAGCGGAGAAATTGGCATCACCACGTTTACTGAGTAAGAATCTGCATTTTCATAGGGTCCCCATGTGTTCTGTATACATTGTAATAAGATAACCAGGAGATTCATATGCACGTTCAACTTTGAGAACACTGGCAGGAATGTGGTTATTTTCCAGTGTGATCCCGGGGGAGCAACATCAGCATCAGCATGGAATCTCTTCGAAATGTAAATTCTCAGGCCCCAATCTGGACCTTCCACATCAGGAGCTCTGGCAGTGGGGCCCAGCCATCAGCATTTTAAGAAGCCCTCCAGGGGATTCTGCTGCTTAAAGAAAAAATGTGAAGACCACTGTTGCAGAGCATCTACATATAAGGAATTGCTCATTTCAGAATTGTAGAGCTCAGTGCAACATGAAACGTGGAAAGGGCAAGTAGTTTTATCTCATAGAACCTCCTGGCCTTCCTTCAATTTACCTAATCTTGAAATTCGAGACTTTTGCAAAAATGCCCTAGGTATGCTTTTCAGGTTAGCCTATTAACTTGTCTCATACTTTCTGAGAGTGAATCCCTTGATACCACTTGGTTTAATTCAAGAATTCTCCATTCCTTGAGCTATACCAGCCTGTGAAATTTCATACTAGCAGGACATCGGGCTGTATACCCATCTTAATTAGCTGCCGATGACATGGAGATCACGGACTTACTGGAATTACTTCAGCAACTTAAAAACCTCTGCAAAATTGAACTCTCTATCTTTTCTTTTTCTCCCTTAGCTCGTTGCCCAGATGCCCCTTGTTTAAATTTCTTAGCATTGCTTTTTAATCTAAACTGGTGTCTGTGCGTTTCTGTGTTTGTAAGTCGATTAACTAATGTTTCAGATCAGAGGCCGTTGCTAGTAAATATTACTGCAAGGAGCCATTCTTCACTGGTTTTAATGTGCTTTTCAACTGAAGGAGTGGTGATTAATGCTGCTTAAACTCCAAAGTAAACAAGAAGTATATGAAAGTATGAATGATTGCCCTTAATAGTGATCACACTGTAGAATAGGGCAGTTTCCTACAGTGAAAGTAGTTACAATACTTTTATTATTTTAAGATAGCCTCCAGTGTTCTTCCAAGACTAGACAATGGATTAGTCGGATGGCTAGGCAAAAATATTCTGTACTATTCAAATAAATTGTCTGCTGTTATTTAAAGCCTTTTTCCCGATGTTAAGCAAAGCAAAATTGCTCTCTGCTGAAAGCCTTTTCCAGTGGTATGGCTCTTAGTTCATTTCACCATTATGGCATTGAATGAGTTGCTTTTACTTTCAATAATGCTTACTTTGTTACAAACTATGAAATACTTGTTCTACCTTACATGGAGGTGTAAAGAAGTTAGTCTTCATGCCCAAGATAATTGAAGTGATCCCTCCTTTGGCATATTCATGAAAGTGTTAAGCAGATTCAGTCTCACTAGCCCACAACAACCATCTATTAGTTATGACATACTTGATGTCTTTAACAGGGGAGCACATTAGTGTAAGTGCTACAGACTTACAGCTTTATATGTGCCCTGGAGATGTGTTGAGACTTTCCTGTAAATTGTTCAAACTAAGTGAGAATCATAGATAACAAAGAAAACCATCTCTCAGGGAACTTCTCTGTGTCACATTAAAAATTCTTTTTGGCGCTTTCTCAGAGTCCAACAACAATACATTCGTACTGAGGTTGGAATTAATAGATAGAAAGAGATAAGCACTATTAATTAATATCCTTTCACAACATTCAAGTGAAGAGAATCGTTAAGCCAGCCAAGATTTTACCTTTTAAGAAACTTGTGCAGAGTGGGAATATTGAAGGGGTGGAGGAGTTTACTGGAAACGAAAGGAGGGGCACCATTCCC
The DNA here is from genome assembly GCF_011800145.1 of Mirounga leonina. Classification (NCBI taxonomy): domain Eukaryota; kingdom Metazoa; phylum Chordata; class Mammalia; order Carnivora; family Phocidae; genus Mirounga; species Mirounga leonina. The sequence goes on from NW_023270158.1 coordinate 11,387,615, forward strand.
TTCTAACGGAGCTGGGAAATGAAATCAGTCTACCTGTCAGGCATGTGGTAATGATTGTCATCAACTGAGAAACATTCACTTTGTATAGAAATGAAGTATACACATAACTCTAATGAATGATTAGCTTAGTCACTATTTTAAAAGTTTGATTTTTTGGTATCAAATTGGCAAATATAAATTTTAACTTCATACATACATGCTTCTGCCTCCATCATCTGTCAGTCAAACTATGCTGGATTCCAGTCTTATTTCATTGACAGAGTGAAGTCTTGTGTTTTAAAAAGTAGTAAAGATAATGAGATTGGCACTTATGCTTTCCTTTTATATATTCTAACTTTTTACTTAAGTGTGGTTTATATACGGTAAAGGTGCGAGTGATAAGTATATATAATTTAATTTTTACTACCTGAATGCGATCATGGAATGAGCACTTAGATCAAAAAACAGTACCTTGCGGGCGGCTGGGTGGCTCAGTTGGTTAAGCGACTGCCTTCGGCTCAGGTCATGATCCTGGAGTCCTGGGATCGAGTCCCACATCGGGCTCCCTGCTCAGTGGGGGGTCTGCTTCTCCCTCTGACCCTCTTCCCTCTCGTGCTCTCTGTCTCTCATTTTCTCTCTCAAATAAATAAATAAAATCTTTAAAAACAAAAACAAAAACAGTACCTTGCTACCCTAGAAGCCTCTTTTTGCCCCCTTGGGGTTTCTGCTCACCTCCTGCTCAAGAGTAATCACTACTTGTCTTCTAATAGCTAATAGTTTTACTTTTATAGAAGATTAATAGAAGATCAAAGCAGATAATCAACTAAGCTTTCCTTGAACACCTTACTCCTTTCCACCAGTGGCAATATCTTTGTTTTGGAGTCTGGCATGGCTACTAAAAGGTATCACACGTAAATATCTAGATTTCTTCTATTCCAGTGGTTCTCAAAGTGTGATCCAGGGACCCTGGGGACATACCTGAGAAACTTTCCGGGGTGGGGGGGGGGGCGCAGCCTCAAGGTCAAAACTATTATCATAATAGGGATGCCTGGGTGGCTCAGTCAGTTGGGCATCTGCCTTCAGCTCGGGTCATGATCCCAGGGTCCTGGGATCAAGTCCCGCATTGGGCTCCCTGCTCTGTGGGGAGCCTGCTTCTCCCTCTGCCTCTGCCTCTCTCTCTCTCTGTCTCTCATGAATAAATAAATAAAATCTTAAAAAAAAACCTATTATCATAATAATACTAAAACACTGTTCACCTTTTTCACTCACTCTATCATAAATGTATACTAGAGTTTTCCAGAGGCCTCAAGATGTGATGTCACAGCAGACTGAGTGCAGAAACAAATAGAGAATCCATTTACATTCTATTAAGCCAGGTACTAAAGAGATTTACAACAATGTAAAATGGTGCCACTCTTTCCCCTTTTTTTTGTTTTGGAAAATCATGTTTTCTGTAGTATGTTATTTAGCAGTGAGTTTATTGTTACTTCAAAATGAATTAATAAGTAAATACTTGTTTTAAACATTAGTGTTAATTTCTATTACCTAAATACCAATAGATATATCCAACATTTACAAAGGTTCTTGGGAGTCCTCAATAATTTATGAGTTTAAGAGTCCTGAGACCAACATGACTGAGAACCACTGTCCTAGTTATTCCAAAGTTTACTTCCCACACCATTCCTCTGAACTGGCTTCCATTCAGATCCTAAATAACTTAATTTTCAAGTTCACTTATCATTTTCAGTCTTTGTTTACTTGAACTTCAGAAATTTGGGGGATTATCTTCTCTTCTGTTTTTTTTTTTTCCTTTATACCTCCCATATCCTTTATTTCCATAAAATCACTCTTATATTTTATCCCTTCTCAGGTTTACACATAGGCTCAACTTTAATTTCTTACCTGTGGTAGTCAAACTTTTACGAACCACATCGTGATCCATTATCAGGTGCGAAATTTGATTTCACTTTACATAAAAGCTAATCAATTATTAAGCTAGCCTTGCGACTCTTTAATGAATGCTCACAGAAGACATAAGACTCCTGAATCAAAGACAAAGGACTTTATTATTCATAGCACAACAGGCCCTATGAGTATCAGGGTGTTTGTTTTGGTTCCCTTTTCCCCAGAGTCCCATGGGGCCCAGAATGTTCCACATGTAGTGGGTTTGTATTGCAGCTGAAGAATACTGAGCTTGGGATATCTTCCTTTTTATAGCAAGCAGTATATAAGCCTACCCATTTCTCAGGATTGCTTCTGCTAACCCAACCCTAACAAATGGCTTGAGTAAAGAGCCATTGTGGCCTTGCATTCTTGGCACACCCAGCAAGAACATGCAGAAACACTCAGGTTCATGGGTTGTTTCTCTCAATACCCATTTGAGAAACTTATTAATCTGGGAACACTGTTTACAAAATGGCAGACAGTCCCCCTCACACATACAAATGTTAAAAACTTCAAGGGGTTTCAACATTCTTCAAAGTACATTCATGGACTTCTGCCTTAAATACTCATGTTTGTCAGGGTACTGCTATGACCATCTTCTTATCTCAATTTACATACACTCTGTGTGTGATCAGTTACCACCCTTATAAGGGCTTAGACCTTTGTTACCTGCTTTAGATACTTTTACCCAATTTCATGGTAGATGTCTTTACTTGATTATCAAATGGGCACTTCAAATTCAACACAAACAGGGGCGCCTGGGTGGCTCAGTTGGTTAAGCATCTGACTCTTGATTTTGGCTCAGGTCATAATCCCAGGGTCATGAAATCCAGCCCCAAGTCGGGCTCCACGATCAGCTCGAAGTCTGCTTGAGATTCTCTCTCTCTCCCTCTCCCTCTGCCCCTCCCTTTCACATGAGCTCTCTAAAATAAATAATTCTTTTTTTTAAATTTAATTTTATTTATTTATTTGACAGAGAGAGAGACAGCGAAAGAGGGAACACAAGCAGGGGGAGTGGGAAAGGGAGAAGCAGGCTTCCCGCCGGGCAGGGAGCCCAATGTGGGGCTCGATCCCAGGACCCTGGGATCATGACCTGAGCTGAAGGCAGACATTTAATGACTGAGCCACCCAGGCACCCCAATAAATAATCCTTAAAAGAAAATTCAACACAAACAACATTAATCAAGTCATTATTTCCCCCTCCTAAAGTGGGGGGGTGGGGATGGGGAGGAGAGGGAGGAGCATTTTTCTGCATTGTTTAAAATCTTGATAAAAATCACCTCTCATTCCATCACCCAAAAGCTGAAATATAATGCCATTTTTTTTTTCTCTCTGTTCTCCAATGTGTCTGGTATTTTTCTCTTAGATATTATTTGGATCTGTTCTCTCCTCTCATTCTCTCCTCTATAGCCTATGTTCAAGAGCTCAGCATCCCCTGCTATCATCTATAGAAACAGTCTTGGAATAATTCTGTATTCTCTATGTATTATTCTTTGTATGTTTAGTTTCATTCCCATCCCCTACATCCTCCCCACCAATCCCAAATGACAGGGAGGGAAAGGGGATAGATTTTGGTATCAGACCAACTCTGACTCTGGGTGTACTATGTGGGGCAATATATTGTTTCTGATACCACTCCTTATTTGTAACATCAGGGCAATGCCTTCTCCATTTTGAAGTAAATTGTTAGGATTACATAGTATGATATATGTATATTACAAGTACAATTTAGGGTTGATTCTTAGGAATACTACTCCTTTTCTGGTCTTTCTCTAAAAACAATTCCAAGGCTTTCAGTCACCATAAAAATAAATTTGTACTCTTACCATCAAATACAACCCATTTCTTGACCTGCCAGGCACCCAGTTTCATTTTCCCACAGCTTTTGACAGTTTTTCCACATTGATATATATCTTAAGTGAAATACCGATCCTTACTGCAGGAGTATAGTATTAAAATTTGCTTTTACTAGAAAAAAATTGCTTCTAGTACTGCACTGTAAAAATACAGGAAACACATCTTTTAATACTAAATAATAACAGAAATACATACGGACTTAGTAAGTATTTTTACTGAAGTGACCAGTAAGTAATTGATAATTGAAGTTCTGCCTCAAACATCACACAGGCCACAAAGAAATATGTGTAGAGATTGTTAACCTTAACCAAATAAAAACTGCCTGTTATTTTACCAGCAAAAGATGGGTTTGTTCAGGAATAAAAGAGAATTTCAATGTGGAACTGACAAGCTGTGGCAAAACCATAGGCAAGTCTGGGGAACAAGGGAGAGGTACCGTTTTTAAAGAGAAAGGGGGTAAGTTGGGAGGACTGTTATGAACTCAATGTCCATTGGAGTAAACTGGGAGTTTGAAGTATGGTGGCTTTTCATTAACTGAGGTTTTGGGGGGTTGGGTAAGCGTCTCTGCCTTGGGCTGGAATACTAAAGTAGTATCCAAGTACAAGGTCAGTCTCTTTCTTTTAGGTCTGCAATTGATGATGAGTGGTAGGGTGTGAGAATCCCCCCCTGTTAAAGCCTCCTGACTCCATTTTAGTGAGGTTTCTTACTACCAATTTTCACAAGATTGTAGGCAAGAAAAAATAATTTTCCCTCTACCCTTCTAGATGCTTAGTTGAGATGACCCCTGCCCCCAGTAATAAAAAAGACAGATGAACATGAAAAAAAACAAACAGAAGTTTAATAACATGTATACTTCTTCCTGTATATGTGAGGGACACCTCCTGTAGACATGTGGGACACCCAGGAAAAACTGAGTAACTCTTTAAAATGGCCCAAGCCATCACCTTAAATATCATGTTCAGCTAAAGACAAAACATGTTTGATGGCGGTGGGGAGGGGACAGCCAGTTTTCAGGAAAGGTACAGTATACAAGGGTAAGGTTGTTACAGAGATTTAAGTCCATGCTTTATCAACTGATAAGAGTTTCTAGATATTTAGTCATTCTCCTCTTTCTGGTACAGGGAGTAAGATACCTGTACAAATGGAGATTTCTCTTATAAATGTAAATATCTCTTAAAGAAGGGTAACTCCTACTTGGTTTTCAGAGCTTTTCCTATGTCTGCTGTTTTTTAAAAATAATCAGCCTTTATGCCAAAGAGGCATATTTTGGGGTGGCATATTCTACTCCCCTTCATGATCTTTCATTTATATAAGAAATATAGTGATGGGGTCCAAATTAGAAGAAAAGAGTAAAAAACCCAAAACCCAAAAAACAAAACACCCAATTTTCAAACTAACAACCGATTACATCCTTGCTGTAGAAGATTACAGGAGAAGAGAAAGTTGGAACCTGAAATAGTTCCTGCATTAGTGAAGAGTACTGGAGTAGATGACCCCAGCTTCTCTTTGGCCCATTACTGCTCTATACAGGACTGCCTGTATTCTCTATGAGTATTTATTATTTTAACCATCCTTTAATAAAAGCTTTCAGCTTTACACAATGCAATTATCCAATTATTTCTCATATGGCAAAGGATTGTTTTAAGGAAGCAAATAGAAGAGTACTGTTTTGTTTTAAAAGAATAATTTTTATATGATACATAGAGACAAATACCTACATATATGTAAGAGTAGCCTGTTTCAAAATATACTTTGGGTTTGTGATCATCAAAAGTTAATATCTACTTAGTGTATTAACAGTTTTTATGCAGTTTATTGTCACAACCGGAAGCAAAAATAACATTTCTTCTGTCCAGTAAGGTCCATAGTCAACAAACATTTACTAATGTGTATCTCAGGGGATCTTTTGAAAGAATAGTGTTAAGGCTGACTAATGATTGTGTTGGGTTGTTGTCTTTACTTTTTCATGGTGCTCCATCTGACACAGTTCTGTAAGAGGATTATTAGAATCCTGCTTCAGTAAAGATATTAAGTTAACAAAAGGGGAACTTCTAGGCCCTTGAGATTTTCCTTTAAATCTTAGAGGACCAGCTCTAATTCCTAATTCTGATGAATAATTTTCTCTCTGCCTTTAGTGCCCTTTAAGGCACTGCTTCTGTGGACCCAGAGTACTTTCTCCTCCTACTTTTCTGTTCCATGCACATAATTGAGCCAAGTGATTCTCAGGTCATATCATTTTGGGAGCCATAAAATAAGGCATTACAGAACCTACCCAAAGGACTAATGAACTTAAATGCAGCTAGAAATAAACGCAAAATCATGTGTAGTTAATGGATAGTATATTCACAGTGGTAAATTTATTTCTTTGATTGGTTTTACAAATAGCTGTATCTCTATCAGCAGTAATAGTGAGTTCGATATCAATTACCAGTGACAATTTATCAGATCTTGATAATTTAGTTCTAGGTTGTTTGATAGGGGATGACTGGGAGCTTTCCCCTTCATCACTAGTTATTACGCTGTTACTGTAATATTGATTTGGAGAGAGATTATGTATTACCAGTATATCAACCTTCAAACTGGTAGAGTTAATGAAGCTTTTATTTATTTGAGAGAGAGAGAGAGAGACAGAGAGAGCATAATCTGAGGGAGAGGCAGAAGCAGACTCCCCACTGAGCAGGGAGCCCGATGCGGGGCTTGATCCCAGGATCCTGGGATCATGACCTGAGCCTAAGGCAGACACTTAAGCGACTGAGCCACCCAGTGCCCATTAGTGAAGCTTTTAATGAGTGTTTCAAGTCAGAGGCATCAGAAATGCTGCACATGGTTGTGCATTTTGCTCTGCATACAGTCACCTGGCTATGGGGGTGAGTTGGGGTACAAATTCAGCCCATGCTTGCCTAGCTAAGCCCTGCACCCTTGAGTGGAATTGAGGCTTACAGAAGATGGGATACTTTTTTCCTAACAAAAGAAGTACTGTTTGTACCCAAGCCATAGGGAACTGCCCAGAGGGAGGCTTTAAAAATTTCTAAAAGGGTGCAGAGTAGAGTGGAGGTGGCTCTAAGAGTAGCTTCTCATCACAGTCATACTCGCATGTGAATTGTTATGCCTTTAATATAAAATCAAGGTTTCATAAAATCTGCTTTTTTTGCATTTTAAGTCTTAATGTAGTAAAAAGGATGCTGGGTATCAGAAACCAGTTTTCATTAATGCCGTTATCAGAATTACATTGAATTTTCTAACATTCCAAATGAATAGGTGACTAATTTTATTCACAGAACACACATTTTTATGATTAAAAGTGACATTACAGGGGTGCCTGGGTGGCTCAGTTGGTTAAGCATCCGACTCTTGATTTTGGCTCAGGTCATGATCTCAGGGTCATGAGATCGAGCCCCATGTCCAGCTCCTTGCTCAGCATGGAGTCTGCTTGTCCTTATGCCTCTCTCTCTGCTCCTCCCCCCACTCTTGCCTTCTTTCTCTCTCTCTCTCTTTCTCTCTAATAAATAAATAAAATCCTTAACAAAAAAGTGACATTACACATGCATACATCAGAGCTCTTAATTTTGTTATTCTGAGAGCGTAAATGTGTGTGTTTAAGAGAGAGAGAGACAGAGAACTATTACCCATATATCACTGGAAAATAATTGTGCCCATGGGCAAATTTTTGCTTGGGCTTTGTGATTATTTTTCTCTCAGTATGCACTCCCTCTCTCACTCTCTTGCTCTTTCCATTTCTTCATATGTTTATCCTTGGATATTGATAATAATAATAGAAATTTAAAATGTAGCTACCCTGATAATCAGCGTTAATGGAAGGGAACAACATTTCAGATGATCTGATATGACAGTAGATTTGCCTAAATTTTTAAATATATAATTCTATTGAAATTAGATGGAATTTATGGCATATATGGGAGTTTACATACATATAATGAAACCACCTTCCTTTATATCCTATACAAAAATAAAATCCATATCAATTAATATAGTAACTGTTTTAAAATATCTATAAGGTTATTAAAATAGCATATACCTTAAGAAATACCATCTTAAGTGAAACATTAGATCTAGAACCCATAAAGTAAAATTAATGTTAGTAAATTTTATTATATAAAGATTACCATGGTCAAAGTGTTTTTAAAAAGCACTCTAAAGTTAATATTCAAGTATAAGACTGAGAGAAAATATTGCAGTGCATATGACATATAAAGAGTTAACTTCTAGAATATAGGACAAATCACACAAATCAACAAGAAACACAGATCCTAACAGAAAAATGTGCAAAGGATATGACCTGACAGTTGACAGAAGGAAAAATGCAGATAGCCAATAAACTCTTAAATCTTTATTTATTTATTTATTTATTTATTTATTTATTTATTTATTTATTTATTTATTTTTAAGTAAGCTCTGTGCCCAACCTGGGACTTAAACTCATGACCCTGAGATAAAGAGTCATGTGCTCTACTGACTGAGCCAGACAGGCACCCCCAGATGGCCAATAAACTTTTAAAAGAATGCATTATTATAGTAGTAATCAGAGATATTTGAGTTTTAAAAACTAAGGGGCATCATTTTTAACTATCTCCTAGGCTAGACTAAAAACAGTTGTTAACAATCCACTATGAGAGAGGACATAGGAAAATTAATATTCTAATTCATATTAGTGTATTATTTGGTAGAAGAATTTGATTGTGCCAGTCATAATTTAAAATGTAACTATCTTTTTATCCCTTAATTCCATTTCTAAGTCTCTGATCCAGAAGAAATAATGAATATTCCCACAAATATTCAAGTACAAGAATATTTGTCACCTCTCTTTTTCTAACATAGCAAATATCATATGCTATAATCTGTCCAAAGTGTGTAGCCCATGCTTGCTCACCTACCTCTTGCAAGGAACTTATAAGTTGGTATGGATATTATCCCCAATTTATGTTTGAAAAACATCTTTCAAGGATAGTAAGGAGACACAATGACTAAATACAGCATGGGATCCTGAATTGGACCCTGGAACAGAAAAGGCATTAATGGAAAAACTGGCAAAAAAACGAATAAAGTCGGGGCACCTGGGTGGATCAGTCATTAAGCATCTGCCTTCGGCTCAGGTCATGGTCCCAGGGCCCTGGGATCGAGCCCCACATCGGGCTCCCTGCTCAGCAGGGAGTCTGCTTCTCCCTCTCCCACTCCCCCTGCTTGTGTTCCCTCTTTCTCTGAGTCTCTCTCAGTCAAATAAATAAATAAAATCTTTAAAAAAAATGAATAAAGTCTAGAGTGAATAATATTGTACCACTGTAAATTTCTTAGTTTTAATAAATGTACCATAGTTATGTAAGATAAGATTAGAGGAAGCTGGGTGAAGGGTATATAGGAACTGTCTGTACTATCTTTTCAACTTTTCTGTAAATCCACATTCTTTTTTTTAATTTTTTTTTTTTTAAGATTATTTGAGAGAGAGAGAGAGAGAGAGTGCACACACAAGTTGGGGGGGGCAGAGGGAGAGAGAGAATCTCAAGCAGACTCTCTGCTGAGCAGGACCCTGAGTTCATGACTTGAGCAGAAATCAAGAGTTAGACATTCAATCAGCTGAGCCAGCCAGGTGCCCCTACATTCATTTGTTTAATAACAAGTTTTTAAAGATATTCTCAATATCCCACAGTTAGCAAGTGGCAGAGCTTGTTGGGACAGAGGGAGAGAAAAGCCATGAAGAGTAAAGACACTTTACTATAGGCAGGCAAATGGACCCATATAGAGACAGAATTTGAGAATACCAATTCTGTTATTTGCATTTGACCAACCTATCTGACTGCAGTCTGCAAACACTACATGATAATTTTCTCCTTCAGGTAAAAGAAGCTGTGAAGGCAATAAAACCAAATGAGGCAATACTTATACTCAGGTAAATCAGTAGGTTAGACAGACACATAAACAACTATGACATAAAGAAATGTTCCTTGAAGTTCATAGACACTACTGTGGAGATGTTACCAGGAACATCATAACAAGGGTTTATGAGATTCTGAGTTTTGAACATATGTCTTGACTAGAAAATCAAAATTCAAAACAGTAATGCTAGAATTTAACATTTTAAAGTGTTTTCTCTCTGTATAGATGTATCCCTATTTCCCTGCCTATCTTTGTCTCTGTCTATAAAGAACGCTTCTGATAATTTTTCCAAAGTCAAGAATTCACTTTGTTTACTAGGTGTTGGAAATAATCTTCTTAAAGTTTCTTCTATGGAGCACATACTTCAGTCTACTTGTAATATGCAGTGCCAGAGTCTGTGGCTTTAACAACCACTATCTTTATGTAATAATTCAAAATTCAACACTGAAATCCCCATCAACAGGAAATTGATTAAATAGACTTATTACATGTAGAATATGAAATATTATATGCCAGTTAAAATGGGAATATCACTAAGGTATTTTGTGAGTGGGGAAAAAATGGCACTTGGAGAATGGTGTCTATTGTGAGCCAATGAGCCTGTGATAAGCAGAATTTCTAATATACTTGCAAAGCTATTCTCTAATCTGCAAATCCTGTGAAGATGATGAAATTGTACTTCTGCAGTTATGTTGTGTCATATGGCACAGTTACGCTTGAGTAAGGTAAAGAGATGATCTAGATGCATCTGCTAATCACTTGAGAACTTTGGCTGGCTGATGGCAGATGTGAAAGATATCTGAATCATGAGAAGGACTTAAAGTACCACTGCTGATTTGCAGTTGAAGTGACTATATGAGATGGGATGCAGGCAGCCTTGAAGAGCTGAGAATGGTCCACAGTCTACAGCCAGCAGGTAAACAGGGATCTCAGTCCTACAATCACAAGGAACTAAATTCTGCTAATGACAGAAATGAGCTTGGAAGAAGACTCTAAGCTCCAGGTGAGAACACAGCCAGCCAAAACCTTGACTTTGGACTTGGGAAGCCCTAAGTAGAGAATCTATGCATGCAGAAATGTGAGCTAATACATGGGTATTGTTTTAAGCCACTAAGTTTGTAGTAATTTATTATGGCAGCAATATAAAACTAATACAGAGCCAATCCAGGTATAATGCACACAAAGCTGCTTTTTTACACATAAGGCTGATACAGGTGGTTACTCTGAATTAGAGAAGTATTGAGGAGGAGGAGAGGAGGGTTTTTTTTTTCTTTATTTATTTGTATATTATTTTGTTGTACAACGGGGATGAATTCTTTTTTTTTTTTTTTTAAGATTTTACTTATTTGATAGAGAGAGAGAGCACACACAAGTAGGCAGAGTGGCAGGCAGAGGGAGAGGGAGAAGCAGACTCCCCGATGAGCAGAGAATTCGACATGGGGCTCGATCCCAGGACCCTGGGATTATGACCTGAGCTGAAGGCAAGATGCTTAACTGACTGAGCCACCCAGGCACCCCAGGGGATGAATTCTTATATCAGCTTAATATTTAACAAAGCAATTTTAAAGTGTAAAGCTATTTATGAAGATCTGATTATAAAGAAGCTTGGAATTTTCCCGTTCAGATTTTCCATATAGTTTATGAATGCTTATATTGGGCCAGGTGGGGTTAGGCACTGGGTATAGAGTAGTCAGTGAGATATATCTCCAGCCTGGTGGAGAAAGAGTCTGGTGGAGGAGATAAGATAAAGCCAAGTCTGTGAAGTTCTTTTTGTTAAAGGGTGATGTGCAAGGTGCTAGGCATATGGCAAGGTCCCTTCAGAGACAGAACAAGAGAAGTTGACCAGAGCAGGATTCAAGAAGTGCATCAAAAGGAGCGTTACAGAGTTTGAATTTTATTCTGAGCCCAAATGGGAAGCTTTTGAAACATTAAAATAGGCAGTGGCATAATCTTACTCATAGTATAGAAATACTACTGTGGTAACCTCATAGAGAATACACTGGAGGAGGGAATGGGAGATGGGTATTTGCTTCCTAAGAAAGTACTATGTTGCCCATGTATTTATACGCTCTCCTCTGTGTATTAATTATATTTTACATTTTAAAAAATACAATGAAATATTCCAAAATAAGATAGCAGAAGTAGGGCTGAGGAGACAAATGTCAAGGATATTTTGGAGGCAGTATCAACAGTCCTTACTGAACTTGATGTGGGAGTGAGAAAGCAGGAGTGAGCCAGCAAGAAAACCACCAAAGTTTCTGTGCCATGCATTAATGAGAGGAGACCAGAGGAAAGGCAGTTTTGCAGGGAGAACGTGATGATGCCCATTCTGGGCTTGCGTGGGTGTGAGGCATTCCGAGATATCCAAAGGCACATGCTGGGTAGACAGCTCAGTTCTGGAGTTCAGGGCAGTGATTTGGATTTTGTATCTTTCCTCCATTGCTTTATTGAGGTGTAATTGGTATATAAAAACCGTACCTAATTAAAACATACAATTTTGTGAGTCTGGACATGTGTATACATTCGTGTTACCTTCACCACAGTCAAGGTAGTATCTTATATCTAAGATATCTAATATCTTTATATCTTATGAAGGTTTTTAACACCACAGAGCAGAAAATATGACTAATAGTGGCTTGTAAAACACGCGTTTATTTTTCCTATATAAAAATAATTTGAGGCAGGCAGTTTTAGGCGTTTTTTGTTTTTTTTTTGGTTTTTTTTGCTCAAAAATGCCATAAAAATCTTGCCACTTTTTAGATTTCTGTTCTTCTATAACCTAGAGTGTTCTGGGTTTTTGTTTGATTGTTTTTGTTTTTGTTTAATGTCTCCTCTTAATGGTATTTTGCTGCCCCAGATCCAGGCATCATGTCTGAGTTCAAAGGATGAGAAGAGAAGGGATGAACCCAACAAGTTCTCCTCTCCTTTGATCAGAAAGTTCCCTGGCAGACAGCCCTCATAGTTTGTTGTCTGAAAGTGGGAGATGGCAAGAAATAAAGGAGATTGATAGTAGTACCCGTGTTAGTGAAACAATGCAACCAGGCCCCCAAATGTAGATGGTAATTCAGTCTATGGCACTAGGTCCAGGGCAAGTGTGTAGAGTTAAAAAAAATATTTGCAAAAGAGACATTTGATAAAGGACTGTTATCCAAAACGTCCAAAGAACTTGCAAAACTCAGGAAAAACAAAACATACAACACGATTAATAAATGGACCATAGACGGGTGCCTGGCTGGCTCAGTCGGTAGAGCGTGCGACTCTTAATCTCAGGGTCTTGAGTTCAAATCCCATGTTGGGCGTGGAGCCTACATAAAAATAAAAAAAAAAAAATAGGCCATAGATTTGAACAGACACCTCACCAAAGAAGATATACAGATGGCAAATAAGCATATGAAAAGATGCTTTACATCATGAATGCAAATTAAAATAATGAGATACCACCACACACCTATTAGAATGGCCAGAGTCCTGAACACTAACAGCACCAAATGCTGGTGAAGATTTGGAGCAAGAGGAACTCGCATGGCTCGTGGGAATGCAAAATGGTACAGCCACTTTGGAAGACACTCTGGCAATTTCTTATGAAACTAAACATATTCTTTCCATACAATCGAGCACTTGCACTCCTTGGTATTACCCTAAGGAGTTGAAAACTTATGTCCACAGAAAAACTTGCCAATGCATATTTATAGCAGCTTTATTCATAATTGCCAAAACTTGGAAACGCTCATAATGTCCTTCAGCAGGTGAATGGATAAACTGTGATACATCCTGACAATGGAATATTATTCTGTGCTAAAAAGAAACGAGCTATCAAGCCATGAAAAGATATGGAAGAAGCTTAAATGCATATTACTAAGTAAAAGAAGCTAATCTAAAAAGGCTACATACTGTATGATTTCAACTGTATAACAATCTGGCAAAAGCAAAACTCTGGAGACAGTAAAAAGATCGGTGGTTGCCAGAGGTGGGGGCAGAAAGGATGAATAGGCAGAGCCCAGTAAATTTTTAGGGCATTGAAAATACTCTATACAATACTATTTATGATAGATACATGCCATTATACATTTGACTAAACCCATAGAATGTATAACACTAAGAGTTCCTTAATGTGAAATCCTGGTTTTGGGTGATTATGATGTGTCAATGTCAGTACATCATTTGTAACAAATGTACCACCCTGGTGAAGATGTTGATAACAGAAGATGCTATGTATGTGTGGGGCCAGAGGGTATATGAGAAATATCTGTATCTTCCTCTCACTTTTGATATGAACCTAATACTTTTACTATATCAAGTCTTTTGAAAGATTCAAATCATAGTAACTAATTTGGGAAAAATGAAGTCACTAAAAGGGAATTCATTAGTTCATTCATGGGGATAACAATGCGCACATTTGTTCCAGGCACTGTACTAATCATTGAAGAGCCAGCCTGCATTATAATGCAAGGTGACAGGAACCCAAACAAATGCCTAGATGTGTCCTGCAGTGCTCATAACAGACATGACCAACTAATTCCAGACTTCTTTCCCACTCATGTCAAACATGACTTCAGAATCATTATGAACACAACCCAACAGGTAACCACTGGCCATTGATCAGAATTTGGCATGCAGGAGATAAACTTTTTATCATCCCTTATCTAGTACATTGTATATATGCTAGAATTGAACCTTAATATAAGTGTGAAGAATAATACAGAATTTTCTTAAAATAAGTCAGAGCTCTACTTTAAATTTAGAAATATGTTTTAATTGAAGCATAGTAATCACGTGTTACTGTGTTCTCGTACTCCTTAGTCTCCTGATTTATAGGTTTATGCTAAATGTGTACATATTTTTATTTCCTTTACATCCATCTCATATATTTACAAAAATGCAGACTGCAAAGTTATCAACATGATTAATGCAGAGTTTAAAAATTTCCCAGAATATATGCTCTCTCTTTTATATATTCGAATAGATAAAAATCTAGGAATATATTAAGCTTTGAAAATTACTGGAAAATATTTCTCAAATGCGACTGTCTTTACTATCTATGAAATATACTGATGGCTGGCACATTTGGTTCTGCATCTAGTAACTAATGTGTGAGTTAGTTTTTTTGCACTGGTTTGCGGGATTTAATCCCCAACCTTCCACTAAACCTAGCAAGCCAAAAAGAACAAGTTTTGTCATGCTACACAGTTGATTTTGCATAGGAATGGTCTTAAAATAAGGACATCTAGTAAACATTTTAAAAGATGATAATGAAATGTGACCATCTACAAATAATAGCTACCATTTTTGAGCACAGAATCTATGAGAAGCAACTTATATTCGTTATCACATGTAATTGTCACAATAAATTATCTTGTTTAATTATCACAGTTGTCACAAAGCAGTCTTGAAAGGTGTCAGTGTAACTGTTTAAGGATGAAAAACAACTGAAGTTCAGATTCAAGGTCAACACAATTAGTATGTTGTAGAGCTAGGAAGTGAATTCAAATATAGCCTCATAGAAAAGTGAGTAATCAATACACTTGATTGATTTTCAGATGTTATAGACAAATGCATAGCTGTGTGTTATTACATGTCTCTTGAGAATCTACAGAATGCCTCTGCAGCACAGCCTACATTTCCTAGACTCCCTTTCCACTAACTAGGCTCAAGACACGGCATGAAACCACTCATGTCATCTTAGAAGCAAAGCTGCTGGTCTTAGACGTTATCTTTCCTCTGTCTGTAACCTAGAATTTGGTTGTGGCAGTGGCCAAACTCTACCATGCAGAGGAGGAAACCAGCCCAGCAGGTGGTGGAACAAGATGGAAGGAACCTGGTCCCAGCTTGTGGCAATTCCATCCTCCCAGCCTGGAAAACTCACTACTGGACACATGTCTACATGTGACAGAGAAATCGTTTCCCATCTTATTTAATTCAGTGTAAACTACTGTCACTCTGTGAGAAAATTTAGCCTTAACAAACACAATTTAGTTATCTGATTTTCTTTACTGTCACTCCACCCGCACCCTCTACTTTAACCTTAACCCTGACCTCAACCCTACACCCTTTCTTTCAGCTCTTAATTTCAAAAAACCTAAGAAACAAGCTAATTAACAGATAAAATGGGAGACAAAAATCACATCATAATATCATGGGACTACAGGACACAGGTGTGTATTCTATATGTTTATACAGTATTTGACTCTTCTTGTTCTTGCTCGTTCATGCTTTCATTCAGGTTTACTTCATTAGTATTTCTCAACAGAATTTTATTAGTACCTGCTATAGACTAAATGTCTGTATTCTCCCCAAATTCGTATGTTAAAATTCTGTCCCGCAAGGTGATGGTATTAAGAGATGGGGCCTTTGAGAAGTGATCATCAGGCTGTAAGGGCAGAGCCTCATGAATGGGATTAGTGCTCATATCAAAGAGGCCCCAGAGAGAACCCTAGGCTCTTTTGCCATGTGAAGTTATAGCAAAAAGACAGCCTTCTAGGAAATGGGCTCTCGTGACACACCAAATCTGCCAGTGCCTGATCTTGGACTTCCCAGCCTCCACAGCTATGAGAAATAAATTTCTGTTATTTATAAGCCACCCAGTTTGTGGTGTTTTGTTATAGCAGCCTGAACAGACTAAGACAGTATCTACACATTCCAGGCATGCCATATCGTGGGGGGAGAGGAAGATAAGTAGAATCCTCTGTTATTTGCAACCCAGTGGGATATCAGACATGTAAGGAAATGAATACTATCTCACTGTATTCAGTAGTAAAGAATCCAAATCTTATGGGAGAATAAAAAAAAGTCACTTATTTATGCTAAGGATTTCAGGAGGGTTTCCCAGACTGTGTTTGTTCAGGCTGCCATAACAAAATACCATAGACTGGGTGGCATAAACTGCAGATATTTATTTCTCACGGTTCTGGAGGCTGGGAGTCCAAAATCAAGGTGATGGCAGCTTTGGTTCCCTAGTGAGGGCCCTTTCCCTGGCTTGCAGATGGCTGCCTTCTTGCTGTGTCCTCACTTGGCAGAGAGAGAAACAGAGAGGGGCGGCAAAAGCATGAGCAAGCTTTGGTCTCTCTTCCTCTTTTTATAAGGATGCTAACCCTATCATGGGTGCTCCATCCTCATGACCTCATCTAAACCTAAGTACCTCCCCTGGGCTCTACCTCCAAATACCATTGGTTAGCATTTCAATGTATAAATTTTGAGGTACACAAACATTCAGTCCAAACACAGATGATGTAAAAAGTGCACTGAATATTGGAGGTTCACTGACTTCTAGTCTTCGAGTCCAGTTTGTTTTTAAGGCATGCAAGGTACAGGAAAACTGAAGACCTCAGTGCTTTCTCTTCATTCTGCAGATACTGTCGTATTTGGTTTACTTTCTGCCTCTGACTGTGTAGAAAAACTATCCCTTCGCATTTATAAAGCTGGAAATAACTTACTCCAAATACCATCTTTTATTGGAAAGGGTTTTGTGTTAGTTTTGTGTTTGTTTGTTTTTTTTGTTTCGAAATAATTATAGGATCATAGGAAGTTGCAAAAATAGTACAGAGAGATCGCCTGTACCTTACATCCGGCTGCCTCCAACAATAAAACCATGGAGAATTATAGTACAGTATCAAAACCAGGACTACAGAGATTACTCAGATGTCACCACTTTTTACAAGCACTTTGTGTGTGTGTGTGTGTGTAGTTCTGTGAATCTTACCACACATGTAGGTTCATGTAACTACAGCCACAATCAATATACCAAACTGTTCCATTGTGAGAAAGGAACGCCCATGTGCTTCCCTTCTATAGTAGCATACTTCCCAGCCCTGAACCGTGATAACAACTAATATGCTTTCCATCTCTGTAATTTTGTTATTTTAAGAATGCTATGTAAATGGAGTACTACAATATAAAACCCCCCTCTTTTTTTTGAACGGCAAGGATACAGTACAATACATGTGACCAATCTCAAGCAGATACTTGAGGGCTAATTGTGGAGGATTTCCCTGGATCTTCCCTTGTAATATCTGCTCTTGCTACCTCTCCTCTGTTTATGTCTGGGAACAGAAGCCAGACCGTAGCTGGCCACCTAGTCCTGATTAAGAGGCATGTAGGACCACATTCCTAACCAGAAATACTCTGAAAGGGCTTGACAGGGCTCAGTCACCTAGTTTATATGTGAAGGGACACTTTTTCCATAGTGTATTTAGAGGGATGATGCAACGTGCTCACTAGAAGGTTGGGGCAGCAGTTGGGGTTATTTTTCCACAGAAGGCCAACAATATCCATTGACATCAGTGACCACTGTTGCATCTTTGGATGAAATAAGAGTGAGGGAAAGAAAGCCAACCAGCAACAAATACCAAGCATCAACAGCATGGTCCTTCACTGGCTGGACCATTGCAAGAGGTCAGAATAGAACACAGAGACTGGGTTGCCAGTGAGCATTGTTGTACCAGGGCACGTACTGAGTTGGCAACAGGTGTTTGTCTTACCTTTGGTGCACAAAACAAGCCGGCTTCTTTGCTACTAATAGTCTGCATGCTCCTCAGGGCCAAGGCACAGGTGTGCTCTTGCTGTGGAAAGGAAAAAGACAAAGGGTGAGTTTTTTTGACTAACTCTAAACCCTCTTCACCTCTTAGAACAGTAGCAGATGGGTTTTATTAAATGTAAAAGGTCAAATTGTACCATTACTAGAAAAAACGTAGACACATATGTATATAATTTGGGGTTGGAGAAAACTTTCAAAGCATCATAATAATATAAAAGAGTGACATTTTCAAAAAGTTTATATAAAATAATTTTGGCACAATCCTAATATATAAGTTGAAAGGCAAGTGACAAATAGAAAAACATTACATATTTTGTAGTATAACAGGTATATAGTAGAGTTGGCATATATTTTATATGTGTGTGTATATATATATATATATACACACACACAAAGGAAAGGGTTACTATATTTAGTATATATTTATATAATATTATATATATCTCATTTATTAATGCCTCTTGATAATTAAAGAAAAAAACTATAAATTCTCCAATAGAATAAAAATGACCTAAACAAGCATTTTTTTGAGGATAATTGACACACAATATTACATTAGTTTCAGGTATACAACATAGTGACTCAACAAGTTTATATATTATGCTGTGCTCACCAAGAGTTTAGCTACCATCTGTCATCATACAACGCTATTTCAATACCATTAACTATATTCCCTGTGCTGTTCCCTATATTCCTGTGACTTATTCAGTCCATAACTGGAAGCCTGTATCTCCCACTTCCCTTCACCCATTTTGTCCATCCCCCACCCCCCTCCCCTCTGGCAACTATCAGTCTGTTCTCTGTATTTATAGGTCTGATTCTGCTTTTTGTTTCCCTAAACAAACATTTTAGAAAACAAATATAAGTATCTATTGATTGCTACTTAGTGCTTGGTGTAGTGCTATGTAATGGGAAAAGAGCAGAATGTCAGAAATTTCACAATTTATTGGAAGCTTACAGGAAATTTATAGTTTAATAGGAATAATATTAATGGTCAATAAATATAAAAAATAAATACAGCCTTACACTTAGCCAAAGAAGTGCAATACAAACAACCATAAAATGTAATTTTCAGGTGATTAAATTGCCAATGATTAAAAAAGGAGAATAGTCAGTATTGATTTGAATGTTGGGAAATAGGCATTCTGCAGTCTACTAACTTTTTGGATGTAACTATCAAATATATTAAAATTATGTATATGTGTGTATGTATATATATACATACACAAAGTTTATACAGTTGCTTAAAAGTGTGAAAAATTTGAAAACGTAAATATTGCACAAAGGGGGATGGGGGAAGAACATTATGTTACACTTCTATAATGGAGTACTATGCACCATTACAAATCATGATGTAAAACTATGTTATCTATGTACAAGTTTTCAGACAAATGTGCATAGCATTTTTGTGTGTGTGTAAAACTAAATACACAAATGCCATGAAACCTGGTGTTTTTCTCTAGGTGGTGAGTTTTCATTAGAAAGAAATTAATTTTACTCCTACTCCGTATTTTCTTCTCTTTTTTTTAAACGTAGAATTAGCACTTATTACCTGTAAAAACAAAGCAATGAAGAAAAAGAGGCAGATTAAAACATAGGCATTATAACACATTTAATGTCAGTACATTAGCATTTTCTTGAACTCTATTTTGTGTTTTTAAGGCTGTTCAGGAATAGTAGCTAGTTTGACCCTCAAAACAACTCTGTGAATTAAGTGTTATTTCAGCTGAGCAAAAAGACCCTCTAGAACACACTCACAGTAGGAGCATCAAATCAAAGATTTATCACCAGTGAATTAAAAGAAAATTGTACACATTAATCAGTGTTGGAAGCACAAGATGAGCCAGACATTGTAGAGATACCCTCCCACTTTGTTCTCTTTTCCCCAGGAGATGCACTGGAGGCTTGTGTGCTCACTTCTTAAACCCAGTGGGGTAACTGTGAGCAGGTGGAAACTGCCAAAATCAGGTTCTGCACACAAAGCATACTAAACAGGCCGCATGGGGAAAACTGTTTCTTCCATAATAAAAGTTGGACTAATATTATGTGGCCACATGATTTCTTCCACCTGTAGTTTGCTATATAATGCTTCCAGTGAGGCTCCTCGCAGACTTAAATATCTTCCTCCAAATTTCAGAACAATCCCTGCCATCTATAACAGGCATTGCCTGGGTGCATATGCACATACACATATAAACAAAATACATTTATTTTAATTTTTTAAGATTTTATTTATTTGACAGAGAGCACAAGTAGGCATAGCAACAGGCAAAGGGAGAGGGAGAAGCAGGCTCCCCACTGAGCAGGGAGCCTGATGTCGGGACTCGATCCCAGGACCCCGGGATCATGACCTGAGCTGAAGGCAGCCACTTAACCAACTGGGCCACCCAGGTGCCCCAAACGAAATACATTTTAAAAAGCTATGTTTTTACTTTTTAAAATTTTGATCTCCAGTGACAGCTAATAATATTATTTTATAAATGATAAAATCAAGACCATGTAAATGTGGTTGACTAGATTGACATACTGCTGGTGAGTTGCCCAGGCTGGGCTTAAAACCAAGTTTCTTGGGGCGCCTGGGTGGCTCAGTGGGTTAAGCGTCTGCCTTCGGCTCAGGTCATGATCTCAGGGTCCTGGGATCAAGCCCCACATTGGGCTCCCTTCTCAGCGGGAAGCCTGCTTCTCCCTCTCCCACTCCCTCTGCTTGTGTTCCCTCTCGCTGTGTCTCTCTCTGTCAAATAAATAAATAAAATCTTTAAATAATAATAAAGCAAGTTTGTTGGTTGCAAAGACCATACCCTCCCCATTAATGTCCTGCCACCTCAGGAGTCCCCAAAGTATTTTTGGCTCTGAAATTCTAAAACTTTGATTCCTTGTAAGAGGAGAGCTTTAAATTATGTAGCATGTTGCTTTCTCAGAGTGAGGAGTCAAGGCACGGTAAGAAGAAAGTGATTGGTCTGCCGGTGTAACCACTAAAGATGCCATCAACCTTAAGAAGTTGTAGGATCAAGACCAGTGTCATTACATTATGGGAGCTATGTTTATCTGTTCACCATTGTATCTGCCTTAGCAATCCCATAAGTAAAAAACTTATTTTCCAGCTCCTTAAAACATGGTTAGCATGACTATATATATATATATATATATATATATTCAAATGTGCTCAAATGTCTGTTGTTTTCACTTTTGACAAGTCTCATGTTGCTCCACCAATAGAAACTGATAAAATGACCTAAGTTTAGACTTTGCAAAAAGCACAGTATTCCTACTAGATAAACTTTAAGTTGCAAAGTTCTTTTTTCCGTGGCAATTTTCTGAGTTATTCAGGCACTGGAACTTCTGAAAATTCCTTTTCAGTAGAGCACCACAGCAATTCTGTTGCCCCGAAATTCTTGATAAATTACTTAATATAGTACAGAGGTTTTTTTGAGGTAAAGCTTGGTTTCCGAATTCTTGCTATCCCTGTGTTTTCTACTGTGAAGCTCTGAGTGGATATAGAACACTTTACTGGTGCTGTAGTGCTCTTCTGGGGAGCCAGGGACCTTCTGAAACTCACAGGTTTCATCATAAAGAGGATTACAGTAGATTTATTGTACATAGGAAGTGAGTTATGAAGTGTTTTCTGTTAGGCATCGTTTTAACAGAGAATCTTTCTTGAAAATTTGGTGTTGGCAGAAAAGAACACTCTCGCCTGAATGAACAAATTATTTTCTTGAGCAGAGATTTTCCCATAAACTCAGTCTTCCTTGAAGAGTTATCGATTTACTTCTTGGCTTATGAATCACTAGTAAGACTAAAGAAATCAAAAGGAAAATTAAAAACATATACTTCCAAGTGAGCAAAGAGTTGAATCTTTTTTTTAATCCTCTTTGATGTGACCGTGGTTAGAGAAAGCATGGGAGCAGTACGTAGCCATTTTCCCAGTAGTTCTTGGCACAATCAGACCCCACCCAAAAAATAACCATTATCAATTAAAAGACCAAATGTGGGAAATATATTATAGACACTGATGCCCGCAGTATTTCTGGGATCTTCAACTTCTGTATTTAAGAGATATGTTTAGTCGCAAGGTCATGGTAAGTATGCCGCCCAGAACGGTTTTCACCAACTTGAAGAACTGAAGAAGATGACACATTCTCACATCTCCTATCTAGAAAGCTTCAGTAATGGGTTTTATTTTTTTTATTTATTTATTTTTATTATGTTATGTTAATCACCATACATTACATCATTAGTTTTTGATGTAGTGTTCCATGATTCATTGTTTGCATATAACACCTAGTGCTCCATGCAGAACATGCCCTCTTTAATACCCATCACCAGGCTAACCCATCCCCCCACCCCCCTCCCCTCTAGAACCCTCAGTTTGTTTGTCAGAGTCCATAGTCTCTCATGGTTCATCTCCCCCTCTGATTTCCCCCCCTTCATTCTTCCCCTCCTGCTATCTTCTTCTTCTTTTTTTTAACATATAATGTATTATTTGCTTCAGAGGTACAGATCTATGATTCAACAGTCTTGTACAATTCACAGCGCTCACCATAGCACATACCCTCCCCAGTGTCTATCACTTAGCCACCCCATCCCTCCCAACCCCCACCACTCCAGCAACCCTCAGTTTGTTTCCTGAGATTAAGAATTCCTCATATCAGTGAGGTCATATGATACATGTCTTTCTCTGAAAGAACAAGTACCATATGATCCTCTCAATAGATGCAGAAAAAGCATTTGACAAAGTACAGCATCCTTTCTTGATCAAAACTCTTCAGAGTATAGGCATAGAGGGTACATACCTCAATATTGTAAAAGCCATCTATGAAAAACCTACAGCGAATATCATTCTCAATGGGGAAAAACTGAGAGCTTTCCCTCTAAGGTCAGGAACGCGGCAGGGATGTCCACTATCACCACTGCTATTCAACATAGTATTAGAAGTCCTAGCCACAGCAATCAGACAACAAAAAGAAATAAAAGGCATCCAAATCGGCAAAGAAGAAGTCAAACTCTTACCCTTTGCAGATGATATGATACTTTATGTGGAAAACCCAAAAGACTCCACCCCAAAACTGCTAGAACTCATACAGGAATTCAGTAAAGTGGCAGGATATAAAATCAATGCACAGAAGTCAGTGGCATTCCTATACACCAACAAGACAGAAGAAAGAGAAATTAAGGAGTCGATCCCATTTACAATTGCACCCAAAACCATAAGATACCTAGGAATAAATCTAACCAAAAAGGCAAAGAATCTGTACTCAGAAAACTATAGAATACTCATGAAAGAAATTGAGGAAGACACAAAGAAATGGAAAAATGTTCCATGCTCATGGATTGGAAGAACATATATTGTGAAGATGTCAATGCTACCTAGAGCAATCTACACATTCAATGCAATCCCCATCAAAATACCATCCACTTTTTTCAAAGAAATGGAACAAATAATCCTAAAATTTTTATGGAACCAGAAAAGACCTCGAATAGCCAGAGGAATGTTGAAAAAGAAAAGCAAAACTGGCAGCATCACAATTCCGGACTTCAAGCTCTATTACAAAGCTGTCATCATCAAGACAGTATGGTACTGGCACAAAAACAGACACATCGATCAGTGGAACAGAATAGAGAGCCCAGAAATGGATCCTCAACTCTATGGTCAACTAATCTTCGACAAAGCAGGAAAGAATGTCCAATGGAAAAAAGACAGTCTCTTCAACAAATGGTGTTGGGAAAATTGGACAGCCACATGCAGAAGAATGAAACTGGACCATTTCCTTACACCACACACAAAAATAGACTCAAAATGGTTGAAAGACCTCAATGTGAGACAGGAGTCCATCCAAATCCTAAAGGAGAACACAGGCAGCAACCTCTTCGACCTCAGCTGCAGCAATTCTTCCTAGAAACATCGCCAAAGGCAAGGGAAGCGAGGGCAAAAATGAACTATTGGGACCTCATCAAGATAAAAAGCTTTTGCACAGCAAAAGAAACAGTCAACAGAACCAAAAGACAACTGACAGAATGGGAGAAGATATTTGCAAATGACATATCAGATAAAGGGCTAGTATCCAAAATCTATAAAGAACTTCTTAAGCTCAACCCCCAAAGAACAAATGATCCAATCAAGAAATGGGCAGAAGACATGAACAGACATTTTTCCAAAGA
The DNA here is from genome assembly GCF_011800145.1 of Mirounga leonina. Lineage (NCBI taxonomy): Eukaryota > Metazoa > Chordata > Mammalia > Carnivora > Phocidae > Mirounga > Mirounga leonina. The sequence continues at coordinate 11,411,970 of NW_023270158.1, forward strand.
AGACATCCAAATGGCCAACAGACACATGAAAAAGTGCTCAACATCACTCGGCATCAGAGAAATCCAAATCAAAACCTCAATGAGATATCACCTCACACCAGTCAGAATGGCTAAAATTAACAAGTCAGGAAATGACAGATGTTGGCAGGGATGCAGAGCAAGGGGAACCCTCCTACACTGTTGGTGGGAATGCAAGTTTGTGCAGCCACTCTGGAAAACAGTATGGAGGTTCTTCAAAAAGTTGAAAATAGAGCTACCATATGATCCAGCAATTGCACTACTGGGTATTTACCCTAAAGATACAAATGTAGGGATCCAAAGAGGTACATGCACCCTGATGTTTATAGCAGCAATGTCCACAATAGCCAAACTATGGAAAGAGCCAAGATGTCCATCGACAGATGAATGGATAAAGAAGATGTGGTGTATATATACAATGGAATATTAGGCAGCCATCAAAAGGAATGAAATCTTGCCATTTGCAACGACGTGGTGGAACTGGAGGGTATTATGCTGAGCAAAATAAGTCAATCAGAGTAATGGGTTTTATTTTTTAAACAGAACGGGAAACACACTGGTTGTTCTGTTTCTTGAATACCGCATGCCACTTCCAGCTTCAGGATGTTTCTGTACCTGCTTGTTCTTTGCCAGGAATGTTTTTACCCACCTCTTTCTTGTCCTCAGGTCTTGACTTAAATGGTACTTAGAGGGGGAGGCTTCCTCTGATTCACTTTTGTCACACCCCCGCATTGTTCTCATAGTATTCATACTTGCCCTTATATTCTAATATTTGTATGTATTCTACTTATTTGTGTACTTGTTAAATTTTGTGGTTCCCTTTGGGATGTAAGGTCTTCTAAAGTTATTGCATCTCAAGTGTAGGCTGACTGACCATGAAGTCAGTGAAATGTAAGCTTCAGAGGTACTTATATTAGTAAATTTATATTATTTTCTTCAAGAGGGCTGCCAAATTTAATGAGTACTGGCCCCCCAAAATCTGCATTTGCCTTGACCACTGTAGCAGACACACTTTAAGAACTCAAAAATAATTTTAAAAGGATGATATTCAGGCTCCTCTGGGCCCATTATTGGATTTCAGGGTTCATTTAAAGAAGGGATCTACTGCATTGAAGCAACTTAACTTAAAACTTTTCCTTAATTACATTATCTTGTTTCATTTTGTCTCATTCAACTAAAAATGTCCTGAATTTGGCTTTTTATTCATCTAGAAGACTTCAGTCCATTCATATGTATCACAATACTCGTAGTTTTGTTTGTTTGTTTGTTTTCTCTTTTTTCTGTTACCCGGCTATCCCTTATCAATGTTACTTTTGATTTCTGAACTACATCCTGCTTACGTCTTTTGCGTGGTTTGGAAGCTAGAAGAGCAGAGTCCCACCAAAATGGCAAAAGGACTAGGATAGGCAGGTCAACAATACCTGATCTAGGGAAAAATCTGAAATCGTTGAGTTAAAATACAGTGAGACCCTGAGCTGCAAGAAATACCATTTTTGCTCAGGTTGTTCCCTCGTCCCAAAATGACCTCACCTAGCTTCTCTGCTTGGCTGATTTTTCTGTTTTCTCACAATAGCAAAGGGTGTCCCAAGGGTTACATCTGCCCCCCTCTTCCCACTGCATGAGTTAGGTATTTCTAATACGTACTGCCCTAGCTCTCTGTAAAGCACTTCCTCAGAACACTCTCCCCAACCATTCTTCCTTTTGTTTAATTACTTGTCCCCATGGAGAGATGGTCAGCAACCTGAGAAGTGGAAGAGTATGTCCCATTTCTCTAGCTTCAGAACTATGCCGAATGCCTGGCAGCTTGGATGGCTCAGTATGTACTTGATGACTGCATGGCGAAGTACATGAACTAGGACTAGACTCCAGTGGAGGATGCAGTGGGCAGGGAAGGCTGCAGGGAATGTAAGGCTTGATCTGAAACCACCCAGTAAGTTGACATTGACCTAGTGGAGGGGCAGCATGGCGTGCAGCGGAAACAGTGGGAGAACAGGCACAGAGGTGGGAGTTAAGCACGTGGCAGGTGTATTTGGACCGCTGAGATTATGTTGGCCAGTAGGAGACTGTATAGCAGGGTCGATATTTCAGGTCTTAAATAGTAAATAGAACTGTTTGTTTTGGGTGCACTAGGCAAAAGGGGAGCTATTGCTGTTGGAATCCAAAGGCCAGAGGAGGTTGTAATTGTTTTCACTGAATTTGCTGAGTCTTGCTATTCTTGTTGTTTATTTTTCCTGAGAATGTTAGGCTGTAATTTCTTTCTGGTTTTGTTCTGTATTACATAACTAATATGGCTCATTTGGACAGAACTGTTGGGAACATTAATTAAAATTATTATGTTATACAAGCATTTAAAGCCAGAGTAAAATTTTGGTAATTGGAAAACCTTGGAAGACACAAGCTTCAAACCATTCTTTATGCTTTAGCATCACATGAAGATACGAAGTGAGAAAACCAAGAACTGATGTGATTAATGTCCAATAATATCTATTTCAGTTTAGGGGCAACTATTATTTGCATGACAAAATGTGATGTTTTGCAGGAAAATAAAGTCTCACTTTCAAAGAAATTTATTTTTTTCCCTTTAAGATACTAATGCAAACTTTAGTTGTCAACTAAAATATATGAGAGGAAAGGTTCTTTAAAACTCCTTTTAAATGCTTTCTAGCATTAGAGAGTGTATTTAGTGGGGGGAAGAAAAAGAAAGAGAAATCTTGTACTTAGCTGTCAGTCTTAAAACCACGACTTAGAAACCTGAGGCTTCCAACTATATCTTCAGAATGAAGTTCTCAACTTGATACAACAGGAAAAGCTGATTGCATCTACTGAAAATAGTTGGATTTTATTTAATCAAATGTACCTGCCTTCATCACAGAATTTCCCATTAAGTGAAATTAATATTAAAAACATTTTTCAAGAGGCACCTGGGTGGCTCAATTGTTAAGCATCTGCCTTCGGCTCAGGTCATGATCCCAGGGTCCTGGGATTGAGCCCTGCATCGGGCTCCCTGCTTGGCAGGAAGCCTGCTTCTCTCTCTCCCACTCCCCCTGCTTGTGTTCCCTCTCTCGCTGTGTCTCTCTCTGTCAAATAAATAGACAAAATCTTTAAAAAAATTTTTTTTCAAGATGATTTTATTGTGCCTTTTATGTCAAAGTTTGGGGCCATATTAAAATTATCAAGTACTCATCCCCAAGTGCTCTGTGGTAGAGGCCAGTATATGATCAGAGGACTATCAAGCAAGTAAACTTAGAAATTTGAAAAAGCCATGCTTAGGCCTGAATTTCAGAAGTATCCTCCATGGAAAGTTTATTTTTTATACAAAGTATCTTAAATTGTTTTCTTCTCACAAGAGCAGAAACCATGACTCAGAGAGCAGAATACCAGACATATCATGACTCTGACATCTTGGGAAGGAAACAGCAATGTTGGATTTAGCCATAAGGCAGGCAAGATATTCTTCCTTAAGTATTTCATTCCTCTAACAATTAAGGGTATTCATGGCTTGTTCTGATGGGAAGATAAAGTCACATCAAAACTTCTACAGATAGGTTTTATCCCAAAGGAGACCTAAGCAACTATACTGGAACTCCCATGGAGTCTTAGAACACATCTTTGCCCAAACATGCGTGTATTCGAGATAGTCAGCCAGGGCTTCGTACCTGCTGAAATCGCCAGCTTTGCTAAAACATAATAGTCCCAGGTTTCCCTGTGTTTGAGTATCTGCTGCTACCAAACAAATCACTTAGTTGCTTAAAACAACAGCAATGTATTGTTTCTTAGAATTCTCTAGGTCATGAATTGGCGCAGGGCTTGGCTGGGCATTTCGTCTGCTCCAAGTTACAATGGCGGTAGTCACACTCAGCTGCATTTGGCGGGTGGCTGAGCTAGTCTGGGAGATACAAAGCTTAACTCCTATGTCTGGTGCCTCAGTGCTCTTCCACAAGGCCTCTCTCTCCTCACGTGATGGTTCATCCTCCAGTTGTATGGCCTAAGCTTCCTTTATATTATGGAGGCCAGCTTCCTGTCCAGAGAAAGCGGAAGATGCCTCTTCCATGTTAAGCCTGGGACTCACACTGTGTCAAATCTGCTCTATCCTGTGGTCAGAGTAAATCACACAGCTGGCTCAGATTCAAGAGGAGAGGAAATTGACTCCATCTCTTCATGATGTGCATTCAAAAAGGGAAAGAATTGATGTGGTCACCTTTGGAGATGAAGCACTGTAGCTCTATGTGGGTGACTTAGAGTCCCAGACTGGCCTTTGTCCTGTTCCCAGAGTAGCTCTGGGCTCATCTTCCGGCAATGTGTACAAGCAAATATAGGGTAATGTGGGAATTTATAGTTGAATCATGGTTCTACCTCTTCTCAATTAGATAATGCAATATAATAAAAGCCCACCTGAGCAATGTCTTCTATATCTGTGAAATTGGGATAATATTACCACCTGGGTAGTTATGAGAATTAGAGACTTATATAAAGAGATTGGCATATATCAGGTGCTTAAGAATGTCTGTTGTTTTCATCATTATTATTTTTATTATTAGATGAATGTTGGGGAATGGCTTCCTAGCATACTTCTTCCTAGAATCCTTTCTATTCAGAAGGCAAATTGAAAGACTAGAAGAAAATTGTGATGCTCTTCTGAGCCATTCCTGTGAGATGCTCTAGCCTTCTCATGTCAGGAGCCTCTTAAATGAAAGGCAACCTTAGAGAATTAAGGCTAAACCACCCATTCAGAATTTTAGGCTGATCGTGAAAGAGGTGAAGATTGCTGATTTTCACCCCAACATACAAATGGAATAAGATCCTCAGAGGAAAGGTATATGACAATATACCACAGTTGCTTTGGTTACATAATTCAAATGTATAATAGTAATATAATTATATGAAGTAGACTCTCCATATTGAAATATGTGATATATATAACACATAAATGTATATATTTTTGTCTAATTTCTTATATATATATTTGCATATACATATGCTGAAAGAGATTCATTCTGTTAATCTTCCCAAAGATGGTAATTTATTATTTTTGTTGCATGAAGAAAGAGCATTCTACACATGTAGCACATACTTCAGTCAGGACTAGCTTCATGGGCACACGACCTGTGCAGATGAACAGGGGCCCATGCTTAGAAGTCCTTATGTTTGTCAACATCTTGAAATCCTTAGTAATTTTTGAAGAAGGGGCCCTGCATTTTCATTTTTCACTGGGCCTGCCAAATTACTTAGCTAATCCTGACTTCAATATACTGTTAATTATGAAATCATCTAATTTTGATTAAAAACTTCAAAAAAAATTTTTAATGTTTATTTGTATGTGCATATCAGTAAGTAGATACATGTATAAAATATTCATAGATAAAATGTCCATCATTCAGCAAATAACTACTGAGGGCAGACTTTTACGTATGTGAAGAATATACTACTTTATCATTTATCAGTATATTATTTGATATATTTTTATCAGAAAGACAGAAAAATCAAGAAGTTTTACAATTCCTGAGACAGATGTTCCAAAGAATGTTACCTGAAAGCTCTTTATTAACTATTCAGAGGACACCAGTTACAGGTACATCCCTTCTCCCTAAGTGTCAACCCAGAGGTGTCTCATGTGGCCACTCAGTTTCCATGTGCTCACTCAGCCAAGAGCAGTGACTTTACTGCCACAAAAATCATTTTCATTGTGCAGAATAAAGTGACTCAACTGCCGAAAGCAATGTTCATGACAAAAAAAAAACTTATTTTTTCTCTTTTTACAAATAAAATTAAGTATGATAATGGCATGTTGAGCTTGAGGAACGATGGAGCGCGCTCTTTTTTCTGTATGTGGTTTTAGAATTCCTTTGGCTATGAATTGGTCATTCCTTGATGTAGAAACAGTCTGATATAAAACATCAGACAATTTCCAGAAACTCTGATATTTTGAAACTTAAAGAGATAAAAAATAAGCAAATGGTCAAATTAAGTAAGTCAATAAAAGCTGTGAGAGGGAGAGAGGTCTCCTGGCTTCTAATGGCTTTGAAAATATGAAGTAGTAAATCAAATTTCATTTTGTCCTCACAGAAGGCATCATGAGAGCTCAGTCTCCATCACAGAACTGGGATTACCAAATGTTTGCTTCTTAGTAATGATAGCCCTGGTAAGAAAATTGCCAATCTTCAGCTTATTCAAAAATCCCAAGTCTTTATTAAGCCCAATCAACAAATGTGCAGTTTGAAATTTGATTTTTGCATCTCCCTGACAAATCTCTAATTAAAAATACAATGATTTTAAGTATCACACTAAGGCAGTGGATTACAGTTTATGCCTTCTTACTTCTATATGTTAATATGAAATTCCGGTATATAGAGAGTCCTCCCCACGTTTTATAAATGTTAATAAAGAATTTTGGAAAAACTAAGACTATAAGCAAAATCTCTGTATATATGTGAGAACTTTGATGACAAAGGCCTGTGGTATACACATACACTCAAGTTTTTGCATTATTTATGAACAAAAGAAGTCTTAACTGCTGACCTTAAAACACTTTTAGCTACCTTACTATTTTCTTAGCGTAACAAGTAGAAAATAGTTTGTGTCTTGGGGAATCCATAATAAAGCCTCAAAGGCACACTGCATTTTGGTTAAGGTATGGATGGTAAATTAGATTACTGTTGAGCAAAGATTCACTCCCAACCTCCCCCACCCCCACCTAGGTGGGAAGGGTGTACATCCATGATCCGCTGATGTTGGGTTTGGCCATGTAACTTGCCTCTGCCAAATGGATGTTAGTGGGCATGACGTAACCTGAGACTCGAAATGTGCTTGTGTGATTCTGGGCTTGGGCTCATTCTGTTCCCACTGTATCACTGTCATGAGAAGAGGGTACAGGTAGCCCCTGGTGCAAAGAGGATGAGATACATAGAGCGGACTTGGATCCTAGATCAGCTTAGAGCCACGCCCAAACAAAGTCAGCCAAGATCATAAAACCTCAGCCAACCTGCAGAAACATGAGCGAGAAATAAATTCTTGCTGTATGTGTTGAATTTGAGTTTCTTCCTTTTTACACAACACAACTGTGACAACAGCAAACTGATTCAACCCAGTATTCAAAGAACTACACAGGCATTTTTTTTTTTTTAAGATTTTATTTATTTATTTGACAGAAAGAGACAGCCAGAGAGAGAACACAAGCAGGGGGAATGGGAGAGGGAGAAGCAGGCTTCCTGCTGAGCAGGGAGCCCGATGCGGGGCTCGATCCCAGGACCCTGGGATCATGACCTGAGCCGAAGGCAGACACCTAACGACTGAGCCACCCAGGCGCCCCTACACAGGCATTTTTAAGCTCTTCCAGGGCAAACTCTGGTTCGATACGTACCCAGGCAAGGTACATTAGATTCATTGCTAGAATTGTTAAACTGAGACACCAAACAATATGAGATTAGTTGAAAATAATATTCTCTACAAAAATTGTTTATGCAAAATTGCTAAGCGTTTATGTTAAAATACACATACATTTCAGTTATCTTATACTTCAACAGTATGTTCATCCAGACATTCACCAAATATCTTTTAATGTCTATTATGCATTACCAGGCACCCGTGAGGACCATTTAGATTCCTAACCAGGGGTGCACAAGGAGTGGCCCAGAGTTTAATAAGCACAGGAAATAAGATCCATCTAGCAACTTTCTGACACGTTCTCCTCATCACCTTCATCCCATGTTGTCTCAGTTGCTGTCTAACCTCTTTCCTGCTGACTTGGCTATTTTCAGAAGTTTTACTACTATTACTGTTTGGTGCATTTCTCTACCTCTTTTTTCCGACTTTCTGTTTTTACAGCATTTTAAATAAAATGTCGCCAAGAAGAAAATGCTCCTAGAAAACCTACCTTCCTAGTTTAGAGCAATTTGGTTCTTGGGAATAGGAGAGAAGAATGGTAAACTACTCAAATTTCTACCATGATGCTCTGTGAAATGTATGTTCTATCGACTTCAAGCAAATCACTTAGCTGCCCTGTGCCTCAGTTTCCTTTCTCATCTATCAAATGTGGAAAAGAATAATATATACCCATGCTCCTCAGCATTGACATGATCACATGGTGTATCTGAAAACACTAAACTAATGTAAGTCATTTGTTTCTCTTTATTTAGAGGCAGTTTTCAGTCATATCAAGTTTTCTTCTTATAAAAAAAAACAACAACCTGCCTTTCACTATTGCAGTAATATATCTCTTGTACAGCATCTACCACTAAATGAAAATGCATTTCCTTTTTATAAAAGCAAAGAAACAATTTCATATGGAAAAACTTTTTTTCTAAATCTTACTTCGAGCATCACTATTATGGATGTGCTTGTTTGTGAGTTTACTGCTACACAGTGGTCCAAATGGCCCAAAATAGATTTGTCAATGAACAGTTTGCTATTATGATTGATATGTTCACACCACGGTTGTGTTTCATAAAATATGTATGTTGTTTTGTTTTATTTGGTTTCATTCTTTCTTATTTATCCATGATGTTTTTGTTTGAAGTTGATGTGTCTGATTCAGCTATAGCTTGGTCATTGCCATATGACCTTTCTTGGTGTTTGTCTTTGGGCTCCTTATCTAGTCATCAGTCCAAGAACCAGAAAAAGGAAACAAAACCTGGTTTCATTCAAATAGTAAATGGTTTGGCTCAGTATAAAAGGGAACTGTTGGTTAAAACCATTATTGAGGGGTGCCTGGGTGGCTCAGTTGGTCAAGTGGCTGTCTTTAGCTCTGGTCATGATCCCAGAGTCCTGGGATCGAGTCCCTCATTGGGCTCCCTGCTCAGTGGGGAGTCTGCTTCTCCCTCTCCCTCTGCTCCTACCCCCCCCCAACTTGTGCTCTCTTGCTCACTCTCGCAAATAAATAAAATCTTTAAAAAAACCATTATTGAAATTTTCAAATATAATTTCTATATTATATACTTCTCTCTATATATTTTATTATCTATATATCCTATACCTCATTGCTATGGATATTTCAGAGCTTTCTTACTCTTTAAATTCCTCTACAGTTTTAAAAATGTCAAATCATGAAAACAGAGTTTAAAAAAAAAAACTATCCGGGTGCTAAGATAAAACTCATATTGAAAGACCTAGATTAAAACTAAAGTTTAATAAGAAATACTTGATTTAAAAGTCGTGTTCTTTTATGAATAATTTTCTTAAAATGACAGAAAATGTACACATGTCTTAATAGTTACCACAACATTAAGTGTAGGTGCAGTAGAACCTGAAATTTAATAATTCTGGAGAGAGATTCTTCAATTTTGGAAAGGCATGACTCTAAGCAGTGAAGAAGTTAATTACTTCATAGCATGTTGATTCATTCTAAGAAAATAAATTTTTATTTTTTTAATTTTTATTTATTTATTTTTTTTAAAAAAAGATTTATTTATTTATTTGAGAGAGCGAGAATGAGAGAGAGAGAGAGTACATGAGAGGGGGGAGGGTTAGAGGGAGAAGCAGGCTCCTCGCCGAGCAGGGAGCCTGATGCGGGACTTGATCCAGGGACTCCAGGATCATGACCTGAGCCGAAGGCAGTTGCTTAACCAACTGAGCCACCCAGGTGCCCGAAAATAAATTTTTAAATGTCATACTCATCCTAAGGCTCAGCTCAGTGTCTTACATTATACATAATATGGTTGCGACAGACCCCATAAACCATGTACCACTGAAAATAGGAAAGGACCTCCCTTATGCAAATACCAAATATTACACATTAATCACAATATGCTTTTCCATCAATTTCACATTTACATATAACTGCAATGCACACAGCCATTTTCTTTTGAATGAATTTTAGGTGCATTTAAAAAATGCATTATACTTATAGACACTGACATTTTTAAAAGCTGTTGAAGTTGAAATCAAATTAGAACAAACCAGTTCATATTCGTTTTAATAGGAACACAAATGACTCCGTGTAGGAAAAGCCAATAATGAGTTGTTCTACTTTGCCATCATAATGCACATTTAATGTGTTGTCCCCCACACAGCAACATGATGCCACCATTAACAGAACATCTGCTTTCTGCTGTTTTTCAAATGTGACAGTGAGTTTTTTCTGAAGCGACTACACTATAGAACTTAATTTCACCAAATTCTCTGGATGCCTTAACTAGAGGTACTGAGTATATAAGTTTAACTCTTTATAGAATGTATTTATTTATTCATTACTTTATTATGCTTGTAGTTTAACAATATTCTGAGTGGATTAATCTATTCATTGACACTGAATGAAAACTTACTATCTCTGCTAATTAAGAGTAAAAATATTTTGGGTATTCATAGGAATTGTAAGCTCTGGTACCAAAATGTTAACAATTTTTATGTATATTCAAGAGAATTATGGGTACCTAAATTATTTTCTGTATATTCTAAGTTTTCTGTAATGGGTAAGCTTCTCTACCCATTCTTGAAATGCTGGCTTGCCTTCATATTTATCTTACTCTGTACTCTTTTTCTTGCCAATCTCATTCATGTTCATTGCTTCCATTTTCAAATACCTGCTTACGACTTCAGATGTGCATCTCAAGGTCAGACCTCTCTGAACGTTCAGCTTCATATATATTTCTGCTTGCCTGATACCTTCCCTTGAGTATTTATCAAAGGTGCTTCACATGCAACTTTTTTTTAAATTGAACTCACAACCATACCCCCAAGTTACATCCATTCTGATGCCCAATGTTGGTAAACTGTACACTTGCAGATCCCCCAATCTCAGCAGGTGATGCAAGTGTGCGTGCACGCACCCACGCCACGGATATAAGCAGGCATTTGGGACACTGTTTTCTCCTACACCGTCCATATGCGAACTAGCTTGTGAGTCGCGCAGATTCTGTTCATATGTGGCTTTCTCATCTATGCAGGTTTCTCCATCTCCAGCGTCATAATCCTGCAATACTGTGCAAGTATCCAGAATTCTTTTTCCTACATTTTTGTTTTGTTTTCTTTGTTTCTCTTAATTTGTTTTCTACATTGCAGCCACAGAGATCTTTAGAAAATACATACATGACATCAGGTCATGCCCCTGCTTTAATACCTTCAGTGGTTTTATTTTGCACCTGAAAAGAAACTCAGACTCCTTACTGCTCTTCCCATTGATTTTCGCACTCAAACCAAAGTGGTCTTCTTCCAGTCTGTTGAGTGCACCAAACTTATTCTTCTATCGGACCCTTGCACAGGCAGGTCCCTTAGGGAACAGTCTTCAAACCCTACCTCACCTTTGTTATTCTAACTTGCATCTATCCTTTTCCTAGGTTAAAATACTAATTCTTCAGGACAGCCTTCCCAAACTTACTGAATCAAATAGTATCTTACTGTTTTATCTCCCTGTCCTTTACCTTCATAACCTTGAACAGATTGTAATAAATACGTGTGTGTGTCTACTGGATTTATACCTGTCTCTCCCACTAGATGATAAGCTCCATGAAGGCAGGGTCTGCTCATAGTTTGTTCACCATTTTATCCTCAGTTCCCAGCACAGCACATGGCCAAACTCTTTACCAGTAAATAACTACTGAGTGGAGGATTGTGATATTTTGTATTCAGGAAAATATTAAAGTGGGGATGAAATATATGAAGTCTGGTTGGTATTCAAAGTGCACAGAATCAGATCATTTTCACTTGCTATGAGAATGCATGAATCTTACTTTGAGATTCTACTTCTGACTTGAGTAAAAAAGACAATGAACTGTCCATCAGATGAAAACAACATAGTTTCTCCTAAATAAGAGTGCTAAGCTAAGAGCGTATTTCCAAAGGGTCTTCTCAACTGAATGCTCAGGGTGATTCTATCATGAGCAATGTCCTTGCAATAAATATCACATTAATTTTTTTCCTTATAATGGCTTTAATGCTAGTTTATAGCTGAGACCACTCATTTTGATTATCAAAATTTTGAATAATATGAAAGAGAAAGTATTGACCATGGCTGATTACAATACACGATACCAAAGAAGGTTGCTTATCCACTGTCAAGGAGTCTTTGCCTCTTCCAAGCAGAAAAAGAACTCTTCCGACACCCCTCTCTGTCTCTTGTTCAGTCTAGGCCGTTGCTATTTTTATAACTTTGGTCAAGTTCCTGGCTATAGTAAATAGAAACTAAATACATAAATAAAAGCTTTTTAATCTCATGAGCCTCCCTCTCTTTGCCTATGTAATCCAGTGACTAAAAGCGACACCAGAGGCTGCATACGATGCGGCACAGAGCACAGGTGTAATGTTGGGGTTCCTCAGTAAATAGGTAGTTCTGATGATTCTCATTTTACAGTATTTGTTCTGCCTCCTTCCCTTTCCCCCTCCTATCCCCATGACTCCACAGCAGACAGGTATTTTAGAGAACGGGGTGGGAAAACCTGTGCGCCCCATCCCACAACTCAGTCACACCTTAGATGTAAAAAGCGGTCTGGGGAGCTAAGCTAAGGACATTTTCAAGTCACAACCACTTCTTTCTTAGGACACATCTGACTTGTCTGTAGTGGTTGAAAATTGGCTTTTCCGTCCTGTCCCTTCTTACCTGCCCCATGAGTGCACATGCATGCACTGAGATGCTTAGTTTGACCATGCCACTAAGAGTGAGCGTATAAAGAAAACAAATGAACAACAAACCCAAACCCCTCTTAACCCATTAGAGTTTAAATGTTAGAAATACCCCAGTATCCCTTCATAACTTCCAATCAGTGTTTTCTTTGCAGGTGAAAATATACTCTCTTGATATATAACTTAAATGACTGCTAATGTCTAAAATATCCAAACTTTTCTCCTTGCTTGGCAGGCATCCTTTACTTCTTTCCCTTCATTTCGAAAAGAGATTCCCAACAATCCTTCTTTTAAAGATAAAATATACAGGCCCCTAGTCTTTAGGTTGACTAAACTTGTGACTTTGTAGGCATCTCCCCCCCCCCCCCATTTAAATCCTTGTACGTTTCCCGTTTTCAGCCAAGGAAAATCTTATCAACTACCTGGTCAGAACTTACATGATTATTATTATGTGTATGTTGTTATTATATTTGTTTGGCAGTTTACTCCTTTCCAAGTAAATTAATGGCATTTCATTTGAAACTTATATTACCTACACGTTTTCTGTAGAATCTAAAATTCTTTTCCGTTTGTAGTAAGCACCAGTAACAAACAGTAAATACTTGCGATAGGCTAGTCCACCAACCTCTCAGAATAGAATCTGAAGCCTAGACAGGCAAAGGTATGGTCAGGTTGAGAGGCATGCTGGCGGCGAGCCGTCACAGAAGCCCAGATGTCCATGTTCCAGTTGAGTGGTCCATGCATCACTCCTCATTTTGTTATATGACCATTGCTACACCTTTGAAAATAGTAGGACGTAAGAGTAATTTATTGCTGCTTATACTTAAAGTTACTCTGATGGAAAGAAGAATGAATGAGTTGTAAACCTTGTGGATTTCCATTTAGTACCATGAAGACACACAGGAGTGCTCATTCATTACTGCGTACTCCACTCTTGGCATGGTGCTTAGCCGTATATGTATTTGTTAAATAAATGACAAGCAGAAAGAGAGTAGCTGCTGAGTTGATAAAACATGAAGACATTAACGATGAAACAGCAGACCCCTTAAAGTTCACTGTGTGAATGCACCCTTTCAGTTTGGGAATTAGAAGCCTCAATTTTGCATCTTGTGGCACAGTTGTTTCAAAGAAGGTAAAAAAAACCCAAAACAAAAAACACCAAAACAAACCACAGCATTAGAGACTTTAAAACCTTTTGTTCTAAATTTAGTACAGTATATGCAACTTGGGAGTTCCAGCTACAGTTACGGTCAGAAATTCTGTAATCATTTATTTTTTCTAGGTGTGATAGTCGGAATTTTAATATTACCCTCAGTAGTTCACAGCCACATATAATCACCTCCTGTTGAACGCAGGAGGGACCTGTGAATATGATGGGATATCACTCCCGTGATTAATTTATGTTATATAGCCCAGCTGACTTTAGGGAAGGGAGATTATCTTTAGTGGACTGGACCTAATTAGGTGAGCCCTCAAAAGGGGCAAGTTTCCTTCTTCCTGGAGAAAGGGATTCAGGTACTGGGGATTCTACATAAGGGAGATTCTCCACTGATGGCTCTGAAAATGGAGAGGGCTAAAAGGCAAGGAATGCAGTCAATTTCTAGGAGCCAAGAATGGCCCCTGCCTGACAGTTAGCACTGTAGACCCCAGGCCTACAGTGACAGGTTAACTCAATTCTGCCAACAACCTGAATCTTGCAGGGAGATCCTTCCTAAGAGCCTCCTGATAAGAATGCAGCCCAGCCACAAGACACCTTGAGAGTGAGGACCCGAGCAGAGAACACAAATGAGTTGCATCTAAACTACTCACCAACAGAAATGTGAGATAATAGATGGGTGTTCTTTTAAGCCTCTGAGTTTGACATAATTTGTTATGCAGCGATGAGAAACTAAGGTACTGGGTATCTCAAAGGATGGATCAAGACTGATTTTTAGGACTTTCTCAAAGTTTCAATCCAAGAAATATTTCTAAACAACTAGTAATTTGTAAAACTTACAGAGTGTTTTCTCATATATACCTTTATTTCATCATTCCACCAATTCAGTAAAAAGAATATCCTTATTCTCCACTGTAAATTTTTTTAACATAATCTCATATAGGGTAATTTTATTGCTCAAGATCACAAAGGCAAACAGTGGAATGATGCCTAGAATTTAAAACAAGGCCAGGTATACTTAAGTATTACTGCTCTTAGTGTGTGAGGACAGGATCAATATTAAACACTGAAGACTCACCAGGACTGGGGCTAGGGTGAGGCAAGTGAGGCACTGACTTTGAGCTCAAAATTTAAGGTCAGGGGTAGACCAAACAATCTCAGTAATCAAAATAAATTATGCTTTCATTCAATATTAAATAAAATAAAGTTAATGCCAAAAATCCATGATGAGAAAATATCACACTTTTAAATAAAGACACCATCCATGGGCTGAAAATAGGGTTAAACAAGTGAGGCACAGACTGTTGGGATCATGCAAGTGCAGGGTCAGATCCCATCTCTTTAAAACTTTAATATTTTATTTCCCACTCCCCTCACCTTTTTTTTTTTAAAGATTTTATTTATTTATTTGAGAGAGAGAGAGAGAGAAACAGCATGAGAGGGGATAGGGTCAGAGGGAGAAGCAGGCTCCCTGCTGAGCCAGGAGCCCGATGTGGGACTCGATCCCAGGACTCCAGGATCATGACCTGAGCCGAAGGCAGTCGCTTAACCAACTGAGCCACCCAGGTGCCCCCCACTCCCCTCACCTTAATCCTGATCCTGACTCAATAACATGTACCCTTGACACTTCCTTGTCTTTCAGTTACTAGGAAGTATTAACATACTCTCTTATTTCTGAAGTTTATTCAGAAACTTTCTTTTTATTTAATTTATTCATTTATTTACTTGAGAGAGGGGGAGATCACGAGCAGGGGGGAAGGGTAGAGGAAGAAGCAAACTCCCTGCTGAACAGGGAGCCCAACGTGGGACTTGATCCCTGAAACCTGGGATCTGACCTGAGCCGAAGGCAGCTGCCCGACCGAGTGAACCACCCAGGCGCCTCTATTCAGAAACTTTCTACTCAGTTATTTTGGTTGCTTGGCAAGTGGCAAAGTTATGTGTTCAAAAATAGTTCTCCTTATCAAACTCAACACTCAAAAAACAAATAATCCAGTTAAGAAATGGACAGAAGACATGAAAAGACACTTTTCCAAAGAATACATCCAGATGGCTAACAAACACATGAAAAGATGCTCAAGATCACTCATCATCAGGGAAATACAAATCAAAACTATGATGAGATACCACCTCATACCTGTCAGAATGGCTAAAATCAACAACACAAGAAACAACAGGTGTTGGCGAGGATGTGGAGAAATGGGAACCCTCTTGTACTCTTGGTGGGAAGGCAAACTGGTACAGCCACTCTGGAAAACAGTATGGAGGTTCCTCAGAAAGTTAAAAAGAGAACTACCCTATGATCTAGCAATTAACTACTAGGTATTTGCCCAAAGGATACAAAAATACAGATTCAAAGGGGTACATGCACCCTGATGTTTATAGCAGCATAATCAACGATAGCCAAACTGTGGAAAGAGCCCAAATGTTCATCAACTGATGAATGGATAAAGTAGATGTGGAATATTACTCAGCCATCAAAAAGAATGAAATCTTGCCATTTGCAATGATGTGGATGGAGCTAGAGTGTATTATGCTAGAGTGAAATAAGTCAGTCAGAGAAAGACAAATACCATATGATCTCACTCATATGTGGAATTTAAGAAAGAAAACAGGTGAACATATGGGAAAGGGGAAAAGAAAAAAAGGAGAGAGCAAAAGAAACCATAAGAGATGCTTAACGATAGAGAACAAACTAAGGGTTGATGGAGGGAGGCCAGTGGGGGATGGGCTAGATGGGTGATGGGTATTAAAGAGGGGCCTGTTGTGATGAGTGCTGGGTGTTGTATATAAGTGATGAATCACTGAATTCTACTCCAGAAACCAGTATAGCACTGTATGTTAACTAACTCAAACTTAAAAACAAACAAACAAACAAACAAAAAAACCCCCCAAAATAGAGTTTTCTTGATCTGCCAAATTGGCTCCTGGCTATGTTAATCTGAGCATGGTGTCACAGGTATCGTGCTCATTCAAAGACCGTGCATCCATTCCTCTGAATTAGCCTGGATCATTAACAGATATGTCCCGTGTCCCCTAAATATCGTTATCTTGGCTGGAATTGATGTCCAAGAGAATGAGGCATGGGGATGAGGAAGCCTTCAGAAATTCAGTCCTTCAGTGGCAGTGTAGCCATTGAAATGGCTGAAATGGTATTGGAAGCAGCAGGTTTAAGAGTGGACAGTTTTGTCTAAGTTGGACTGGAGCAGAAGGTAAAGGTGAAAAAGGTCTTCAGCCATTGAAAGGCTAAAATTGTTGTTAGGGGCCAAATCATTCTAGGTAACTTCTGCTTGAGAACGTGTTACTACATCACTCACAGAGGAGCAGGATGGGTGAAGGCACAGGGGAGTACAGTTCTAACAGCTGAATGGTGACAACTGGTTTTATAACCTGACTGTATCCATAGTTTCAGTGTCTTTGCTCGACAACATTTTGTATTGCCAGGCTTATTAACCTAGAAACGTGTCTAAAAAGTGACCTACTCAAGAAGTAAATAGTCATTCAAAAATCTAAGTATTTAATTTACTAACAAGTAAAATGAGAAGTTGGAAAATCTTTTTTAATAAATTGAGAGTACATATTAGCATATTTATTCAAGCAAGTCAGATATTTTTGCATTGGCCACATTAATGGATAGAGTCCTGAGTCTATTAGGACAGCCCTATATTGAATAAATTTGTGAACCCAGAGGAGGGAGTCCACAATTTTATCTTTTATGTACGTGCATACAAGCTAAGATAGTAATAACATTAAAACTAGCTGCCATGTCCACATTAGAATTTATAAAGAAAAAAATAAAACTCAACTTGCATACTGACTGGTTAGCTATATAGAAAGAACATAGAAAATATATTCCTTCAAAGAAAACTAGCTTTGAATAATTTATAGTAAAATTTTCTATTTTTCAAAATTATAACTATCTGTAGGCACAAATAATGTCATGTGACAAAGACTAGGGCCTGAACATGGATTATTCCAGTGCTGCTCATTAATAATTATTATTAATGGATGAATTATTCATCCAGTTACTAACTGATTTAGTTCTCAAGCAAGATTTGTTATTTAAAATTACAAAAAATACAATTTTGAGCTAAAGAGTTTACTGATATTGATTAGACAAAAAAATCTAGCTTTCTTTATCTATATATCTAGCTCTCTAGGCAGTAAAATGGGGCAACCATAAGGCTTGCCTCAAGAAAACAGAATGGAAGATAACAGATGGTTCTACCTATAGATATATTTCAGCTAATAATCTCAGAAGAAATGACAGAACTCCAGAATTACAATTCAGCAGCCCCTAATGGATTAATGGATGACACTGATGATCCTCAATGACCGCCAACATTACCACAAAGGAAACAACAGATGTTTTGTGCCTCCTAATGGAATTAACACAATGTCACTTCAGGAGTGATTTTGCCAACAAAGAGACAAATATATAAATAAACCTTAATCTGAACAAGCTTCCTATAACTATTGAAGATAAATGATACTGAGCATCAGGTTTATTGAGTTACTTTATCCTTTGTAATGTTATATGTGATGGAGAATTTTCTATAATAAAATGATTTTATTATAAATATGTCTTTAAATTTGAAAACCCGAGTAAAACAGAAGTATTTGTAGCAAAATATAAATCACTAAATAGGTCCATGAAGAAATATAAAACTTTCATTGACCAATAGAACCTGAAACTCAATCCTGATATATTTTCAGGGCACATTTTGCCCTCAAACTGTACCAGGATCAGCCAGGTTGAAAGGTCGTTATACCAAATGATGAAGGAAAAGCTAATCAGCACTTTAAGTAAGCTCTTACAAGCTGTACAAGAAGATGGGAAATTACTCAACTACTTTAACAGGCTAACTGTTCTTGATACAAAAACCAGATGAGTATGCCCCAAGAAAAAAAATATTTGAGTCAAGCTTACTCATATACATATTCTAAATAAATTCATAGCGTATCCAGTACAGCAACGAATTAAATGAAGAAAGAGGCTGTGTTCAAGGAATGCAAAGATCATATGACATTAGAAAAAACTGTGAATTGGTTAACAGAGAGAGAAGAGAAAGCATTTTATCGTGTTCTGGGAGTAGAGAAAAAGATCTTTGATAAAAATTCAACACCAGTTCGTGCCAGTAACTGTTAACAAACAGAATAGAATTTCCATATTCTAAAATCAACAGCACACATACATAAGTGTGAAATGTTAAAACATTCCCACTAAAGTCAAAACAGGACATGGAGGTGTGGTACCATTTCTACCTTTCAAACCTGGACTGGTTTGCATAGCCAGCATATAGCCATACATAGGAATACCAAAATAAAAGTTACGGATTATGAAAAAAGGTAATAAGATCCCCTAATTAAAAACTCCAAAGAAATTGGCTGTCAAATACTCAAATGTATAAGGAACTTCAGGAAACTGATGTAGAACACTACAGCAAAATCATAAGTCTAGCCACACAAAATAAATAAAAGAATATATCATGGAAAATATACCATTCAAAACAGTAGCAATATCCAAAATATACCTAAAAAAAGAACTAAGAAATATGTACATGATCTTTGTGGAAGCAAATATTTTAAAAAGTTACTAATAGACTTAGGTAAAAGAAGTCTCAAATAGAGCAATACACCACGCTCATTTACAGTAAGCAGAATATTGTACAGATGTCAATTCTCCTAAAATTATTTACAGATTTCTGCCTTACCTGATGGATTTGGCTTCGGGTCAGCAGAATAGACATAGTCCAGCACCAAGGCGTCAAGGTATGACCCTGAATAAGGACTGAGGTGAGAACCCACCCGAAAAGAAGGGGCAACAGAGAGGTCGTTCCCCCCCCCCCCCCCCCGCTGCCCCCCCACGCCGGTCAGTTTTGGAAGGACTCAGTCATGGCTGCTCGGCTCTGCTCCCGCTTTACTCCCTACTGGGGGTCCTGAGAGAAATGAAAGCCATGGTCTGATGTGAGCTAACTTCACCAGAGGAAGAAGTCCCAGGCCCTGCCTGACAGGAGTCAGGAAGGACCCCGTTTGACTTCGGCATAATTCCTCCGCCACCATTACTGAGGGGAGCCCTCCAGAAACCCACGCGAGCTTTCATGCTGGGAAGCCCGGGTGGGCGTGGCCGGAAGTGCTCACCTTGATTTCTGCTACATGCTCAGCGGAGCCTGAGTCCTCGCTGTGGGAGGTGTAGAGGTGTGGTCTCACGCCAGCAAAGGGAGGAGTGCCAGGACTGGACAGGTGTCAAGGTGAGTAGTTTGCTAGAACTGAAGAGATGCATTCCTTTCAGAACTGAGGTGGCTCAAAGAGCCCCGTGCTATTCTGGCATGCCCCGCCCCCACTGCCCGGACCTCGTGGCCGAAGCGTGGCTGTTAGGCTTAATGCCCCCTCACTTCCGCATTCGGCATTTGTGGGATGGGAGGTCTTTTTCGGAAGGGGCAGCCTCAAGTCAGTGGGGGGAGGTTTCAAAAGACCGATCGGGAGTCAGGTTTAGTATTCTGAGTTAGAACTGAGGTGACAAGCCCCCACGGAAGAGAGGAGGTGCATGGAGTCCTGTTCACCCCTGTTTTATGGGTTCCTAAAACAGTACCCTTAAGGGAATAAGCAGAGGCACCTTTTCTTGCAGCCCAACTAGAATATCCTTATCGAGGCTGTGCCCACCATCTCTTCTTCCATATTCTAGGGTGACCTCTTCATCAGCCTAACTGCTTGCACCTAACTCCTGCCTGCTATCCCCGACCAGAGTCACCATGCCTAGAGGTCAGAAGAGTAAGCTCCGTGCCCGTGAGAAGCGCCGCCAGGCCCGTGGTGAGACCCAGGCTCTGAAGGATGCTGAGGCTACTGCAGCAGCAGCAGGAGAGTCCCCCTCCACCGCCTGTCCTCTCTCTGGGGGTAGACCTGCTGCTGCGACTCCTAGGCATCCTCAGGGAACCTCATCTTCCACCAGTGCTGATGCAGCTCTTTCATGCACCGATGATTCAGATGAAGGTGCCAGAAGCCAAGATGAGGGAAGCCCCAGATCGTCTAATGGTGCTGAGGTCTCATACAGAGACGCATTAAACAAGAAGGTAGTTTTATTGGTGCATTTCCTGCTGCAGAAATATCAAAAGAGAGAGCCAGTTAGGAAGGCAGACATGCTGAAGCTTGTCATCAAAAAGTACAAGTATCATTTCAATGAGATCCTCAAGAGAGCCTCTGAGCACATGGAGCTGGCCTTCGGGATTGATTTGAAGGAAGTGGATCCCATCCGGCACTGCTACGCCCTCGTCAGCAAACTCGACCTCACCGTTGATGGCACGATGCATGAAGAAGAGAACATACCCAAGACTGGCATCCTGATGATTGTGCTGGGTGTGATCTTCATGAAAGGCAAATGCGCCCCTGAGGAGCAAGTCTGGGAAGTCCTGAATATGATGGGCGTCTATGCTGACAGGAAGCACTTCATCTATGGGGAGCCCAGGAAGGTCATCACCCAAGATTTGGTGAAGCTTAAGTACCTGGAGTACCGCCAGGTGGCCAACAGTGATCCTCCACGCTACGAGTTCCTGTGGGGCCCGAGGGCCCATGCCGAGACCAGCAAGATGAGAGTCCTAGAGTTTTTGGCCAAGATTCATGATACCGTCCCCAGTGCCTTCCCGTCGTGGTACGAAGAGGCTTTGAAAGATGAGGAAGAGCGAGCCCGAGCCCGAGCCACAGCCAGGGCTCGGACCGCTGCCATGGCCAGTGCACGCTCCAGGGCCTTGACCAGCAGCTTCTCCCACCCTAAGTGACGTGGGCGGCTGGTTGAACAGGTGCGTCACCGTTCTAACAGCGGCGGGCCAGGGCGGGGCTGGAGAAGTGTGTATCATCCCTGCCTTCCTCCTGTATGTCAGTAACGTGGAGTTTCACTTTTTTTTTTTTTTTTTTTAGGTTTTATATCAAATGCTGAAGCTTGAAGCAGATTGTTTTCTTTGTGGAAGGAAAAAGCAGTCAACATTCTAAGGAATAGATGGCCAGGGTGTGTCTGGGAGGAACACAGTGAATATCGTCTTTGTGGTCCTGCTGTATCTCGTAAACTTAAAGGTTTTGTTCCTTTTCTTTTTTCTTTCTCTTTTTTTTTCTTTCTTCCTTTCACTTTCTTTTTCTTTTTATTTCAAATGTTATTTCTTTAACAGAAAATTTATATAATTTTTGAATCTAAATTTATTAATGATTTTGGTTTTTTGTTTCTGTTTAATAGATTTAAGATTAGGAGTTTTATTATTTAGTAAAACAAATTGGGAAACCTTTCATATTTACCAAAACAGAACAATAAAACATGGCGTTGTAACAGGCATTCACTTGGAAATGCAAAAAAATTTAGCAGTAAAATTACTGGGATCAAAAAATGGAGGGGAGAGAAGTAAAAGAGGTTCTGTTCTTGGTTTCCCCTATACTTTTTAGTCTGTTGTTCTGTAAGGATAGAAGATGCATACATGGATTTGTTTGGCTTATTAAAGAATGGAGGAGAAATAAAATGTTTAAATACTAGAATTCATGCTTGCTGGGTCATTTATTTTCCAGATACTAATTGAGCTTCTGCTTTGTAAAAGTTAGTGTTAGAAATGGGGAAGCTAGGATATAAAACACTCCTGGCCTTAGACTGTGCAGTCAGGAACAGTAATCATATAAAGAAGATGGAGAAGGACCCTCTAAGACCTAAAGGACCAGTAAGAAGGAGTAAAGAGGTAAGGAGGCAGGGAGAGGGTTGGGAGAAGTGGGACAGGGAGGGTGTCTGGCTGAGCAAGAAGGTATAAATTCCCTGAAGAAAGGCAGTTTGGGGTTTTTAGGCCACTATGAGCCCCTTGGTGGGATAGACTGTTAATTTAAGCTGCATGGCGGGCCACATGGGGCTATGGGACTGGTGAGCCGAGGCCAGACAGACCGATGGTTTCTCAGTGTTGGAAGACGTGAAATGCACGCTTCTGTTTCTTTGGTATCCTCGGTAAACCAGAGGAAAACCTCCTCCACAGGCAGAAATGGAAGGTATCCTGTGTTCTTGTTCACGGGCAGTTGGACAAAGAGCACAATCTCATTGTTTTAGGCATAGCATCTTCAGGGAATATCTAATAAGGATGCTACTCCTTTGAGTTGGGATGTTGAGAAGTTACTGTGTTGGCTCTCCTTGCTCTGAATTGAGTGGAGAACCAGGTCTTAATGCATTTATAGGGCATTTTAATTAGATTATCGGGAGTGTAATTTTGCAAATTCTAAGGGAGGATTAGATTTTTGGTGGTGGTGAAATGAGTGGAAACGGGTGGTTTGGCTGGAAAGGCACCTGGGAGTGAAGGTCTTGGTCCTTGACACATTCTGGGACATCTGAGTTGCCTCTGGCTGGGGGAGACTCTTCTACACCCAAGTTAAGTAATTTATCCTGAACTGGGAAAACCTTCTTTTGTTTTACTTGCTAAGCAGCATTATGGGTTAATTTGGTATTATTTGTCCTAGAAAGCTGCATATTCTGTGATTTCTCCTGAAGTAAAAAATTAATTTCAAAAAATTAAAATAATAAATCTCCCCAGAGGGGAGGATGGTATCGTCTGCAGGTTAAAAAAACAAAACAAAACAAAACGAAACAAAAAACCCTATGATAACTACCATTCATTGAAGACCTACTATTTTCCAATTACTCTGCCAAGGGCCTCATACCCATTACATTTATTCCAATAGTCCCACAGGATGGGGCTTATCAGACATACTTTGCAGCTGAAGAACTTGTAATTTTTCAAGTTCACATGGCTGATAAGTAGCAGAGCTAGGACTCAATCCCTGGTTATATTTGACTGGGGCCCACACTTTTCCATTCCTCCAGCCTGAGGCTACCTTCTGTCTCTTCATTTTCTATTCTTCTCACTAGTCCAATGTGTGTCACAGGTCATTAAAAACCCAGACGCGCTAGCCACAGTGCTAGAAGTGGTCCTGGTGAAGGAAGGTGAAGGTGAGAAGAAAGCACGCTTTGGGGACTGTCTGTGCGCTTTGTTGAGCGAGGCTCCTCTTGTCCCAGCACTTGCCTGCATTACAGCCCTTGTGTCCTGAGTGTTCCCCAGGGTGCCCTCCTGTCTGAAAAGGAACCTCATTTGCTGACCAGCTCTCCACTGTGTCTGCTGGAGGCTGCACCCAGCTTCCTGTGATACAGACAGTCCTGAATCACCTGCCCTCCCCTTAGAGCCTTCCACCTCCCTGCAAGTGGACCTTGGAGGTTCCATCCCTCAGTGAAACCATAGACCGTGAAGCTTAGATACCGGATTACCACCCCTCCCATCCCTACAACAGTCTCGAAGTGTATTCCAAATGAGCTGGTGGTTAGAGTCTTACTTACAGAATATACTGGTTCTTGGGGTGTAACTGAAGTTAGATAGAGGGTTCTGTAAACAGCACAGATATCGTCAGTGGGATTTTGCAGGAGTGCGGTGTTTGAGACTGGCCACTGAACACACACACCAGTGACTGAGCTTACATAGACGGCCAGTAATCAAAGCCTCCCTTGTAATTTGTTAAATGTGGAAATCACTGTGCAGCAAACATCTACTGAGGCTGAATTCCTCAGAACCCAGAGTTTTTCTAAGGGGAAAAAAATGGTTTCTTGACAGACATTCTATCTTGGAACAGCAAAGACTAAAATAATTTGCCCTTCTTCTGCCTCTTATCTCAGGACTTGCCCCGGAGGAAAATGCTGGTTTGTCTTTGGGCCTAATGGCATCTGTCAAAGTGTCCTGCACATTCAGTCATGCTAAGGATTGCCCAGTCTCACAAGTTTTGACCATGCTTCCATAGAAGGAGACCATTCTCATCCTATAGAGATTCTAGAATTCATTTAAAAGGTGAGTACAGAAAGGTGCCATTGAGTTCAAAAGGTGAGCCCTCTTGCCTCAGATTTTACAGGATCCTTTTGAAAATTAAATGTGATCCAGTCTTTGAAAGCACCTGCCCCACAGCAGGATTGGAAAAAAAATGGAAGAATTGCAAGGCAAACTGGCCTCCAAGAAGAGGGTTCTTTTCATAACAAATTTTAATAGTTGCTCTTTATCGAGCACCTACTGTGTGACAATTTCTGAGAGAGGCTGCAAGTGCTCATGGGCATTGTGTCCTGGTCTTCTTCCTGGGCTGACGGGGAGACTACATTCTCACCCTACTCAGGAGGGGTCATGCGACTACCGCCGGCACTGAAATAACAGACACAGTGTTTGTCACCTCCAGGCCAAGATATTTGAGAGCCAGTATGCCTCCTCCAGGCTTTCTGTTTCATTCAGCAGCAAACCCGGAGGCCCTTGTTGAGAAGTGGAGCCATTTGATGGGAGCCACCTGGAGCCCTGCGTCATCTGACAGAGGAGGCCCCCGCCAGCCCACATCAGACTATGTGTATGACAAACAAACTTTTGTTGTTTTAAGCCTTGGCAGGTTTGCTGTTGGATCAGCCATCAGTCACTTTATCTGATTAATGCACAGCTACTCCCTTCGTGGTGAGATGCATTTAAATATTTTAATAACAAAGGTAATAGTACATATGTTCTTCTAAAAGCTTTGAATAATACACATAAATTACAATCTCCCCTTTCCTCAAAATTCAGCCCCCTCCTCAGAGATAATCACAATGAACAATCTGATGTGTGTTATTTTTAAGCTGACCTGAGGCTTTTTCTTATGTAGATGAAGCCTACATTATGTAGATGAAGCCTATATTTTAGGAGGTGAGTAAAATATATTGAATATATTTAATAATATAGTAAAAATAAATATATTGAATTTTTAAGATTTGTCATTAACAGTGTACATATTGTTCTGCCTCTTAACCTTGACTTAATAAAATGAACCCAAGATATTTCCATGACAGGACATACAGATCCACCACCCTCTATTAACTGATCCCTAGATTTCTTTTTTCTTTTAAAATAGCCTTATTGAGATATACAAAAGCCAGCTCATACTTTATAGTTTGATGAGTTTGGACATATGTATACATCTGTGGAATCATCGTCACGATCAAGGTAACAGACACATCCATCACCTCCAAAAGTTTCCTTGTGTCCCTTTGGTTATTTGTTTTTCTAAAAACACGTCACATGAAATCCCTCAAGAAAATTGTAAGTGTGTAATAGATTACTGTTAACTGTAGGCCCAATGTTGTACAGCAGATCTCTAGAATTCATTCATCCTGCATACCTGAAACTTTCTATCAATGGAACAACTCCCCGTGTTCCAGCCCCTGGTTAACCACAGTTCTATTTTCTGATTCTACAAGTAGGATGACTTTCGGTGCCTCCTGTCACTGGCTCATTTCACTTAGCATAGTGTCCTTCAGGCTTACCCATGCTGTCGCAAATGGCAGGATTTCCGCTTTTAAGGCAGAATAGTACTCTTACTGTGTTGACCCAAAATGAACAAATCTTTTTTTCTTTTTAATTTTAAAGGGAAAGGAAAAGAGTTTTATTCAAGCCCAAGTTGGGACAGCTGCCCTGGATACACAATCTTCAAAAAGAAGAGAGCACTTCAGGGAAAGAACGTTTGGTGCAGGGTTAGATGCGGTTTTTTTACATAGCGAGTTAGAAATCATCACGACAAAGGACATTACAGAAAGTTATAGACTTTATCTTATGTTTTTAGTATGTGCAAGGCTTGTATGACTTTCATCTTATGGGAGCCAGGGAGGTTTTTTTCCTTTACCTTTATGTTCGGAATGTTCCTTTCCTCATTGTTTTAGTGAAGCAGATGTACAGTGTGCTCAAGGCAGAAATAGAGCTCATGTTTCAAGGTTTTGCTGAGTCATTTGGACCTTGGTGAGTGTTAAAGTAAAGCTTCTGAGGGAGCCTAGGAGCAGGGCCCACAAACAAGACAAGTTGAAAATTTCCTTTATCAACTGTGTGTGTGTGTGAATGTGTATATATTTACTAAAACATATGGGGCGCCTGGGTGACTCAGTCGGTAAAGCGTCCGGCTCTTGGTTTTGACTCAGGTCATGATCGTTGGGGTTGTGGGCCTGAGCCCTGCATGGGGCTCTGTGCTCAGCGGGGGTCTGCCTGAGATTCTCTCTTCCTTTGCCCCTTCCCCGACTTCCAAACATGCTCTCTCTAAAATAAATAAATCTTAAAGATATATAGAAATATATATATATATATGTTTATCACATTTTCTTTATCCATTTCTCTTCAGTGGACATTTAGGTTCTTTCCATAACTTGGCAATTATTGTAAATAGTACTACAAGGAGGGTAAAAATGCAGGTATCTCTTTGAGATCCTGAATTCCATTCTTTTGAATATTTATACCCAGGAATGAGATTGCTGGATCATATGGTAGTTCTATTTTTAATATTTTGAGGAACTTCCATGCTGTTTTCTGTAGTGGCTGCACCATTTTACATTCCTACTAACAGTGTGCAAGGGTTCAATTTCTCCACATTCTTGCCAACACTTTTTTTAATATAATAACCATCCTAACTGATATGGGGTGATATTTCATTATGGTTTTGATTTGCATTTCCCTCATAATTAATGATGTTGAGCATCTTTTCATAGACCTTTTGGCCTATTGAAGGAGACCTCGTCAGGAAGAAGATAGGAGCAATCAGGGCATTGCAAGTCTTGATTACAAAGAGACGTTAATCATGTATTGTTGGAAACTCCAATCATCTAGTTCCAAGCCCTCCCCCCAAAAGAAAGACCAGGTAAGGATCATCCTACTTATGTTTGTGCAATAATTAATTTAACCATTCTCCTCCTAATGGACATATAAATTGTTTCCCATTTGTTGCTATGATTAACAGGACTGAAATCAACATCCTTGAACATGAAATCTTGGGCAAATGCGCCTGCGCTCTCATAGGAAAGATGTAGCAAAGTGCAAGCCTGATTAAAGCGGGTGAGTGTGAAGATTGGGAATTTTTACAAGTATTGACCTTCTGTTCCAAAAATGCTATACCACTTCATAGTCTGTCCAGTTAATGTGTGTGAATGCCTTACATCCTCCTAGGCGTTTTTTTTTGTTTTTTTTAAAGATTTTATTTATTTATTTGACAGAGAGAGACAGCGAGAGAGGGAACACAAGCAGAGGGAGCGGGAGAGGGAGAAGCAGACTCCCCGCCGAGCAGAGAGCCCGATGCGGGGCTCGATCCCAGGACCCTGGGATCATGACCTGAGCCGAAGGCAGACACTTAACGACTGAGCCACCCAGGCGCCCCTCCTCCTAGGCGTTTTATTCATCATACTTTGAAATCATGGTCAAACTTTGGGGTGAAAGATGGTCTCCATATTGTTTTACTTTTTATTTCCTTTTTTCCAAACAGGTTGAAGTGAATCCTTTACCCCTGTAGAGTGGGATTTCTGCATTAGTGTCTTGAGTGCCTGGATTTTTCTCGGCATACTTTTATTATTTTGAAAGACATTCCTCCTTTACTTGTAAAAGCAAGGACGTGACAGAAGGATCAGTTGCTGAGCAGTGGAGCCAGGCAGGACACCCTGAGCTAGTGAAGTTTGGAGGTCAGAGCAATTGCCAGAGCCCATGAGCGAGAGACCACATGTAAAACCTCATCTAGAAGAGCCCAGGGCAGGTTGGTGGTCAGCATTCTGGATCGAGGGTTGAGCATAAAGTGGACAAAGAACCGTAAGGAGAAGAGCTGCGAATGTGGGTAGAGGGTCCAGGAACTGTTAATAGGCTTGGCAAATCTCCAAATTGCCGCCACCAGCTGAAGTTGTGAGGTGGTCTCAGTGGGCAGGTCTACTGGATGAAAGGACTAGAGGTGTGCCAGACACCCCACTCTGCCTCTGAAATCTCCTTGCCCAAAGTCAGGCAGACCACAGATGCATTTCCTGCATCAGGTGGCGATGCTGCATGCTGGATCCTGGCAGGGCTATAGCTCTTGGCTGCTGTGGGGCTCACTGCATCCCCACCAGTGTCGCAGGCAGGGCAGGTTTGCTAAGTGATGACAGCTGAGGTGGGCCAAGAATACCAGTGAGCAGTGGGAGGGGCCTACCACTGCAGGGAGGTGGAAATTGAAGGGGGGATATGCTTAGGCCAATTGCCTCAGTGATTCTACAGATAAAGGGCCGAGTGTGGACATGTCTGGAAAAAATGATCTGGATGGTATCTGCAACTCGGGCTATCCCTCCATGGTTCCCGAGCTCCTGGCACACCAGAGGCCAGGTGTCCTATGGCTGCATTTGGTGGCCTCTATTGCCACCAGCTATTTCCTAGGGTAAGAGGTTGACTCAGAATGCAGACATTTGTAGGGTGGCTGGAGAATCTGTGACGATGGGACTGTTTGTTTATTAAAATAACCACGGATGGGGGCGCCTGGGTGGCTCAGTCGTTAAGCGTCTGCCTTTGGCTCAGGTCATGATCCCAGGGTCCTGGGATTGAGCCCCGCATCAGGCTCCCTGCTCAGCAGAAGCCTACTTCTCCCTCTCCCACTCCCCCTGCTTGTGTTCCGTCTCTCGCTGTGTCTCTGTCAAATAAATAAATAAAATCTTAAAAAAAAAAAAAAAATAACCACGGATGGCAGGGATACATGGAGTCCAGAGCTGTATCTTTATGGTTATAATAAACTAGACTGGATGTACTTGAAAAAAAAAATCTGTACTAGCCATCTCCAGGTTATCACATGAACTGTAGCACAATGTAAATCACTACTCACTGTGTAGTGTGGGGAGGATTTGTGTTTCTAAGAAAGTTGCGTTTATTGCCTAAGTGGCAACTGAGTGAGGGTAATGTACAGTGAAGGGAACAGGAAATAAGGTTTATTTCCCTGTATTAGAAATTTAATAGAACTTGTATAGTCTCCCTTTAGCAGGTTTTCCCCTTTTATTTGTGACTGCTGCTTTATCTTTTCCACCAATCATAACACAGATTACTCCTTGCCGCTCCTTCCGCATTTGCATAAGTAGGTCTCATATCCCACAATCTTTGTATAGCTCTGCATTTTATTTGCAATCACTGCATCTATCAGAAGCGTATTATCATTTGGCTCTGTAAACTGCAGTTAGACCCCAGAAATTGTGTCCTAGAAGGACGGAAAACTGGATATCGGCAAAGACTAATAATTGTGCCTCCCTATTTAAAATCTTTCATTTTGAAATAATTTTATACTTACATAGAAATTGTAAAAATAGTGCAGAGAGTTCCTGTGGCTCTTACAACCAGTTCAGCCAAACAAATCTGTTTACATTGTGATAGTTCATTTACCAGAACTCATAGATTGACATTGGTAGAGTTGTATTTAACTGCAATCAAATCTGGATTTCACCAGACTCAAGTAGACAGGCAATCAGTGCTTTTTGTTATGTTTTGTTTTCTTTGGTATATAGGTAAAGACATTTTTATCCCATGTATAAATCTGTATGAATTCTACCAGAATACAGACACAGAAATTTCCCCAAACCCCAAAGAAACTCCCTATGTTCCTTCTCGTTTGGGGTTTATTTTTTTTTCATCATAAGTGTACTCTTTAATCCCCATCCCGTTTCACCCATCCCCCCCACTCAGCTCCCCTCTGGTAACCATCAGTTTCTTCTCTATAGTTCAGAGTCTGTTTCTTGGTTTGTCTTTTTTTTCCCCCTTGCTCATTTGTTTCTAAATTCCCCATGAGTGAGATCATAAGGTATTTGTCTTTCCCTGGTTTATTTCATTTAGCATTATACTCTAGCTCCATCCACGTCATTACAAATGGCAAGATTTCCTTCCTTTTTGATGACTGAATATTATTCCATTGTATGTATGCATGTATATATATATACATACACATCTTCTTTATCCACTCAACAATCAGTGGACACTTGGGCTGCTTCCATAGTGTGGCTGTTGTAAATAATGCTGGAGTGAACATCGGGGTGCATGTATCATATTTGAATTACTGTATTTGTATATTTTGGTAAATACCCAGTAGCGTGATTACTGGATCATAGGGTAGTTCTATTTTTAGTGTTCCTTCTTTATTACAATCACAGCAAATGTAATCCTTGGCAGCCACTGAGCTATTCCCTATTAGTATAATTTTTCTTTTCTGAAAATGTTATACAAATGGCATTAAAAATTACATAATTTTATGAATGGGCTTTTTCAGTAAGCCTAATACACTTGGGATCCATCCAAGTTGTGAGGATAAATAGTATATCCCTTTTGATTGCTGAATAGTATTCCCAGTACAACAGTTTATCCATTTATCCACTGAAGGAGATTGGAGCTACCTCTGGTTTGGGGCTATTACAAATACAGTTGTTATGTACATTTGTGTATGGTGTTTTGTGTGAACATCTATTTTCATTTCTCTAGGGTAAATTTTCAGAAGGGGCTTGTTCTGTCATATGTTTAATTTTGTAAGAAACAAGCAAGTTGATTTCCAGAGATCCTGGACCATGTTACACTCTCACCATCAATGAATGTCAGATCTACTTGTTCAATACCCACATCAGCACTTGCTATTTTCAGTAATTTCTACTTTACCTATCCTAGTAGGTAAGTAAGAAGTAGCAGTATGTTGTTGTGGCTTAAAATTACATTATACTAATGGATAATGATGTGAATATTTTGTCATCTCCTTATTTACTATCCATATGTCCTTTCTGGTGAACTGTGTGTTCAAGCCTTATGCTCATTTTCTAATTAGATTGTTTCTTGCTGTTAAATATAGAGAACTCTTTTGGGGGGTGGGGAATGATATGCATGTGATAAAAGTGTCTTTAGCTATATGCCAAAGAAAACAAAACACAAATCTTAGATCAGATAGGTGATTGGTAAGTATTTTCCCCCCAGCATGTGGTGGAGGTGAGCTGTGTGCCGTAAAGTTGGGGTGGTTGTGTAGCCTGCAATAAATGCATAGGACATCATCAGTGGAGGAAGAATTTTAAAATTCTGCCCCTGTATCTATCTTCCCAGTGTGTCTTGGGACAAACAGTTTCTACTGCTTCATTGTGTGACTCTCAGAGGGCGCCAGAGACCACGGCTGTCCGTATCCATGGGTTCGCATAAGGACAGCACATCCGAAACCTCCTCAGAGTAAGTACGGCCTTTATTATTATTTTAATATAGTGTATGGGTGAGAATTAGCAAACATCACAGTAAATCACACTTAGTAAGGCTAGTTTTTTTTTTTTTCCCAGCAAACTTTTGTAGATAGATATGCACGCATACACAGACACACGTAACTGGTAGATATTCATGCTGATGCTGAGACTTTCTCATCAAGAAGGTAACTTTGTTGGTACAGTTCTTTTTGCTCAAATATAAAATGAACACTCGTTACGAAGGCAGACATGCTGAAAAGAGTACAAGGAGCTCTTCCTTGTGACCTTCTGGAATGCCTCTGAACACTTGGGTGCTAGTCTTTTGCCTTAACTTCAAAGAAGTGTACTCTACCGAGCATTTCTATGGCCTTACCAGCAAACTGGACATCACTAGCGATGGCAGCTTGAATGGTGGCAGCAATTGCCCGAGACTGGGCTCCA
Source organism: Mirounga leonina (assembly GCF_011800145.1). Lineage (NCBI taxonomy): Eukaryota > Metazoa > Chordata > Mammalia > Carnivora > Phocidae > Mirounga > Mirounga leonina. The sequence continues at coordinate 11,444,141 of NW_023270158.1, forward strand.
GATGACTCTCCTGGGTGTGACCTTCATGAAGGGCAACTGCTCCGCTGAGGAGATCTCAGAATTCCTGAATATAATGGCGATGCAGGCCGGGAGGAAGCATTTCATCTGTGGGAGCCCAGGAAGCTCATGACCAGAGATTTGGTGCAGGAAAAGTACCCCGAGTACCACCAGGTGCCAGACAGAGAGCCTCCATGCTCTGAGATCCTGTGGGGCGCGAGAGCCCACGGGGAGACCAGAAAGACTAAAGTCCTGGAGGTTTGAGGAATGTCCACAGTTCCTTCCCATACCAATCTGACAAGGCTTTCAGAAGTGAGGGAGAGAGAGCAAAGGGGACTTTTAGCAAGGGTTGGCTGGTTTCTTTAGTTTTTTTAGTTTGTGGTTGAAGACCAGTCTCAGGATTCCCTTCGCCCCACACAGACACCACTACACACTCCTTTCCCTTCTCCCGCCTTCCATTCCCATCCCTTCGGCGTGCATGCACATGCACACACACATGCACTCTCCCCTCCTACACGTATGGTATGTATGTCCCTTCCCTACACACACACACCACTACAGTATTCCTACCCTTACTTTACCCACGGTACACGCTCCCCTTTCTTCCCTTACTGCACACACAGCATGCACGCACTGCCCCTTCCCTTCTCGCCACAGACTTCCTCCCCTCCTTCCTTCCTCTACTTACACACATTACACTTTCCTTTTTATTCTCTTCCCATCTCGACACATACACAGTAGAATCTAGTAGAATCCTTCCTTTCCCTCTTCACCCACACTACCCTGTTCCATCCCTTCCTTCCCTTTTTTTACTCTTCCATCCTTCTCTCTCACACACATACCACAATCCTTTCCCATTTGTCCCTTCCCTCTTCCACACTGTCCCTTGCCTCTTTTCCCATGTCCACACGGTACATTATCCCCTCCTTTACCTTCCTTTTTTCCTACACACACACTATCCTCTCGCTCATCTTATCTCCCCCCCCCCCCCCCACGGCACCATTGCTTCCTTTCCCTTCCATTCTCCAAACACACACGATGCCACACTTTCCCTAGTTTTCCTGTCCCCATATACACATGACACTATGCCAGTCCTTCTCCACACACTACACTATTCCTTCCCTCTCGTGTTCTACCTCCTCCTTTTTTTCTCCATGCAGACATGCTATACTCTTGCTTGCCTTCCCTTCCCTCTTCCACACACTACTCTACTTTCCCATTTTTCCCTTCTGTTCTTTACTCACCTGAACTACACTGCCCCTTCCAAACTGTTTATTCCTTTCTCTCCCCTTTCCTTCTGCACACACACTACACTGTCCCTTCCCTTCTTTTTCTGCTCACCCACAGTCCACTGTCCCTTCTCCCCCAGCCACAAACTTTCCTTACCTCCCTCCCAATCACACAAACAGTATCTTCTCCCTTCCCTTCTCCACATCCAGATACTACATAATACTGTAGTTTCATGGTGTCCCTCCCCTCCCCACTACAGTGCCCCTTCCCTTCACCACACACACACAGAGAATAGACTACCGTCTTTTCATCTTTCTTGCCAGTCTTTTCATGGTCTGTCTTTTGTTGTGCAGAAGCTGTTCAGTCAGCCCTTCGTTCTGCTATAAATAGGTGTAGCTTTGGTATCTCCATGGAGGAGGTGAGTTCAGGGTCTTCATACAGTGCCTTCTTGGACCAGAACTCTTTTATTGCTGTGTGTCAGGTTTAAGAGTAAGAGATACTCTTCCCTCTTATTTTATGATCTGGAACAGGCTATCACTGCACTGAGTAGGTGTTTCTTTGGAAAGTTGTTGGGCTTCAGAGATAGTTGACTTGTGGCTTTCCTAATACTTTCAGTCTGTCACTCTGTAAAATTAAAGGATGCATATGTGAATTTGCTTAACGTATCCAAGAATGCAGGGGAAATTAAAACTTAAATTAGGTAGCCCTGAGGTCGCTCGGGACTTTGTGTCTCCGGCCGGCTGGAAGCTATGAGGTATCAGAGTCCTAGAAGACGATGGGAAGTTGCAAGTCCAGGTGAGAGCAGGCAAGTGTCCGTTTGGACACTTGGGAAAGCAGCTTTTCAGTGGAAAGGAAGTTGAGGCTTAGCTATGTGGTGGGTGAGGCAAGGCTGTGGGAGACCTTCAGATGCTGTGTCTGTCTCAGTGTTGAGCGACTAAAGCATAGGATGTAGGAGTGCTCTTCACAGTTACTCTTGAATCCTGGATAAACTAGAAATCAAGTTTCCACTGGGAGAGGCAAGGTAGGTGTTACAAGTACCTGCCTCTGTGCATTTGATCATGGTTAACTCCAAATACAAATGCTATCTTCCATAAAGAAAAAAAAAAAGGAAAGGTGAGGGGCACCTGGCTGGTTCAGTCAGTAGAGTATATGACTCTTGATCCTCAGGGTCATGAGTTAGAGCCCCGTGTTGGGGGTAGAGATTCCTTAAAAAATAAAAAAGAAGGATGACTCAGAGGATGGATACAAGAACCCCAAGATGGAGGTGAGAGCCTGGGGAATTATGCTGAGGCTTTGAAATCTAATCAAGGAACTGACAATAGTTGCTCAGTGGTATTTCAGAAGTGCTACTATCCACTGACTCTTGTACTTCCCATTTGCCTGTTTCTGAACAACAGTGTCTACAGATGTGATCCTTTTCCTATCCTGCCATTGTACATGGGATGTGTGAGGACAGACGACCTAGCTCCTTGCTTCATAGGTCCACAAATAGAGATTTACTCTGCCCAACTGGTATGCTTAATAAACTTCCTCCCAAGAGCCTCGTCATCTGCAGCTAGACTTAGGGATTTAGATGATGAGGCTTGGATTTTGAGCTGATGCTGTAGTGGGATAAGATGTTTTGGGATCTGGGGAGAGGGTAAATGAAAAAGTAGGAACATGAGACATTGGGGTGGACTATGGCAGTCAGAGTCTCATGGCATTCCTATGACCCCCATCTCCTGGTAATGGTGCTTTTGTGTACTCCTATCCTTAAGGTTAGGTAGGGCCTGTGACTTGCTTCTAACCAAGACATTCTAGCGAAGGTGAGGAGATGTCACCCCCATTACATGACATTATATGTGTTGGGGAAATAATGAGAAGCAAACTATCGTGCTGACTCAAAAATTCGTCTCCACACACAAAAAAAGGAAAATAAAAAACCAATCGAACTTAGTAAGGAGAGACATTCCTTCATAAGGGATAACTGCAAAGGTAGAAAGGGAACTATTATAGTAGGGAGAACCCATGCCCATAAGATCTGCACGGATGTCAAGCATGAGGTGGGCCAAAAGAATTTTCCATTTGGAGAGAGGATACACAAAGCTGTGTATGTGTGGAAGCAGGATAAAGATGGTGTGACTGGGCAGAAGATCAGAGAACGTTTTACCCTGAGGCCAGTCTATTTGCAAAAGGGGTTGCATGCTGGCTCAGCTGAGGGTGGGCCTACAGGAGGAAGAGAAGCTTAACCAAAGTTGGGCTAACCATTTATGAGGCCAAGAATAGGATTTCTGAGGATCTAAGAGCAGCTATGTGTCTTACCTAACTCATACGGAGAATGGATCTTTGAGGCAAGCTGTTTCCTGGAACACAGAAGCGGTGGACTGCCTAACCTTCACTGTTGTCCCGGATCACAGGGCTCAACATTATCATATAGGAAAGAACAAAGTTTTATTACTGAATAAGCATTAAACTGGACTATGATGTACATCCCAGGCAAGCAACTGAAGAAAAAGCAAAGTCAAAAAGAAACCTTACTCTTCTATGTCGCCAAGCAGATACAACCCATTCTATACATTTCCTCAAGAGGAAAGATAACTAGTCCACAAGGAAGAGGACTTGATGGGTCCATTTGTCACACCTATTTCTTCCTAAATGCATGTGGTCACTGGGGTGGTCCTCTGTGATAGCCTTTATCCAAAGGAAAACATTCCTGGGATGTAAGAAGCTTCTTCCGCTTTTCCAAGAGAAAGGTTTTCTATTTACACTTTTTCTAAAGTAAATGCTATTTAAAAGGGGGGGGGGGATGATACTCCCTCCCCGCCTTTTTGAGGCACCAGAAGAATAAAACTTTTTTATTTTTAACTTATTTATCCTTATAATACCATACCTTTGTTACTACAAAGTAGTAACAGTACAGTTTTACAAATTCTCTCCACTGCCACTTCTACCTTACTATGGACTTATTGGCTATTTAGATGGCTGCAATTTGTCCAGAGAAAATTATAAGGCAAGGGAATTACAAAAATAAAGTAGGATAAATTCAGTACATTATTTGCCTTGGGGGAAAAAACCTTTAAATATATCATACTAATAGTGGATGGTTAAAGCAGATTCTTGATTAACAACATGCAAAAGTTCTCCATCATATATTAATTTTATAAGTTGTCGTGATGCTTTATTGCCTGTTAACTATCTGAGTATTATTTTGTAATTCCTTATAAAATATTACCCAACTCTAGAGCCTGGTAATCTAAATTTTTAACTAAGAGTTGTATTTCTCCTGAGTTTCCCTTAGTCATGTAAGTAAGATCTACATCATGGCTTAGGCCCTTCAGTAACTGCTCCATCTCCCCAAATAATTTTTCCCATGTGTGAACACAGACACCCATGGCCATTATCTAGTATCAAAATCTGATTAGGAGATGCCTGTCAAAGGGTAGAGTTTGAGTTTTTGGTGTTTACTTACTGTACATGACTATTTTTAAGCCTTGAGGATAAGCCTCTAGGAATAAATAGACAGCCTTCATCTCTATATATTGGGGCTGGAGAAAACTTGCATCCCAAAGTGAATGGAGTGACACTTGGTCTGTCCTCCTAAGTAACAGATTTGTTCCAGGCCAGGGCCTGCTGGCTGGGCCATGAGGCCCCACCTCTCAGACCAGGTCCACCTGCTTGGGGGCCGGGTGGTCCACAGGGTGCCCAAGGGGCAGGGAAAGATATTACCTCAGCTTGTATCCCAGCTCCCATGCTGCTCACAGCCACTAAATGTCTGGTCAATAAACAGGCTGCCCCACCTGAAAAAAAAACAACAACAAATGCTCGTGGTCCCAATAGGAAGGGCTGGTTTTTCTCATATTGAAGTAAGAAAAATATAAGTTATGTGGTCTTTTGGTTAACCTTCCCATACTGACATTTATCAGCTTAACACCTTTTTTTGTTTGCTTTGTCCCAAGTGACTAGTTCAACTACTCTTGATCCTGTTGCCTTCATATGAGGGCATCATCTTTTATTCAAGCTCTCAATTATTCTGTAATCATTTTTCTTTATCATACTGCTTTCCTATCTACTGGGTGTGTGGATGACATGGGAATCTTGTAGGTCAAATCTTGGCTAAGACATAAAGTGGACCCAGGCTAGAGCATGATCTACACAAGCCTGTGTCCTCAAACAGGGCAGGTAATTCATTAGCAGTTAACAAAGTTATGCCTCAGTCCCTCTGTGCAGGGAAGTCCACTAATGAAGGCAACAATGCAGCTGAAAGATCACTGCCTCCTTCATTCCAGGACTTGATTTAATGTGGGGAAAAATAGAAGCAGGGGAGCAGAGAGCAGGAATAGCTGAGAAAAGGGCCTTTAATTTCTTTTTCTTTTTTTTTTTTTTCCAGTTTTTCCTTCTGGCTATTCAAGTCATATTTAACTTTCCTATATGAATGATATGAATCCCATGCATACCAATAATTCATTTGGTTAAGATGAGGCCCTTTTGAGAACCTCTGCGTATTCGTTATACAAATTAAAAGAAGTGTCCTCAGGCTACTGCAAGACTAGATTCTTATAGGAATACCATTCCTAATGTGACAGAGAGAGGACATGTTAAAGACAAAGAACTGTAGGTAACATTCCCAGCTTCCCATATTTTTCCATAATCAAAGCTGATGGTGATCCTAATGTGATTTTAGAGCCCATATTCTCATGCTTATTTTATAGAAAAATCTTGAATTCAGACAGGTTGGTTTTTCCGACAAGTGTTCCAAAAGAGCAGAGAGCTAGAAGGGAGACTTTATGAGTTAGGTCTCTTACCTGACTATTGGGTGTCCGCAGAACTTCTTATTCACACGATTCAGGAACTTCCAGAAGTCTTATCCTCATTGCCAAATTTGTTGGGGTAGTTAATTGAAAACAAAATCTCCTGCCAACTCAGAAATGCCTCTCCACAAAACATAGGGAGGAGAGAAAAAGGTTTTATTATTTAATAAGCACTGAACCAGAATGTGACACCCATCACATTGCTAAAGAGATTGCTAAGACAGAAAGATAGCTCACCCATTTATATAGCCAAATAGATACAACCCATTACATGCATGATCTTAAGCTAATAGTAACTATTCCTCAAGTAAGAGGACTTGACAGCATCATTTACTACACGTAGTTCATCATAAAATCGCCTGATAATTTGGGGCAGGGGAGAGCATCTTTGTTAGCTAATTGCCTTTATCCAAATGGAAAAAAAGAAAAACAACTTCTCATTTCTTTATGACAGGAGACAGTTTTTTACAACTTGGAGACATGAGCTGTTTAATTTCATGGAGACTGGCAGATAGGGGTGCTATTTTACTTAATGTTCACATTTCAAGGGCCTGACTCCCAGTTACTTGAGAAAAAACTGCTAGGCTGTAAACTGGCAAGAAGCGTAATCAGCTCTTAAGAGTTACAAAGATCTCAGTGAAGCAGAGCAAGTATTTACAAGTTTTCTAAAATAACTGCTCTAAAAGGAGTTGCATTTCTTGATTTGCACGAGGAAGACTTGAATTTTTTCTTATTTTTTTACTGAGGTATAATTGACATAGTATTTTATTAGTTTCAGGTGTACATGATTCAATATTTGTACTTTTCCCTTATTTTAAATTTTTATTTGTCCTTATGTATGTCAAAGGGGATATGGGACTCCCCTGACTCTCGGTATTATATTAACACTCCATTTTGTTAACAGAAATGCTCTTGCTATGCAGGTGGCCCTGAAGAAAAAGCCTGTCACGCTGTCAAGTGCCTGTGGAGGGGGCGGGTGTGGAATGGGTCACATGTCAAGGAACTGCAGCCTGGCCTCTAACCAACAGCCAGCGGCAACCACCAGAACAACAAAACCACGAAAACTTCTGAGCACCATTGCCAACAATGTGAGTGAGCTCAGATTCATCTCTAGGTTAGCCTTCAGATGACCACACAGCCCACATGACACCTTGAATGCAGCTAGGTGAGACTCTAAAGCAGAGACCACAGTTGACTTTTACCTGGACATCTTACACCTAGAAACTATGAGATAATAAATTTGTGTTTATCCTGCTAAATCGGTGCTGATTTGTTATGCAGCAGCAGTAGAAAATGAAGACAAGGGACACCTGGGTGGCTCAGTCGGTTAAGCGTCTGCCTTCGGCTTGGGTCATGATCTCAGGGTCCTGGGATTGAGTCCCAGGCTCCCTGCTCAGTGAGGAGTCTGTTTCTCCCTCTGCCTGCCACTCCCCCTGCTTGTGCGCGTGCACTCTCTTGCTCTCTCTCTGGCAAATAAAAAAAAATCTTAAAAAAAAAAAAATGAAGACAATAGTCTACCTGGATATTAACTCCTTCTTTCAGTCTTTCTTCATCCCTTGTATACCAAGGTTCTAAGCCTAAAGTAGTTACCTGGACAGGTAAAAATAGGTTCAGGAAACATTTGAGTAAGTATGTAGGAACTGTTCACTCTGTCAAAGTTGAGGGTACCTGGAAGGAAGAATGTAAAGCCAAGGTAAAGGCAGGCCGTGTTCTGGGCTGACAGCTGCCCATGATCATATCAATGAGATAACCAAGACAGCACCATCTTCCTCCATTTCCCCTCAACTTCAGACCCTGTGGACTTATTTTTGGGTGACTCTTTCTGCATTTAAGGACAGACTGTCAGAATTTAGTCTTTCTCACTAGAATTCCAGATACCATTTAGACTGTAGAGAGTCCCCATTTACACACCTCCAGGGCATAACCTGCCCTGACTGGTAGGTCACTTGCTAGAGGAGGAGGTGCTCACAATGAACTCAAAGCTGTCTGCCCACTGTGGAATCTTGGTCACTCCCTGCTTCCTGATCTCCCTCTGCTCAGAGTAGCCCTGATGACAACAAGGAGAAAGAGATCCTCCTTGCTTCCTAAGTACTCTAAACCCCAGTATGGGTCTCTACATGAGACCTGATAAGTGGTAGAAGTTGCAGAACAATTCCACATGTGCAAAAAAAGGCTGGAGGCCCAAGAAGACCTGAATAGACATTTTGCCAAAGCAGACATCCAGTTGGCCAACAGACACATGAAAAGATGCTCAACATCACTGATCATCAGGGAAACTCAAATCAAAGACACAACGAGGTAAAAAAAAGTATGGAATTCCTCAAAGCATTAAAAATAGAAATACCATAGGGTCCAGTAATTCATTGGCTATTTACCCAAAGAAGACAAAAACACTAATTCAGAAAGATCTATGCACCTCTATGTTAATAGCATTATTTACAATAGCCAAGATATGGAAGCAACCTAAGTGTCCATCAATAGACAAATGGATAAGGAAAATATTTTACACACACACACACACACACATGAATATTACTCAGCCATAAAAAAGGATGAGATTGTGTCATTTGAGACAACACGGATGGACCTAGAGAGCGTTATGCTAGTGAAAGAAGTGAGACTGAGAAAGACAAATACCATAGGATTCCATTAATAAGGAGAGTCTAAAAAAACAAGACAACCAACCAAAAGCAACTTTCCAAATGAACAAACAAAAAGCAGAATCAGACCTATAAATACAGAGAACAAACTGATGGTTGCCAGAGGAGAGGGAGGTGGTGGATGGGCAAAATGAATGAAGGGGAGATACTGGATTCCAATTGTGGAATGACTAAATCATGGGGGAAAAAAGGCACAGCATAAGAAATACAGTCAGTGACACTGTAATGGTGATATAATAGGACAGATGGTAGCTACACTTGTGGCAAACATAGAATACATAAACTTGTCAAATCAGTAAGTTGTACACCTGAATCTAATGTAACATTATGGGATAACTCTACTCAAAAAACAAAAGGTTAAAAGAAAAAAGAAACTGGAGGGGTGGGGGAGTCCCAGACTCCCAGTTTTCTCACCCCATAGCAGGAGTACTCATTCTCGTGGAGAGGGAGGTGGGACATTGCTCCCATCACATCTGCACAAGCTGGGACTGTCTCTAAGTTGTTCACATCTTCTCGGTTCTCTTCAGTGTGTCTGTGAATCAGTGCTATACCCCTGGTCACTACTGTCTATAACACTAGTGTCCCAGTTGTTATGCTTTCTTACAGTCCAGAGATTGACAGGTCAGTCAGGGACTCATGCAGGGGTGGATGGGATGAACGGATCACTGGCCCAGGGAGTTTTCTCCCAAGCTAGCGCTAAGTACACAAGCGCTCCTTTCTGCAAGTGAAGGCCCATAATGGTATCAAGGCCAAATACGCAGGGGACAAGGGGGCTGAAAGAGCTGCCATTTCTTCTCTTCCTCTCCTGCTCACATCACCTGTTACGCAGGTGACTGTTTCATCTCTTTCCCTCCAAATCTCCTACTTGACCCATGCTGGTGTCTTTCTAGTTGATAGACTATACGGTCTTTTTGCTCTTCTCGCCTGTGATGTAAGGTTGAAAATTGTTATATGTAATGGAAGGTGTTTAATCCCTTCTAGAATTGAATTTTGTGTCTAGCATGAGGGAGGTGTTACAGTTGTGTTATTTTTCAGTTTGGATTTCCAGGTTCTCCACTGTCCTATCTTAGTAAAAAAAAAAAAAACAACAAAAAACCTGTTCTTTCTCTACTTCTCTACAATGACAGTTTTAATAATCAGAAGTTCATGTGTAAGTGGGTGTTGTGGGACACTCTCTTCAGTTCTATTGGTCTCTTTGTTCATATTGGCAAATAGAGCACACATTTTTAATTATGGTTTTTAAAAAATAATTCTTAATATCTAGTAGAATAAGTCCTATTTTTCTTTATCAAGAGCTCTTTGACTGTTCTTGGTAATTTGTAAATAAATTTAAAGTTTAGAATCAGCTTGTCAAATTTCATATACAAAAGCTATGTAGTTTCTTTTGGGGAGACTGGGTATTTATCTACACTGTAGATTACATTTGGGCAGAATTAACATGTTTACAATATTGAGTACTCCTTTCCATGAATAGGATAATCCTCTAGTTACTCAGTAGCTATATATGTTTCATTTTTATTATGTCTTTTATATCTAAATACATATATTAAATGCCCGGTATTCATTATGGTACTTTAGAAGTTATAGTTTCTTAATATCATGGTCAAACTGCTTGTTGCTGCAGAAATAAAGTGTATGTTTTTATACTGATCTCTTAAGAACTCTTACAAATACTCCTATTGATTTAATAGTTTATCTTTATTATTTGTGATTTTTGTAGGTATCCTTTACTTGTAACATATGTGCTTTTATCATGAATGAGTGATAAATTTCCTAAAACACTATGATTGATTTTTTCCTGTGCAATCCTCCTTTCATTCCTAGGAAAAACTTAGATCTATCACATATGTGTGTATACACACACACACACTACAAAATTCCAGGAGTATAATGGAGAGACTTATTCGACTTTAAAAAATTTTCAAGCACTACACAGAAAGGTCTACAGTATTACCTGTGGGAAATAGTCCAAGTGCTACTCGGATATGATAGCACTAAACAGATTTATCAGAAAAATATTTAAAGCATCCCAATGATTCAAGAGTTACCGAAACAGCAGCATATTACACCCAGATAATTAGAAGGTAGAAATAATGAAGACAAATGCAGAAATGATGAATTAGATGACAGCAGAGCCAACTAATGAAAGTCAGTTCTTTACAAATATTTCTGTAACACCTTCTGTAGGTCTTACCAGTTACAAAAGAAAGAAGCAGAAACAAGTGATATTAAATAAAATTCTACAAAGTGTACATGTAGAAGAGATTTACAGGCTGTAATTAACACTATAAATACTTTCACCATTCTGTCAGTAACAAATGGTAGATAAAGAAAAGGGTCTACCTAGAGAATTATTTTAGCTAATAGAAACAAAGGAATGAAAGAATTACCATTCGGCAGCCCCTAATGGATTAATGGATGAGGGTGATGATCCTTAGTGATTGCTAACATCACCACAAAGGGGATCCCAAACATTATGTATCTGCTAATGTAAGTGCACAGTGGCCCCTCTGGAGTAGTGTTACCAATAAACAAACAAAGTGTGATCCGATTAAGCTTCTTCCTGTTACTGCTGAGTATTGTTGATGCTGAGTGCCAGGGACACGGGGTTCAATATTCTGTTCTCTGTACAGTGTTGTACATGTTCGAGAATTTCAAAGATAATGTGATTTTATTTTAAATAGCATGCCTTTAAATTTAAAAATCCAAGAGAAATGGACTATTTTTCAGCAAAATAGAAATGATTAAATAGGTTCATACAGAAATAGAAAACTTATTTTAACCATAAAAACTAAAATTGTAGGTAAAACACAAGGTGCCCTCAAAATGTTCCCAAACCAGCCAAATTTGGTCTCCTTACACCAAATGGTGAAGGAGAAACGAATAAAACTTCTACATAAACTCTTTCGAACCATACAAAAAGAAGGGAAATGACTCACCCACTCTGATGCCTTAGCTCTCCTTGATACAAAGACCAAATAAAGATACCCTGAAAAAAAGAGCACTTCACCTGGGCTCACTCCTACTCAGACAAATAACATAAACAACTTCACAGCATATACAATACAGGGGCCAATAAAGACATAAGTTGCATCAGAGGAATGCAAAAATGGTATCATGTTAGAAAATATGAATCAGAATTCACTACACTAAGGGGAGGAAAAGCATCTGACAACATGTAGGGGTAAAGAAAAAGCTTTTGATAGACATTCCACACCATTTCATGGTAATAACTTTCAGTAAACTTCTAAGAATGGAATTTCCATATCGTAAACTCATCAGCAAATACACATAAATGTGAAATATTAGAAGCATTCCCAATAAAGTTTGGGAAAACACAGAATTATGGTCCCACAAACTTGGATGTGAATGTACAGCAGGGCACAGCCCTGCTCATACAAGAATAAGAAGAGAAGAGGTATGGATAATACAGAGAAACATAGTAACAGGACTAATCTCATAACTAAAATATCTAAAGTAATAAGCAAACACAACATTCAAATATATAAGGAACGTCAAATTGCTAGTATATAGAAAGTCCCCGTAGTAAAATCAGATGCCTGGTCACACAAAATCAATACCGAATTAGAACACGTATGGACGATGTACCATTTACAACAGCAACAGTATCTAAAATGTACCTAAAATGAAACCTCACACAACTGCAGATCTTTATTGAGGCAACTAAAAAAATTTACTGACAGAGAAAGAAAATGTCCCAGATGGAGCTGTAAAATATGTTTATTCAGGGGAAGAGAATATTGTAAAGATATAAACTGTTAAATTATTAAAAGTTTCAGAGCCTTACTTGTAGCTTCCAAGATGAACACTGATCACAGGCTGCTGTTTCCTGTGCCCAGAATCAACGCTCGGAAAAACTAAAGCTAAAACAGTATCAACAACAACGATACTGCGAAACACCTGAGGGGCACTAAGTGTGCACTGAACTAGGACTTGTGTGCGGGCAGGCCCTGAAGTTGAGACAGGTCTGTAGAAGACAGCATTGGTGGTTGGAAAGGTTTTAGGTTTAGCCTTGATTTTTCCAGCATGCCGTGGAGTAGTCTATTTCTGCTACTTCACTGAAGGCAGCTCCTCAGGGCCCATGTGCCAGGACTACAGGGTAGTATCAGGGCGGGACCAAAGTCTGGGTTGCTTGAGGTGGGTCTGAGTCAATGAGTCCAGATAATGGTCCTAATAACTAGCTGAAATTTTTTTCGTTGGTGAGGACTGGGCTGTTATTTTTTATAGTAATCTTAATAGATTGTAAGGCATGAATGAAAACAGAATAGAAAGAACACATGAGATCTAGTGTCTTAGCAAATTTCAGGTAAATAATATACTATTATTAACTATAGTCAATGTGCTGTACAGGTTTCCAGAACTTACTCATACCTGAAAGACTGTACCCTTTCATCAGTATCTCCCCCCTCTTCTGTCACCCCCCAGCCTCTGGTAACCACCATTTATATGTCAAAAACATAAATATTGAAATAGAATAGCAAGTATCATAGTAGTTATGCATAGGACAGAAAACTTATCCCAGAAACTTTCAGAAATGACAGTGATGTCAGCCAGGAGAGGCTATAGGGTAAGCAATCAGAATAAGAAGTACCCCGTTTCTCCATAGGGTTCTTGAGGACCATGGTGGGGCGGGGGGGGGGGGGGGGGGGGGGGGGGGGTGCATTTACAAAAGGGAGGAACTCTAGGACTGTAAAGAACTCAGTGCAAGATCCCTACCCCAGAACACCGGACCCCAGAGGATTCTCATTTTCTGCAGCCATCTCTGGAAGACCTTAGGCAGCAGTAGCCCAAAAAAGTATACCTTCAGGTCACATCGGGAGTCACAAGGAGCTGATGGCATTTATCTGAGGCGTTGACCTCAAATCAGCAGAGTGACGTTGCCCAGCACCCACACGGGATCAAAGAAAGACCCTAAGAGATGATTGAGGGAGTTGAGTCCCCGCCAAAGTGCACAGGTCCCCCCAAAAGCTACCACCGGGTGACTGTCAGATTGGGGAAGCCCCAGCGATGACAGCTAAGCTCTACCCCCAAATACTTCCTACTGGAGGCTGGAACGAAATGAGACCCTTGGTCTGCGGCCAGCACACTCAGCACGGCAGAGGGAGAATTCACACCACCTGCTAAGAGTCAGTGACAACACCCTTGCTAACCCTGCGGGACTCACCCTACAACCCAGCACACCACACACTATCCCCCCACTCCCCGCCCCGCCCACAGAGCCCGCCCCCACCCTCCACGGTCCTCCTGGGGGCCCAGACCCACATGACCGGAAGTGGCCCTCGTGGCCCTCGAGAACTTCCTCCTAACCACGCCGTGGCCGGCGAGGCCTTGTCGGACAGCTCCTGCCTAGGGTGAGCGCGGACAGGGGTCCCACGGGCTGTTAGGGGTCGACGTCCCAGGAGTCCCGGGTTACAACCGTGGGGGCACGTCCCCGACAGCCCCCCCGCCCCATCTCCCCTGGAAAGAGGGGTCCAACAGACCCTGTCCCGCTCCGCCCCTGCACTCGGGGCTCGGAGGCCCCAATATGGCTGTTAAGCCCCAAGTCCCTTGGCTTACCCCGCGGGGTCTCGGGGATTGCAGGCCTTGGCCCGGGGCGGCTGGACTCTGGCTCGGCTCAGCACAGGCAGAGATCCCCGGCCGACTGGCGGGAAGGAGAGGTCCTTCGTGAGGACTGGGGGGACTCCCTCCCCCAGGACAGGGGCCACGCAGAGTCCCCGCTCCTGGCCTTGGCCTGCGAGGGTCCGGGCCGGTCTAAGGACGAAGGTGCTCCATCCCTTTGTGCTGCAGAGACTCGGGGAGGTAGGGGCCTTGGTCTAAGGGGCTGGCAGCAGGTCAGCTGAGGGAGGATTTCCAGGTCCTGCCGGGACTCAGGGTGAGGGCTGTCCGCCTCCTAATGAGTCTCCAGCCCCTGCTGCCATTAGCGGGAGTGGCCAGCCGCAGGGCGAGAGGGAGCAGCTCTGGGCTCTACCAGCAGTCAGGGGAGGACCCTGAGTGAGGGCTGGGGGAACCACCCCCTTGAAGGGAGGGGACCAGAGAGAATATGGCCCGTCCCCTCCTGTCGACCCTTAAGAGCCCAAGAAAGGAATGTCAGGCTGAGACTTCCCACCATTTCTCCTCTCAGGTCTCAGGCCGGTTAGAGCTCTGATCTGCAGGTGCAGCCCCAGTCAGAGGGAGGGGGGGTCCCAGGTCCTACACGGAGTCCAAGTGGGGATTCTGCGTCATTCCGAGGACCCCACGAACTGCGGGCAGGGAAGCCCTCCCATAAGTGCTCGGCACTAGGTGCCCCCTGACTCGAGTGGTGGGCTGAAGTGCTCCCTGCTTTCCTCCTCCAGGGTACCCTGGAAGATCACAGGGTCTCTCCTTCAGAGCAGGGGAGGGGGGTGGGGGCCCGGGTCTTGCCAACAATTACTAACAGGACGATCCTGAATGTGAACTGCGAGGACCCCCCGTCCTCCCCCCCAACCCGGACACCGCGGTCTTCCCTGTCAAGAACACTGCCGTCACCCCAGTAAACCCCGGGCAGGGCTGCGTGCCCGGGGGCCCAGGGCTCACACCCCCTTCCTCCACAGGGTGCTCAGGGCCCAGGCTGACCAGGGTCAAGGGAGGCCTGTGGGGTCCTACAGCAGTGCCCTGGGGGACCCTGCAGGGGCGGCCGTGGTCAAAGCCAAGGTGGGATCTCTCCGCTGAAGGGGCTCACCCCACCCCACCGTCCCCCCTCTCCAGGTGCCCTCACCACCTACCAGCCTTGCGCAGCGTCGCCATGCCTCGGGGCCAGAAGAGCAAGGTCCGTGCCCGGGAGAAACGCCACCAGGGCCGCGGTGAGGCTCAGAGTCTCGGGGGCGCTCCTGCTGCGGCGGCGGTAGCAGCCGCCGCCGCCGCCGCAGCAGAGGAGCCCCCCCGCTCCCCCCCGCCCGGCGTGGGGGCGATGCCCCCGGGCTCCCCCGAGGCGGGTCCGCCCCCGCAGCCCCAGGGCGCCCCGGCCCCTGGGTCTCCTGGCGCCCGGGCCCCTGGGTCTCCTGGCGCCC